>NW_012100320.1:3214344-3219454 GCF_000951045.1 Mandrillus leucophaeus | reverse complement strand
TTGAACCCGGGAGGTGGAGGTTGCAGTGAGCTGAGATCACACCACTGCACTCCAGCCTGGGCGACAGAGCAAGACTCTGTCTCAAAAACAAAAACAAAAAAAAATTTTTTTTGAAACAAAAATACAAATATTGAGGATCAGAGGAGTGGTTAAATTATGATACCAATGGAACCACATATTTCTTCTAGGGGCTAATTTTTATGTTAAACCCAGAAGAGGGAGAAAAAAAACAAATAGTGGAATTAGTGAGGGACATTTTTGGAAAAGGTAAGGAAAGTAAGTCCAAAATTATTTCCAGTAAAGCACTGACTTGAGGCCTTCATCTGTAATAGGATGGTTGAGAGGAGTGACAGGTGTTCAAAGGGAAGTCATCTGCATACCGAAGTAAAAGGATCTCCATGCTCAAAGTATTTTCTTCAGACACAAGTTTTGCCGGAAGCATTTCAAGAATATTTGCAAAGTATAGGAAGTTTGGCAAAACCTGGTGTGAAACAGTAAAACCAAGTACAATATGTACTTTCTCCAAGAAAAGACCTTCTGCAGCCACCACCTCAATCCCTTTCATCTTATCGATAGCATTTGAGACTATCTATGTTGTTGACCCTTATTCATAATCCTTTAATTATTTCTATGTCTTTGACCTCTTGCTCCTGGTTATAGTATAACCAAAAATTTTCTTCAGTCCCCTACTAAACCAGAGTCCAAGAGTAGAATAAAATCAAAGTCTATCAGCCTTTCTTTTAGCTATAGGAGGTGCTTAAAATTTAATCATTCTCAGACACAGCACTGTGAATAGTTTCATTTTGCAGACATATTGTTCAATAATGTGTTTAAGGAATGTCAAACAACTTGGTAAGTAAGAATTGTGTGTTAATTTGTATCAGTTTTGTCCCTCCCATTCACAGGCAAGAAAGCACTCTTTTTTTTTTTTTTTTTTAAGACAGGTTCTGACTCTGTTGCCTAGGCTGGAGTGGCGTGAACATGGCTCACTGCAGCCTCAATCTCCTGGGCTCAAGTGATTCTCCCACCTCAGCCTCCTGAGTAGCTAGGACCACAGGTATGCACCACCACACTTGGCTGATTTTAAAAATTTTGTAGAGACAGGGTCTTGCCCACGCTGCTTTCAAACTCCTGGCCTCCAGTTATCTTCTGTCTTGGGCTCCCAAAGTGTTGGGATTATAGGTGTGAGCCACCATGCCTGGCTTAATTATTTGCAGGCATACTATAGTTAGAGAAAGAAAAAAAAATTTTTTAAAGAAAATTTTGTTTTGCTAAGCATAACCCATTTTACAACAAATTGCATTTTTTGGAGGCATCATCCTTAAATTTACCTGCATATTAATTTATCCATTTGGATTAAATTTTCCATTTAAGATTTTCTGGCCAGGCGCAGTGGCTCACGCCTGTAATCCCAGCACTTTGGGAGGCCAAGGTGGGTGGATCACCTGAGGTCAGGAGTTTGAGACCAGCCTGACCAACACTGAGAAACCCCGTCTCTACTAAAAATACAAAAATTAGCCGGGCGTGGTAGCGGGTGCCTGTAATTCTAGTTACCCGGGAGGCTGAAGTAGGAGAATCGCTTGCTTGAACCCAGGAGGCGGAAGTTGCAGTGAGATAAGATTGTGCCACTGCACTCCAGCCTGGATGACAGAGTTGAAACTCTGTCTCAAAAAAATCTAGATGTGTATAAGAGACAGCTCCAGCCTGGATGACAGAGTTGAAACTCTGTCTCAAAAAAAAAAAAAAGAAAAAAAGATTTTCTACAGTCTTGATCACCTAGACAGAATATTTAATACATCCTGGATTCTAAGGGGGTTTGGCAAGGTGGGTAGGTATTCTGAGGCATTTGGTCCCTCATTTCTGAAAACTAGATGATCTAAAGTATACAATATTATTCATTTCATGAATTTTGAGGGTCCTCTTAAATAATATAGCAACCAAGGGTAGGACTCGCAAAGCTAATAGACAGGGAGATTTAGGGTAATTCCTTTATGTGTGTTGAGAGTTCCTTTCAGTTTGAACATTTAAAGCCTGTTACATTGAGGGTTAGAGATGGAACACAAAGGACTAAAGAGATGTTTTTCATATGCCTAGCAGAATATAGAACATAAAAAAAAATACTGACAACATTTCAAAACGCAATCTGAGTTTCATCATTAGTTTCATTCAGTCCTATATAATGAATTCTCCATAGGTGGGTCTTGGGTCAGCAGTCCACATTTGCACAATTACCTGCTTCTAGACAAAGGCATCCTGGAAATCCTGAGATGTAAGTGCTCTGGTACAATGTGCCAGGCATCCATGTGCAGCAGCAAAGTCAGTTTACACAAAGAGGCCTGAACTCCTGAGTTTACTCCCTGCAGTATCGGTAGTTATATGATGATATACTGTCACTCACTGCTGGTGGGAATGTAAAATGGTGTGGCCACTTTGGAAAACAGCTTGTCACTTCTAAGAATTAAAACATAGAGTGGGGCTCAGCAATTCCACTTTTAGATATATACCCAAGAGAACTGGAAACATATTTCTTTTTTTTTCTTTTTCTTTTTTTTTTTCTTTTTTTTTTTGAGACAGAGTCTCACTTGATTGCCCAGGCTGGAGTGCATGGCTTGATCTTGGCTCCCTGCAACCTCTGCCTCCCGGGTTCAAGCCATTTTCCTGCCTCAGCCTCCCGAGTAGCTGGGACCACAGGTATGCACCACCACTCCCAATTAATTTTTGTGTTTTAGTAGAGATGGGGTTTCACCATGTAGGCCAGGCTGGTCTTGAACTCCTGACCTCAAGTGATCCACCTGCCTTGGCCTCCCAAAGTTCTGGGATTACAGGTATGAGCCACCATGCCCAGCCTGGAAACATATTTCCACACAAAAGCTTGCACATGAATGTTCACAGTAGCATTATTCATAATAGCCAACAAGGAGGAACAATTCAAATGTTCAACTTGAGGCAAGATAGGTAGTCAAGGAAGTGACCATGTCCTCGGGATGCGGCAACCATGGTGACCATACAGTCAACACAAGAAGCCCCAGCATTCACATTGTAGTTCAAGCAAAGCTATCTGCAGTAGGGAATTTCCGCTGTAAAGAGGATGTGCATATTGGCCGGGTGCTGTGGTGCAGCCTGTAATCCCAGCATTTTGGGAGGCCAAAGCAGGAGGATTGCTTGAGTCCAGGAGCTCGAGACCAGCCTGGGCAACATGGCAAAACCCTGTCTCTACAAAAAAAAATTAGCTGGGCATGGTGGCGCGTGCCTGTAGTTGGAAGGCTGGGGCTGGGGGATCACCTGAGCCTGGGAGGTCGAAGCTGCAGTGAACCGAGATCATGTCCCGGCACTTTACCCTGGGTGACAGAGCAAGACTCTCTCAAAAAAAAAAAAAAAAAAAGAGTGCCTGGTACAGCCCCTTCAGCCCCTACCCCTGAGGCTATAAAGTTTTATTTTGATATTTCTTCCAGAGGCCAAGATCTCTGACTTATATACAAGGGTCTTTAGGCCAAGTGTGAGGAGAGAGCAGAAACCACCTGTTAATGATAAGACTGGGTAGCTCTGGTTTAATTTATTACAGAGTCAGCTAAATCAGATTGGAGGCAAGTAGGATTCCCACACGAAAGCAGGATGTAAGCAAATGAGCCTTTCTATAACTCTTACATAAAGACTGAGATGATCATTATCCCCAACAGAGGGATGTATTATAGACCAGAAGGTTTTGGCAAATCTCCAGGGAATGATAATCTTTATTGTAAAATGTAAAGAGGATACCACAGGCACCTCCAACCAACCAAATTATTACACTTCTAGGAAATATTTTCTTAGAAGTGTATTTATTGATAGCCCTTACATATCAACAGAAATATGCTACCACCCCACACAGGATACATGATATATATTCATAATAACAATCTATACAAAACTTCCTTGGGATAGCTTCATCCTCTCTTTCCCATATTCTGAAGCTGGTAGATAAAGGAAGCTTGCTAGTGAGCAGCTGATTAGAAACTATGAAACTCATCAATTGCATGCAATCGCCCTTCTTTGAGTCCCACCTTGAGGGTAAAGGATGAGGAAGCAAGGCTATAGCGCTATCTAGTGGCTGTCTAGGAAGTAGCAAAGGTGATTTTGTTTAAAAAAGGACTTCTGTTTTATCACTGCATATGTGGAACCTGATTTCAGAGAACAGCATCAAAAAGTGCTTTTGGATAAAAACACAGGTGTCCAAGAACAAGAACTGGCCACAGCTGTAGCTATTTTACTAACTAGTCTTTCCTCCTGTTAACAACATACAGCTTTGTTAACACCGTCTAGCATTTTTGCTGGGGGTAAGGGGTTAGGACTAAAGTTTTTAAGATTTGGTCTCTTTAAGTGTACTTTGAAATATTCTTTTGGTTTTCTAGGACGCCCCTCAGCAGCAACGAGCAAATGTCCATATTGTTAGGCTACTTCTACCTGTGCTATATCTGGCTTCTCTTCCTGGGGTTCCTGACACCCCTTAGATGTCCCTTAACCTCTCCAGTCTCTCTCCTCAAGGAGAGAGTCCTGTGGACCCATGCTGCTGCGTGTGGCCTTTCATCCCCAGCCCTGATTTACAGAGAGACTGGACAGGTTAGGGAGTGACATCTACTGGACCACACAGGGCAGTAACAACACAGAGGGCAGATTCCGTCAGAGGCACTGGAGCAAATGAACTATCCGCTACGCTCTGTGACGGGACAGACTGGTGGGCAGCACCTCCTTGCCGGCATCTGGCATCTGATGCAACCACAGGCAGGTGATGGCTGTACCTGGAGTGGCTCGTTAGGAACTGCATCTCAAAAGGCTTCACTGGGCTGTGCCCAGAGGTCAGTTCCTGCCCCTGGCACTGGGCTGACACCTATGTGTAGCAGTCCTTCCCCTGGTCAAATGTGGCATTGCCTCCTAGGCCACAAGCAGGGGTTCTTGTGGACTTAGGCGTTGGACACCTTACCAACCGGAGTTCTGTTCTGTGGTAGTTATCCTCGCCCTGCAGATATAATACCCATATAGTCATGGGGTGGGGTGAGATGATGGGAACAGGAAGTGGAAATGCTTGTTGCCTCCTCCTCCTAAAGTGTACCAAGGTTTACACTTTAGGCAGCAT
>NW_012100320.1:3203512-3213479 GCF_000951045.1 Mandrillus leucophaeus | reverse complement strand
GAATCACTTGAACCCAGGAGGTGGAGGTTGCAGTGAGCCGAGATCACACCACTGCACTCCAGCCTGGGCGACAGAGCAAGACTCTGTCTCAAAAACAAAAACAAAGATAA
The DNA here is from genome assembly GCF_000951045.1 of Mandrillus leucophaeus. Taxonomy (NCBI): domain Eukaryota; kingdom Metazoa; phylum Chordata; class Mammalia; order Primates; family Cercopithecidae; genus Mandrillus; species Mandrillus leucophaeus. Next base: position 3,213,369 of record NW_012100320.1, on the reverse strand, counting down.
CAACAACAACAACAACAACAAAAAACAGGGCACATGGAGAAAATAAATCTAAAGAGGCAAGAGCTCAAAGCTTCAGGATGAATGTCTGAACTTGGCATTGAAGAATGCATACAATTTAGAGAGGAATGATGTGGGAGGGCAGTCTAGGAAGGAGAGCGTGAGCAAAGGCGCAGGAGCAGGGATGTGCAGAGCTCATAAATTAGGAAAAAGGACTGGTCCAGGGTCACTGGGTTTAAGACTGTGTGATGGGAAAAGGTGGTGAGATGGCCAGGCGCAGTGGCTCATGCCTGTAATCCCAGCACTTTGCGAGGCCAAGGCGGGCAGATCACCTGAGGTCAGGAGTTCAAGACCAGCCTGATCAACATAGTGAATCCCATATCTACTAAAAATACAAAAATTAACTAGGCGTAGTGGCGCATGTCCCAGCTACTTGGGAAACTGAGGTGGGACAATCACTTGAACCTGGGAAGCGGAGGTTGCAGTGAGCCAAGATCACGTGCTACTGAACTCCAGCCTGGACAACAGAGTGAGACTCTGTCTCAAAAATAAATAAATAAATAAAAAGGTGGTGAGAATTAGATTAGAACAAAATTCGGTTGAGGTCTGTGCTCAGATGCTGTTTCATGGATGTCTGATTCTACTCAAGGACGCTTTGGGGATACAGAATCTAAGCACTAACGGTCCTCAGAGGTCTTCAGGGGATAAGGTTCCCTGTCCATTTTCCCTAGGAATCACCTCTATGGTATCCTTCTGTGTGCAAAGGAATCCACAGGGGAGGAGTAAAGATGGAACCTTCGATTCAGGAAGGTAATTGCAGGCAAGTAACTAAGCCTCAATTTCCTCAGGTGCAAAATGTGGGTAATTGACTTGCTTAATACATAGGATCGCTGTGAAGGCCAAACAGCTAGGATCACAAGCCTTGGAATTACAAGAGTCCCACCTCTGCTCTGTCATTTACTAGCTGTGTGAACCTCATACACTGATAAGTCCTTACTTTCACAGAGCCTCAGATTCTGTTCAGTAACGTGGTTGTAATAGTATTTACCTCCTAAGGTTTACCTGATGATTAACCAGAATAATGAATATAAAATGCTTAGCAAAAACGTACTCAGCAAATATTGGTTATAATGGTTGAGAAAATGACATGCACTACATACATGAGGTTTCAGTGTCTGAAACACGTACGATTTGTTACCAAAAGACTTATCCTGGGCCGGCGCAGTGGCTTACGCCTGTAATCTCAGCACTGGGGGAGGCCGAGGCAGGAGGATTGCTTCAGACCTGTGCAACATGGTGAGATACTGTGTCTACAAAAAATCAGCCGACCATGGTGATGTGTGCCTGTACCTCAGCTACTCCGGAAGGTGAGGTGGGAGGATCCCTTGAGCCCAGGAGCAGTGAGGTTGCCGTGAGCCGTGATCGCGCCACAGCACTCCATCCTGGGCGACAGAGCAAGACCCTTTCTGAAAGAAAAAAAATTTTAAAAATAAATAAATAAATAAATGATTTTAAAAAGAAAAGAAAGACTTAATCGGGAGGATTGGCTACATAGTGCAAATAAACAGAACAAAAATCTAGGGCCGCTGTAGCGGGCAAATTCGTTCACCAATTCCAACCAGACCCCGCCTCCAAGCAGGCAAGCCCCGCCTGCCCCAGGCTGAACCCTTGTCCCCGCCCCGACGCGCCTGCGCAGAGCGGGCCGCCGGCAGCCTAGGCGATGAGGGTACTGGTGCGGCGCTGTTGGGGTCCTCCGCTGGCTCATGGCGCTGGGCGTGGGAGGCCGAGTCCCCAGTGGCGAGCGCTGGCCCGGCTCGGCTGGGAGGACTCCAGAGTCCGCGAGAAGCCTCCCTGGCGGGTGCTCTTCTTCGGCACGGACCAGTTCGCCCGCGAGGCGCTGCGGGAGCTGCACGCCGCCAGGTACCCGGGCCAGGGATCCGGGGACCCGGCCGCTGAAGGCCCCCAGGCCGCGCCCGGGCGGCCGGCCCCGAGGGTTTTGGACTTCTGGTCGCGGAAAGCAGGGGCGCCATAGCGGTGTGGGCCCAGATCTTGGCATCTCCCGGCGCCCGGAAGGTGCGCCATTCCCGCTGGTCAGCCTTTGGGCGCCCAGTCCCTGCGGTCTGCGACCCCCACTCCCCGCCGCCTCTGTGGGTTCTCCAGACGCCCCGCCACCCACGCTGTGCCTAGCCGGGGCCAGGCGCTCTGCCTGCATCCCCCGGGCCAGTCCCACGGCCTCCCTGCCTGTTTTGCGTGTGGGGAATCCGTGGCTCGGAGAGGTGATGCGATTGCCGAAGGTCATCAGCCGAGGTGGTTCGGACTAAAACCCGGTCCCACTTCAAAGTTCTCCCTGCTTTGCATTTCCTCCTCCTGCCGCCTTCCTTAGGCACACCCATGTCTTGCTCTTTTGCTCCCCCTGTGCTCCTTGTATACAAGGACATAGTCCACAAGCTTCCTGTTTTCAAAAGGATAAATTTATAAATCAGAACTGTTAGGTATACATTTAGTATTCATAATATTTAACAAGTCTTGTTTACTGGGAAAGAAAATTATTTGAAATCCAACCAGTCCTGAGAGTCCATGGTATGTGGTGGCAAGACCATATTTACTTCTCTCTTTTTCCCAATTAATGTTTTTTATTTCCCCATTCTGTTTTTTCCTGACGCAGTCCCCCTTCCACTTTTTTTGTCATCCCTGTCTCCTCTTCCCTACAAATACGTCACTGCAGCCCCTCATGTATTGAATCCTTCGTCAATCCCCTGTGTGGTTTTCCTCCCTCTACACACCCCTCTGTGCACACACCCGGCGGGAAACCCTGTGTTCCCTTTGCACATCCTCCATGTGCTGTTGTCACATGCGTCTCTCACTGCATTTATACATTTATACCAACACTTTTGTTTTTGTTTGTTTTTGAGGCGGGGTCTCGCGCTGTCGCCCAGGCTGGAGTGCAGTGGCCAGCTCATAGCCCACTGCAGCCTCGACCTCAAGGATCAAGCAGTCCTCCCACCTCAGCTTCCAGAGTAGCTAGGACTACGGGCGCACACCACCACGCCTGATGTTTAAATTTTTTGTAGAGGCGGGTTTTCACCATGTTGTCCAGGCTTATCTCAAACTTCTGGGATCGAGCGATCCTCCCACCTTGGCTTCCCGAAGTGCTGAGATTACAGGCATGAGCCATCATTCCTGGCCTATCCTGATACTTCTGATGATGCTTCACTTGGCAGCTCCATTATTCCTGTGCTTGCTTTATAGTGCCCCAGGACATACTCCTCATAACTCCTCAACATGTGCATACAATACCTGTTTAATAAATATACCCCCCTGGGTACTAGAATACTATGCAGCAGGTAAAAAGTATGAGGTAGTGCTACATGTACTGCCGTGGAATGATGCCCATGTTATGTATTTTTGTTTTTTAAAAAGTAGTGTGATGATATCATGGTTATGGTAAAAAAAAAAAAAAAGTTCCATGGATTCAAAGGATATACAGTGAAAAGTTACTTCCTTCCGCCTCTCTTTAGTAGTTCCCAGTTCCTTTATCCAGAGACAGCCACTGTTTTCAGTTCCTTCTAGAAATGTTCAGTGCAAATACAAGTATATGTATAAGTAACCCATTTTTCAAGAAGACTCACATCATGGCATAAATAGCATTGTTAAGAGGAAAAAAATGCAAAGCAGTATGTAATATCCCAATTGTGTAAAGTATCCATACTATATATGTTTCTGTATGCACAGGAAATCCCTAGAATGATACTGTTCAAACAGTAGCCACTAGCCATGTGTCGCTCTTTACATTTTAAGTAATGAAAATTAAACAAAAAATGAAAACTGAGGCCGGGCATGGTGGTTCACGCGTGTAATCCCAGCACTTTGGGAGGTGGAGGCAGACGGATGACTTGAGGTCAGGAGTTTGAGACCAGCCTGGCCAACCTGGGGAAATCCCACCTCCGCTAAAAAACACAAAAATTAGCTGGGTAATTAGCTGCCTGTAATCCCAGCTACTTGGGAGGCTGAATCAGGAGAATCACTTGAACCACGGGGGCAGAGGTTACAGTGAGCTGAGATCACTCCACTGCACTGCAGCCTGGGTGAGAGAGTGAGACTCCATCTCAAAAAAGAAAAAATGAAAACTCAGTCTCTCACATTAGTTTTAATCATTTAGCCCTAAATGCTTCATGAGTTTAATCATACACATTCTTAGCGATATGTGAAGTCATTTTAGCTTTGAGTCATTGCCTTAACACTCATACTTTTCTTCCAATCTAACTTAGGGAAAACCAAGAGGAAGAGTTAATCGACAAACTGGAAGTGGTCACACTACCTTCCCTATCACCAAGAGGACTGCCAGTGAAGCAATATGCTGTGCAGTCTCAGCTTCCAATATACGAGTGGCCGGACGTGGGATCTGGAGAATATGATGTTGGAGTAGTGGCTTCATTTGGCCGACTTTTGAGTGAGGCTCTTATTCTTAAATTTCCCTAGTAAGTTTTATTTGTAAGGAAATACAGTATAGAAACCTTGGTCTTTATAAATGGGCCTTGTATCTAAAATGTGATAATTTGAACTCCAGTTATGCTTTCTGTAATTTTTTTTTTTAATTTTTACCATTTTATTTTTGTGTACATGTTTGCTTAAAGTCAATGAATTTCTCTGCCAGGTTCAGGTAACTGAAGGGCCTTTATAAGTAGTTTATATTGTTTAAACCCAAGGTATGCTGCAAACACAATCTGGAACACAATAAGAAATAACATCTTTCTAACGACAGGCTTAGACACTTGAATCCAGTAACTTAAGATGTTTCCTTTCTCTGGTAACAGAGTTGATTCATACCAGGCTGCTAGGCCTCCAGTCACAGGTATAGACAAGAAAACAGGGTATAGACCACCAAAAGCAAGACCAACCAATCCATTCTCTGTTATGGTACAGGTTTCACAATTCAAATCACCTGTATTCGAAGGAAAATTACAAAACTTTTGTAAGCTGTGTTTGTTGTAAGAAAAGGGATCACTGCCATTGGTAAGTCAGCAGCTATAAGAGCCTGTGCCATGTTCAAGACGCATTGAAAAAGACTATTTGCTATGAGGCCACAGAGGGCAGCATTAAATCCAACATATGCTGATCCCTGTTCAGGTAGATTCCGTTCTGCTTGTGGAAGCTGGTTAATTTTTCTGGTTATGACATCAAAAATTGTTAAGTTTTCCTTGATAGTACTGGATTTATGATTTTCCGTCTTGAGCCTTATGCTCTTCTCCCAGCAGCTGGTGTGCCTCCCCAGGTCATCTTCAGCCATGCGGGGGCTCACTGAAGCCTTGGTCAACTTGCCTGGGTACAGCTGCATTTGGCTGACACATGACTCGGCCTGATATTTTCTTTTCAAGTACTAAAGAACATTTTATTTGTGGCATGAGTTGTCAAAATGTATTTAATTCCTTGTCACCCTCTATAAGCTTTCATCCACCTTCGTTTAAATTCCATATATATGCTGAAAACACCTAAATTGGTCCCTCTAGCTCAGCTCTGTCCCCAAACTCTAGTCCCCTAATACCTACTGCCTCCACAGCTCTGCTTGGATGTCTGATAGCCGCTTTACATTCAAGATACCCAAAGCATCTCCTAAAATCTTTATCTCAGTAAATGGCTACTCCATCCTTCTAGCTGCTTGCACCAAAATCCTGGAGTCATGCTTGATTTGTTACACCCCATATCCCATCCATCAGTAAATCCTATTGGCTCTGCCTTCAAAATCTGTGTGGAATCTATCCGTATCTCATCACTTCCACTGCTGCCACTCTCGCCTACATTACTACAGAAGCCTCCTAACTGGTCCCTACTTCTGTCCTTGGCCCTCTCAGTCTTTTACCAATCCAGCAGCCAAAATGATCCTGTATTTGTTTATTTATTTCTTTCTATTTTATTGTTTTTAGAGACAGAGTCTTGCTGTCACCCAGGCTGGAGTAGGGTGTTGCTGTCATAGCTCACTGCAGCCCCAGACTCAAGGGATCTTCCTGCCTCAGCCTTCTGAGTAGCTAGGACTATAGGAATGTGCCACCACACCCAGCTCTTTTTTTTTTTTTTTTTTTTTTAGAGACAGGGGTCTCTCTACGTGGCCCAAGCTGGTCTCAAACTCCTGGCTGCATGTAATTTTCCTGCCTTGGCCTACCAAAGTTTTGGGATTACAGGCATGAGCCACTGTACCCTGCCTCAAAGTGATCCTTTTAAACCATAAGTCAGATCATGTCACTCTGCTCAAAATCCTCTGGTAGTTTTCTGTCTTACTCAGAATAAAAGTTAGGCCAGGCCTAACTGGCCTCCCAGCTGTGCCTTGAACTTGCCGAGCATGTACCTTCTTCGAGATCTTTGTACTTAATGTCCCCTCTGCCTGGAATGCTTTTCTCCCACATATATGCATAGTTATTTCCTTCTTCATGTTCTTGGTCAAGTGAAAGCTTTCTCTGACCACTACTAAAATTGTAATCTGTCCCCCTCATATTCCTCTTTGCTTTATTTTCTCCGTAGCCCTCAGCATCATCTGGCAAAACCTTTTACATATTTTATTTTTTCTTGCTTATCTCCCACTCTTTGTACATAAACTCCCTGAGGGCAGGTTTTTTTTTTTTTCTTTCTGGTTCACTGCTGCTTGTATGCCTAACACTTAGAACAGTGCCCACACATGAGTGTGCTCAGTGAATGTTTGTTGGATTGGGCTGAACAGTGAGACTTAGAATATAAGACTTTCTCATATGTACATGCTCCCAAGTGCACAGAATCATGCTGATGGAGGCATCATTAAACTAATGACAGATTAATAAAGTATTTAAATTGCACATGAGTGGATGATAGGTATATTGGGATAAACAGCAAAGGTGAATGGATCATTTGGTGGGAAGCTTATTTTAGGCTGGGCGTGGTGGCTCACGCCTGTGATCCCAGCACTTTGGGAGGCCGAGGCAGGTCACTGGAAGCTAGGAGTTGGAGATCACCCTGGGCAACATCCTAAGACCCTATCTCTACAAAAAATAAAAAAGTATCTGGATATGGTGGATGCACTTGTAGTCTCAGCAACTTAGGAGGTTGAGGTGGGAGGATCTCTTGAGCTTGGGAGGTTGAGGCTGCAGTGAGCCATCCAGCCTGGGCGACAGAGTGAGACCCTGTCTCAAAAAAATTTTTTTTTTTTTTGAGACGGAGTCTCGCTCTGTCACCCAGGCTGGAGTGCAGTGGCTGGATCTCAGCTCACTGCAAGCTCCGCCTCCCGGGTTTACGCCATTCTCCTGCCTCAGCCTCCCAAGTAGCTGGGACTACAGGCGCCCGCCACCTCGCCTGGCTAGTTTTTTGTATTTCTTAATAGAGACGGGGTTTCACCGTGTTAGCCAGGATGGTCTCGATCTCCTGACCTCGTGATCCGCCCGTCTCGGCCTCCCAAAGTGCTGGGATTACAGGCTTGAGCCACCGCGCCCGGCCAAAAAAAATTTTTAAATAAAGAAAGAAAAAAAAGAAAAAGCTTATTTTAGGCAGTCTGTATGTAAACCAAGTGACGTGAGGATAGTTATGTGACTAAACTATAAAATTAGAATTGTTCGTGAGATGCATAATAGGGTTTGAGTGGTTCTCTTATAGTCATAAATGCATTTTAAAATTTTATTTAAAAACTCCCAAACATCATGGGCTGTTGTAGAACATCTTTTTTGTTTGTTTGTTTGAGACAGAGTTTCGCTGTTGTTGCCCAGGCTGGAATGCAATGGCGTGATCTCGGCTCACCACAACCTCCGCCTCCCGAGTTCAAGCGATTCTCCTGCCTCAGCCTTCTGAGTAGCTGGGATTGCAAGCATGTGCCACCACACCTGGCTAATTTTGTGTTTTTAGTAGAGACAGGGTTTCTCCATGTTGGTCAGGCTGGTCTCAAACTCCCGGTCTCAGGTGATCTGCCCGCTTTGGCCTCCCAAAGTGCAGAGATTACAGGCGTGAGCCACCGCACCCAGCCAGAACATCTTTAGACAGCGAATAGTTGTCCTGGTTCTGTTTTTAATTAAATTTCATTGGTTTCTTACGATAAGAGAATTAACATCTAACTTTTTTCGTTTCAGGTGATACAAGACTTAGATTTAACTGTCAGTTTTTCCAAATTTCTGGGAAAGTTTCATAATGAAAAGTAGCATAATAGCTTAGGTACTGGTAACAAAGTGGTAAAGCCCACTGACATACTAATTTCTGCATCTTCTAACTCAGTGGCATATTGAATGTCCATCCCAGTTGCCTCCCGAGATGGCGTGGCCCAGCCCCTGTAATCCATACAGTGCTTCACGGAGACACAGTTACTGGAGTAACAATTATGCAAATTAGACCTAAAAGGTAGCATGTGTTTTTCTTTCTTGAGATTTTTGTGATTTTAAATGTTTATGTCAGCCTGTTTGGGGGGCAATGGATGAATGGGTGGTGCTCACTAATTTCTGTGACTCCAGAGTGCTTCTGTTTGCTTTTATATCCTTTCTGTTTTCTCCTGGATTCTAACATCAACTATATGTCTTTTGGTATTTATGTAGGGTCTCTTTAAAGTTCATATGAAAATTTTAATTTGTTAATTGAAATCAGTTATATTATTCATACTTGGATTTCTATAAAAGATATTATATAAATGAGAGATGGATTTTTGTATGTTAATTGTTTTGAATCTTGGTTTTGCTGGCCTTGGTTTCTAAACTATGGCCAAAAAATTTTTGGAACCTGAAATGAGAATATATTGTATATCAATATGCAATATAATTGTCCTAAAACATTCATTTTGTCCTGTCATACCTACAGAACAATTTAGAAACAATTTAGAACAATTTTTTAGGAACAATTATTTAGAATTACTTGAGGAGTTTATTCAGTCTCTGCCTGTTACCACCTAATTTCCCCTTAGAAAAGCATAATTCACAAGCTCACAAGAACAACATGGTATCTGGGATTTGCTTTAACTTACTTCAGAAAACAAGAGAGGGAGTAGATGAGACAACAGTGGCAAAACTTTGGTAGTTCTAAAATCTGAGCCAGGCATGGTGGCTCATGCCTGTAATCCTAACACTTTAGGAGGCCGAGGTGGGAAGATCATTTGAGTCTGGGAGTTCAAGACCACCCTGGGCAACATATAAAAAATAAAAAAATTAGCCAGGTGTGGTGGTACACACCTGTAGTCCCAGCTACTCAGGAGGATGAGGTGAGAGGATCTCTTCAGCCTAGGAGGTTGAGGCTGCAGTGAGGCAAGATCGTGCCATTGCATTCCAGCCTGGGCGATGGAGCAAAAACCTGTCTCAAAAAAAAAAAAATCTGAATGATGTGTATATGATGATTCATTAGACTGTTCACTCTGTTTTTGTGAATGTTTGCAATTTTTCACAATAAACATATTATTAAAGCTCCTAGGTTAGAAATAGAGTTAACAAAAACACAAAGCAAAAAAATTTAAATAAAGCATATTTCTCATGAAAACCCATGGCCAGTGTTTACAGAGCTTGATGTAAAATGTCAGACTTGTGGGAATGCAAATATACTTGCATTTACTTTTTTTTTTTCTTGAAGTGAAGTCTCACTCTGTCACCCAGGCTGTAATGTAGTGCAGTGATCTCAGCTCACTGCAACCTCCGCTTCCGAGGTTCAAGCAATTCTCCTGCTGCAGCCTCCCGAGTAGCTAGGACTACAGGCACACGCCACCGCACCCAGCTAATTTTTTGTATTTTTAGTAGAGATAGGGTTTCAGCATGTTGGCCAGGATGGTCTCGATCTCTGGACCTCGTGATCCGCCCACTTCGGTCTCTCAAAGTGCGGTGATTGGCCGGGCGCGGTGGCTCAAGCCTGTAATCCCAGCACTTTGGGAGGCCGAGACGGGC
>NW_012100320.1:3196506-3203309 GCF_000951045.1 Mandrillus leucophaeus | reverse complement strand
AAAAAAAAAAAAAAAAAAAAAAAAATGCCGTGATTACAGGCATGAGCCACCGCGCCTGGCCCTACTTATAATCACCCATGGTGATAATCTAGGCAAAATTCTTATCCTTTGAGGAAGGGACTATAGAAAGAAATAATTATGAATATCCTAACTGTACTTCCATGGAAAATAAATTCTTTGCCTTATGCTTTTCATATACAGAGATTTTTTTCATGCTATTACTGATGGTATAATTTTTCTGTAATTGTAATTAAATTCCTGATACGCAACTGTATCCTTTCTTTGCTTTAGGAAAAAAATTTAGACTCTAAATACAGGCCATATTTTGTTTTCCCATCTTTGAAACTGACGTATCTTCCTTGCTAATGGCTAACAGCCAAATTAATAGCCAGTATAAACTATCTTTATTTTTTTTTTATTATTTTTTAAAAGATAAGGGCTAGCTGTGTTGCCCAGGCTGGTCTCAAACTCCAGGGATCAAGCAATTCTGCTGCCTCAGCCTCCTGAGCAACTGGGACTATAGGCATGCAGACCACTGTATCTAGCTTGTATCTTTTTGTGTGTAGACAAACATTGATTCAGGAAATAGTAATCATTGTTATTTACTTTTGATTTTTTGCTAGGTTTGATGTAGGTCCAATTCTTAAACAAGAAACTATTCCTGTGCCACCCAAGAGCACTGCAAAGGAATTGGAAGCAGTGTTGTCACGACTGGGTGCCAACATGGTAAAATTCTCCAATATCCTACTGCTTTTTACTCATTTAGTGGGTTTCCTAAGTGGTTATGAAAAGAAGAACCATTTTGTGACTTCTAATTTTCTTGCAAACAAAAAAGAGTAGTTTCTGTCTTTGGCGTCCTAAAAATTAGCCTGGCATTTGTGATCTTATGTAAATCTTTGAGAATTTTACGAGGAGTAAGTACTAAATAAAGGCTTTCGAGTGAGACAGGTGATCTTATATGGCCTACTACATGTCATAGTGTGGCCTTAGACTATTCTTCCCAATTTCAGTCTTCGCACTTTCATAGGTATACCTTGCATCCCCGTCAGAATGAACTAACAGCAACTTCCTAAATGACTCTTAACTTTCCTTCCATTTCTTTGCCTGGCTTCAGTCATTTATGCTAGAATTCTGCTGACCGTTCTACCTGTAGATGATCTTTCTTCTCTCTGTGGTTTTGTATATATAGCTCACTGAGACTGCATGAGTAGCGTCAGGGTAAATGTTTAATGACTAAATTTATGTTTTCCATATGAACGGGTTAATTTTATACAGAGGAATTTTTTTTTCCCACCTGTATAGATGGTGTTTCCTATTCTAGGCACTTACCTCACAAATGATCTTAATGACAGTGACTGCCATTTATTGAACATTGGCTTGTGTACTACGACTGTTCTAGATACTCTGTGGACTTTTTTTTTACCCTCCCAACTTTGAGGTAGTTGTTGCTGTTGATTGTTTCACAGATGATGATATCGAAGGCCAGAGACAAGCTAAATAACTTTTCCACAATGAGACAGCTGGTAGGTGGTGGAACTAGGACTTGAACCCAGAGCTAGGTGACTCCATAGTACATTCTCTTATGAGATTTCACTGCCTTTTTACCCATGGGGTGAGAGTGTGTATAGCCAAGCACGGGCTCTCCTGATGCCAAAGCTTCCACAGCATTCTCTAGAAGTGAATCAATGACCTGTATCTACAGACAGCAGAATCTCTACTGAGGTTTCCCCAAGTAGACACCTATCCTCACAGCTTAAGCCAATGTACTACCTTGCCCTGCCATGTAGATCTTTTAAAGTTATAGGTTCAGCCTTGAAGAGCCAATAGTAAAGAAAAAAATTTTTTTAATTGAAAAACAGAAAAAGAAAAAAAAAGAAGTTACAGGTTATTTCATGGTACTGAATTGTAATGTGTTTCTGCTTTTGTTCTTATGTTCATTTTGAATATATCACACTCTTTTTTTTTGTAGCTCATTTCAGTTTTGAAAAATTTGCCTGAAAGTCTGAGCAATGGAAGGCAGCAGCCAACAGAGGGGGCGACTTATGGTGAGTGGGGGCTGCAGACTCTCACATTTTTCTAAAGGTTCTGCTTGTCATGATAGCATCTGAACATTCTGACTTCTTAGCTGTACTTTTCCCTTAATTTTGATTGAGTGCCCACTTTTATGTGCTTTTCCACAGAATGGTAGAAAGCATTCTTTCTCCCTCTTAGCATATAGCCTCATGAAGGATTGAACATTTTTTCCCAAATTTTTGATTTTGAAAATATTAAATAGAAAGACTGGTATAATAAACACCAGTTTACCCCAGAGTCAACAATTATTAATGTTTGTCCATATTTTCTTTCTTTCTATGTATTTAGTATGTGTATTTTAAATTTTGCTTATTCATTTGGAAGTATGAATCATGATCTTTCATTTCTAAGTAGTGTGCTTTTCCTAAGAAAAATGAACAATTTCGTAATAGCATCCAATGTTCAGTTCATCTTTAAGTGTTCCTAATTGTCTAAAAATTTATTTTATAGTTGTTTTATTTTTCAAACTAGGATTTAGTTGTAGTTAGTTGTTATGTCTCTTTAGTCTCTAAAAAAGATTCCTCTTTTTTTCCTTGCTGTATGTCATTGACTTTTTGAAGAGACCAGGCCAGTTATTTGATTTGTTTGTTTTCTTCCAGTGTTGTTTAACTTGTTCCCTATCACTTATATTTCCTATAATTAGTTCTAAAGGTTTGGCTAGATTCAGGCTGAAAGTTTTTGGAAAGAGTGTGTTTCAGTGACGTTTGTTTTCTTCTTTTTTTTTTTTTAGTAGAGTTAGGAGTATAAACATTTGTTTCAGTTTTTTAATTTTAGGGATTACTTCTTGTTTTTCTTTATGATTAGATGTTATTTTTTGAATATATAAAACATATAGCTGATTCAAAAATTAATATACCTAGAGAAGTCTTACTTTTGTCCCCTGCAGTCTTAAGGTACCACTTGAGTAAGCCAAGGTATCAGGTTGTACTAAAGCAAGTGAAGCTAAGTTTGATCACTTGGTTGAGATGGTGACCACCAGATCTTTCCAGTGTTAAGATGTGTTTTCCCTTTTGCAATTAGCGGGTAATCTGTGGGGTAATACTCTGGCACGGTGCAGATATCCTGTTCACCAACAACCTTTCACATGATGGTTTTAGTACAGATTGATATTCCTTGCCCAAATGAATTATTTCACTATGGATTACAAAATGGCAATTTTCTAATTCCTTTTACGTTTAATAGCTGGTATTGTTCTGGAAAGAAGAGTTTTTCCTCATTAATTGGAGATGAATTTTAGTTAATCCTAAAATGGGGACAGGGGCTTAATTCTTTCTCTTTAATTAGCATAAGAAGTTGATGCCATTAATTGCCTTCAGTTTTGGTGTCAGATGTGTTCTTTTTAGTATCATTTGACACGTAGATTTTCACTGATTGTGTTTTACAGTCATAATTCTTTGTATTGATCAAATTTCCCATATTTGCCCAGTGGGAGCCCCTTAAATTTGGCTCCTACATTCTGTTAACACTCTTTATTTCCCACTAGTTTGGAGTGCTTCCTTGCTTCCACCACAGTAATGTCCCAGGCTCCCCTGTATGTCCTCTGGCCCACATTGAAATCTACCAGTGTGATTTCCAGGGAGCTCTTGTTCATTTTAGTGGGGTCGATAGTTAGAGATCATCTGATACAACAGTGTGTGGCAAGATAAGATATCAGTGGACAAAACTAGAAATTACATTTTAAAAAAATATTTAAGCTTACATTGTTTATGATTCAAATTTATCATTAAAGGGTTTTCCTTATATTTTCTCACACTATCTTTTTTTAAATATTAACCTATTTATTTGCTATTCATAACATCGTTTCAGCATTACAATACCAATATTACTACTAACAGTAAAAATAGTAAGATTTAAGATTTCTTTGCAGTTTTCCTTTTTGAGCCTTAGAATATATCCTAAGGATATACAGTCAGATTACTGCCTTCAAAACTTCCTGGTAATGGTTATTTTTTCCATGTGGTTTTGTTACCTAGTTTCATACATAGTTAAGTTTCAGTTGTTTTTTTTTTATTTTTTTATTTTAAGGGTTGCTTTATTTTCTTTTATGATTAAATTTTATTTTTTGAATGCATAAAATGTTTACATGCTTCAAAAGTTAAAACAGCTTAGAAAGGTATACTCATAGAAGTCCTACTTCAGTCTCTCTATCTCATCTAACCCGTATTCCTCCCTCTATAGGTAACATTTTTATTAGTTTCTGATTTAGTCTTCCAGTGTTGCCTTTTGCCAAAATAAGCAAACACATACATAGTGTTATTTTTTATTTTTCCTTCACAAAAGGTGGCATAAAATACATATTCTTCTATGCCTTTGTTTTTTCACTTAATAGTGTATCTTGGCGACTACTTCCTATTAGTAAGAAGAGATTTTCCTCTTTCTTGCTTGCTTTTTTTTTTAGATAGAGTCTCTGTTACCTAGGCTGGAGTGCAGAAGTGTGGTCATGGCTTACTGCAGTCTCAAACTCCCAGTCTCAAGCAGTCCTCCCACCTCAGCCTCCCGAGTAGCTGGGACTGCAGGTACATTTCACCATGCCTGGCTAATTTTTTAATTTTTGTAGAGACAAGTTCTAACTATTTTGCTCAGGTTGGTCTTGAACTCCTAGACTCAAGCTATCCTCCTGCCTTGGCCTCCCAAAGGCATGCCTGGCTTCCTTTTTGTTTTTTTATGATGGCATAGTTCTCAGTTAGGTGAATGTATCATAATTTGCCCAACAGATGTCTGATTGATGGGCATTTGGGTTATTTCTAATCTTTTGCTATTTCAAATAATAGTACTAGTAAGATTAGGAAGATAACATGCACATAGTTATTTGTAATAGTATAGTAAAACTACGTGGAGTAGTTTTAATGTACCTTATTCCTGTCAGTAATGTTGAAGATCTTTTCGTATATTTAAGAACTATTTGCATTTCTTTTTTCTGGGTAGTGTTATATCTTTTGCCCATTTTCCTATCAACATTTTGGTCTTTTTCTTTTCTGTTTTTTGAGTACTTATATTTCATAATAGAGATATTAGTTCTCTTTGAGATAATTTGCAAATTCAGTTTGTCATTTGTTTTTTGATTTAACTTATGGCATTTCTTTTTGTCTCATTAAAAAAAAAGTTTATTTTGGCTAGGCATGGTAGCTCATGCATCTAATCCTAGCACTTTGGGAGGATGAGGCAGGTGGATCACTTAAGGTTAGGAGTTCAACACCAGCCTGGCAAACATGGCGAAACCCATTCTCTACTAAAAATACAAAAAATTAGCCAGGCATGGTAGTGCATGCCTGTAGTCCCAGCTACTCGAGAGGCTGAGAGAGAATCTCTTGAGCCTGGGAGGTGGAGGTTGCAGTGAGCTGAGATCATGCCACTGCACTCCAGCCTGGGTAACAGCAAAACCCTGTCTCAAAAAAAAAAGTTTAGTCTCATTTCATAGTTAGAAGGGTATTTTCTACTCCCAGGATGTGAAGAAGTTCACCCATGTTTTCTTTTAGTATTTATGTGATTATTTATGTATTATTTTTACTTGATATATGGAAAATTTTGAACATATAGAAAAGTCGAGAGATTAGAATGAATTCTCTGGTATCTCTTACTTAGTATCAATAGCTATCAATTCATGGACATTGACCCTGAGGTTCATTTTTGCTCTTGGCTTTATCTTGTAGCCCCTAAGATTTCTGCTGGTACCAGTTGTGTAAAATGGGAGGAACAAACTTCAGAACAAATATTCAGACTTTACCGTGCCATTGGAAATATAGTAAGTTGGGAAGTCAGGTTGCAGTTTTGCCTAGTTGGTTTTCTATGTGTGTAATTTGCTTTCTAAATATTTTTATTTAGGAATAATCCCAAATGTATCCCAAATAAAAGGTTTATCTTAGGAACAAAACCTAGGAAACCTGAAATTTATTCTTAAAAATTCTTTCAAGTGTTTAAAGTGTTTATAGAGACCTTAGAATTCACAAAGCACTTTTAAATATATGTATATTGCAGTTTCACATAACCAAGTTTTACTATCCTACTTCATAGGTGAGGGGAAAGAAAATGAGATGACTAACAGGAATGTCCAGTCACTAAATAATGAACTTAAATCTTCTCACTCCTAATCCTGTGTTTTTTCCAATATGTCTTTCTGCCTTTGGCCAATGTTTTACAATCAGATTGTTAAATCATTGATTTCTACATATGGTACACCAAGTGTAGTAATATAACAGTTTGTTCAAATGTCTGAGTTAAATTCTCAGTTCATTGATAAATTTGTGGGGGTTTTTTCTTTCATTTCAATAGCTACTTGTGTTATTTGAACACTGGGCTTACCGTGTGTGTGTGTGTTTTGTTTTATTTTTTGAGACAGGGTCTGGCTCTGTCACCCAGGCCTGGAGTACAGTGGCAAAACCTTGGCTCACTGCCAGCTCTGCCTCCCAGGCTCAAGTGAGCCTCCTGTGACAGCCCCTGAGTAGCTGCAACCACAGGCGCACACCACCACACCTGGCTAAATTTGTCTTTTTTTGTAGAGACGGGGTTTTGTCATGTTGCCCAGGCTGGTCTTGAACTCCTAAGCTCAAGTGATCCGCTCTCCTCAGCCTCCCAAAGTGCTGGGGTTACAGGCATGAGCCACTGTGCCTGGCCAAGTGTGTGGTTTTTAATGGACCGTCCCTGTTATTAATGTTGGGTAAAATGGGGAACGACCATTGGATATCTATAGCATGCTAAATTCTTCAATAAGGAGGATCACAGACTTATGTTAT
>NW_012100320.1:3192296-3193121 GCF_000951045.1 Mandrillus leucophaeus | reverse complement strand
TCCCAAAGTGCTGGGATTACAGGCTTGAGCCACCGCGCCCGGCCTCAAATTTTTTTTTTAAAGTCTAGGAATAAACCCATACATTTATGGACAATTGATTTTTTTTTTTTTTTTTTTTTTGACAAGAGTGCTAAGACAATCAAACGGAGAAAGAATAGTATTCTCAATAAATGGTGCTGGGACAACTGGATGTCCACAATCAAATGAATGAATTTGGACCCTATGTCACATCATATGTAAAAGTTAAAGAAGCTAAATGAATAGCTAAAACTAGAAAACTCTTAGAAGAAAATATAGGTGTAAATATTCATGATCTTGAATTAGGCAGTGGTTTCTTAGATATGATGCCATGAAGCATAAGCAATCAGACTAAAAATAGAGAAATTGGGCTTCATCAAAATTAAAAAGAGTTGTGCTTCAAAGGACACTATCAACAAAGTAAAAAAGGCAGGCCAGGCATAGTGGCTCATACCTATAATCCCAGCACTTTGGGAGGCTGAGACAGGAGGATTGCTTGAGCCCAAGAGTTTGAGACCAGACTGGGCAATGTAGTAAGTCCCCATCATTACAAAAAGTAAAAAATTAGCTGGGCATCATGGTGCACACCTGTGGTCCTAGCTACTTGGGAGGCTGAAATGGGAGGATGCACTTGAGCCAGGGAGGTTGAGGCTGCAGTGAGCTGTGATTGCACCACTGTGTTTCATCCTGGGTGACAAAGTGAGACCCTGTCTCAAAAAAAAAAAAAAAAAAAAAAAAGACAGCTTACAGAATGGGAGGGAATATTTGCAAATCATATAACTGATAAGGACCTAATATCTAGAGTAA
>NW_012100320.1:3187234-3188781 GCF_000951045.1 Mandrillus leucophaeus | reverse complement strand
TAGATTGGTGATGGGGAAAGCCTCTCTCTGACACTTAAGCTGAGATCTGAAAGACAATAAGGAGCCAGCCATGCCTAGATCAGAGAAGAGCATTCCAGGCAGAGGAACAGCTAGTACAAAACCCAAGGTGGGCTAACCCAAATAAAGAATCACAAGAAAAGAAAACTATAGATTGATATCCCTGAATATAGATGCACAAGTCCTCCACAGAGTTAGCAAACCCAATCCAGCAACATATAAAAAAGGATTATACACGATGACAAAGTGGAATTTTTTTTTTTTTTGAGATGGTATCTCGCCCTGTCGCCTAGGCTGGAGTGTAATTGTGCAGTTTGAACTCACTGCAACCTCTGCCTTCTCGGCTCAAGCAATTATCCTGCCTCAGCCTCCTGAGTAGCTGGGACTACAGGCATGCAGCACCATGCTCAGCTCATTTTTTTGTATTTTTAGTAGAGATGGGGTTTCACCATGTTGGCCAGGCTGGTCTCAAACTCCTGAACTGGAGTGATCCGTCCACCTCAGCCTCCCAAAGTGCTGGGATTACAGGTGTGAGCCATCACACCCTGCCCCAAGTGGGATTTATCCCAGGAATGCAAGATTGGTTCAACATATGAAAATCAGTCAATGTAACATATCATATTAGTAGAATAAAGGACAAAAGCTACATTACTGTCTCAATAGATGCAGAAAAGCATTTGACAAAATCCAACACATTTTTTAAAAACCTCAATAATAAATAGAAGAGCATTTCCTCAACTTGATAAAGGACATCTATGAAGACCCTATAACTAACATCATACTTAATAAAAGAAGCCAAGCACAGTGGTGGACGCTTGTAGTCCCAGGTATTTTGGAGGCTGAGCAGGAGGATTGCTTGAGGCCAGGAGTTAGAGACCAGCCTGGACAATATAGCCAGACTTTGTCTCTTAAAGAAAAAAAAAAGAAAGAAAGAAAATAGAAGAAAGACAAAGCCTTTCCCTTAAGATCACAAAGAAGATAAAGATGTCTGCTCTCTCAAAGTTAAATGTCTTCTATTTAACTTTGTTCTGTTGGGGCAATTAGACAAGAAAAAAGAAACGAAAGGCAACCAAACAAAAGGTTGGAAAAGAAGAAGTAAATCTGCCTCTATTTGTAGATGATATAATCTTGCATATAAAAAATGAAGAATTTCCCAAAAAATTTTTAGAGCTAATAAACAGTAAAGAAGACCCAAGTAAATGGAAAGACCCCTGTATTCATTGACTGGATAAACTTAGTATTGTTAAGATGTCTCCACTCCCCAAATTGATGTACAGATTCAACACAATTCCTAAAAGAAATCCCAATTGGCTTCTTTGTACAAATTGACAAGCTGCTCCTAAAATATATACGGAATTGCAAGGGGCCCAGAATAACCAAAACTAACAAAATTGGAGGACTCATAGTTCTCAGTTTCAAAACTTGCTGCAAAACTGCAGTAACCAAGATAGTGTGGTACTGTCTATAGTTCATTGGAATCGAATTAAGGGTCTAGAAATAGGCCAGGCATGATGGCTCATGCCTGTAAT
>NW_012100320.1:3180880-3182189 GCF_000951045.1 Mandrillus leucophaeus | reverse complement strand
TGGTCTTGAACTCCTAAGCTCAAGTGATCCGCTCTCCTCAGCCTCCCAAAGTGCTGGGGTTACAGGCATGAGCCACTGTGCCTGGCCAAGTGTGTGGTTTTTAATGGACCGTCCCTGTTATTAATGTTGGGTAAAATGGGGAACGACCATTGGATATCTATAGCATGCTAAATTCTTCAATAAGGAGGATCACAGACTTATGTTATAGTTATTATCATCCCATTTTAAAGTTGAAGAAATTGAGGCTTAAAGTAGATAGTGAATTGTTATTAAATGTTACTTAATGTCATGTTGCTAGTTAATGAAAGTCAGTGTCAGGTTTTGAACGAGATCTGTCTTACTTCAAATCCTATCATTTTCCTGCTGCCACAGAGTGGCATCAGGAAACAAGGACTATAGGGCCAGACAGAGCTGGGTTGCATCTTGACTCTGCTACTTCCTAACTTTGTAGACTCAGGAAAGTTATTTAACCTCCGAGCTTTAGTTTGTTCATTGGAATATCAGGGCTGGTATAATGTATTTACAGCATCTTGTACAGTATCTGGCACACAATAGGTACTCATTAAATGATAGCTGCTATTATTCATTCATTCATTAAACAAAATATTTATTGAAGGCCTATTATGTGTCAAGCAATGTACTAGGTACTATAGATACAGGTGGTGTGGGAGGAGAGACAACAAATAAGCAAAAAAAGAAAAAAAAAAATCAGACCAGGCATGGTGGCTCATGCTTGTAATCCCAGCACTTTCGGAGGCTGAGGCAGATGCATCATCTGAGGTCAGGAGTTTGAGACCAGCCTGACCAACATGATGAAACCCTGTCTGTACTAAAAACACGCAAAATAATTAGCTGGGTGTAGTGGCATGTGCCTATAATTCCAGCTACTAGGAAGGCTGAGGGAGGAGAATTGCTTGAACCTAGGAGGCAGAGGTTGCTGTGAGCCGAGATCATGCCACTGCACTCCAGCCTGGGCAACAGAGCAAGACTCTGTCTCAAAAGGAAAGAAAAAAAGACCGGGCACGGTGGCTCACACCTGTAATCTCAACACTTTGGCAGGCCAAGGCAGGCGGATCACCTGAGGTCAGGAGTTCGAGACCAGCCTGACCAACATGGAGAAACCCTGTCTGTACTAAAAATACAAAAAAATTAGCCAGGCCAAGTGGCACATGCCTGTAATCCCAGCTACTTGGGAGGCTGAGGCAGGAGAATTGCTTGAACCCAGGAGGTGGAGGTTATGGTGAGCCGAGATCGCACATTGCACTCCAGCCTGGGCAACAAGAGCAAAACTCTGTCTCAAAAAAAAAAA
>NW_012100320.1:3154443-3175585 GCF_000951045.1 Mandrillus leucophaeus | reverse complement strand
GCTGAAATGGGAGGATGCACTTGAGCCAGGGAGGTTGAGGCTGCAGTGAGCTGTGATTGCACCACTGTGTTTCATCCTGGGTGACAAAGTGAGACTCCACCTCAAAAAAAAAAAAAAAAAAAAAAAAGACAGCTTACAGAATGGGAGGGAATATTTGCAAATCATATAACTGATAAGGACCTAATATCTAGAGTAAAGAACTCTTACAACAACTCTGCAGTAAAACGACAAATAACTCAATTAAAAATGGCCAAAAAGACTGAGTAGACATTTCTTCTTTGTTTATTTTTGAGATGGAATCGTGCTCTTGTTGCCCAGGCTGGAGTGCAGTGACGCGACCTTGGCTCATTGCAACTTCGGCCTCCTGGGTTCAAGCGATTCTCCTGCCTCAGCCTCCCGAGTAGCTGGGATTATAGGCATGCGCCACCACACCTGGCTAATTTTTGTACTTTTAGTAGAGACGGGGTTTCACCATGTTGGCCTGGCTGGTCTCGAACTCCTATCCTCAGGTGATCCACCTCGGCCTCCCTAAGTGCTGGGATTACAGGCATGAGCCACTGCCTTGGGCCCTGAGTAGACATTTCTTTCAAGCAGATACATAATATGAATGGCCAATAAGCACATAAAAGATTATCAACTTCATCAGTCTTTAGGGATATGCAAATCAGAACCACAATGAGATACCACTTCACACCCATTAGGATGGCTATAATTCAAAAAACAGACAAAAACTAGTGTTGGCAAGGATGCGGAGATATTTGGAAACTTCATACATTCGTGGTACCATGTTTACCTCTAAAAATGGTGCAACCTGTGTGGAAAACAATTTGACAGTTCCTCAAAAAGTTAAACACAAAATTATCTTATGACCCAGCATTTCCATTCCTAGGTTTATACTTAAGAGAATTGGAAACATTATGCTCACACAAAAATGTGTACCTGAAGCTTCATAGCAGCATTATTCAGAATAGCCAAAAAGTGAAAACAACCCAAATATCCAACTGATGGATGCATAAATAAAATGTGGTATAGCCATACAGTGGAATATTATTAATACTCAGCCATAACCATAATCACATGCTATGACATGGATGAACCTGAAAAACACTATGCTAAGGGAAAAAACTATTTCACAACAGACTACATATTTTATTATTCCATTTATATGAAATGTCCAAAACAGGCAAATCCACAGGCTGGAGGAGAGAGGATAATGGGAGGTTTCTGATAATAGGTGTGTGTTTTTTGTGGGGAAGATGGGTGATGAAAATGTTCTAAAAATTAGGCAAGAAAAAAACGAGTGGCATTGGTTGAACGACTCTGAGTCTACTAAAAACCACTGATTTGGAAGCTTCAAAAGGGTGAGTTTTCTGGTATGTGAATTACATCTCAATAAAGCTGTCAAAAAAAAACAACCCAAGATGGAAAAGAGTTGGACATGTTTGAGGGACAGAAATGAGGCTGGTGTGGCTGGAGTATAGCTGGCAAGATGGAGAGTAGCTAAGGTGAGGTGAGAAGCAAGATTGAGTAGGATTGATGTGCAATGGGATGACATCAGAGGGCCATGGCAGGGGAGTAATAGGATTAGGTATGTACATTCTTAAAAGTTTGCCCTGGCTGCTGCTAGAGAGTGGAGTGAAGGTCAGTTAGGGAACTGGTTGGGCATGGTGGCTTATACCTGTAATACCAGCACTTTGGGAGGCCAAAAAGAGCGAATCGCTTGAGCCCTGGAGTTCCAGACCAGTCTGGGCAATGTGGTGAAACCCTGTCTCTTACACAATATACAAAAATTAGCTGGGTATCGTGGGATGCACCTATAGTCCCAGCTACTCGGGTGGCTGAGGTAGGAGGATCACTTGACCCTGAGAGGTTGAGGCTGCAGTGAGCTGTGATTCCACCACTGTACTCCAGCCTGGGCAACAGAGCAAGATCTTGTCTAAAAAAAAAAAAAAAGAGAAGAAGCTGCTGCAACTATAGCCAGATGACAGATGATGGCAGTTTGGAACAATGATAATAGTGGATAGAAAGGAGTGGACATCCAGACTATGCTTGGAGATAGAGTCAGTGGGATTTGCTGGTGGAATCTGGGAAATTAGGGCAAGATAAATAAGGATCATTCATCGATTTTTGGCTTGAGAAACTGGGTGAATAGTGGAACCATTTAATTGAGATGAGGATGTCTGGGGAGGAACAAATTTGGGAAGAGAAATCAATAGTTTTGGCAATGTTAAGTTTGACATATGTTAAGTTAGAAGACATTCATATGGAGATATCAAGTAGACAACTTCCTGAGATGCAATTTAGGCCAGTAGCTTGAAATCTCTTGGCACCTGTAACTTACTACATGGTGATTCTTACTCTCTGCAGTTTATCTTCACTGTACATGGAGAAAAGCTTTGTGCTATAAAAGACTGAGCCAGAAGGTGGGGTTTTGTTCCTAGAGCTGCCCTTTACTAACCAAGAGGAAGGCCCTTGTCTTTGAGCTTCTGCTTTTTTTACCTCTAAAGTGGGGTTAATGACCATGTACACAACTGTCAAGATCAAAGGAAATAAACTAGGTGAATGTAAATTCATGCAAACATACTATTTTGGCAGTAATGATGGCAGACACCAAAATGATTATATTCTTACCATCCCTTTCCTTTCTACAATGCTCTGTTGATAAGGTGAGCTTTACCTCCTCAAGAACAAGACTATATTCTGAGTATGTACCTAGCATGTTTATTACTCTCAGTAAATGGAAATCTTTTTTTAGTCAGTAAGCATGTTTCAAAAATATTTTGAGTTACTTAAAAGAAAAATATTGCACATATGAAAATTGTTTCAGAACTTTTATTGAAGCAGGCAAAAGAGAAGTGAGCCAGCAAGTTATAGAAGAGGATATGACATAGATACGGTTATGAACCTGTTCTTCAAATTCATTTACTTATTTGATTTAATGTTCAAATTATTACAACAACCTAACTCTTCTCAAAGTTAAATACCCTCTTTAAGGGATGTCATAAAAAGAGCACTGTGCTGAGAATCAGAAAACAGGAGCCAATCCTGGCTTTGCTACTAACTAGCTGGGTCCAACCTTGGGAAAACAACTGCATTTCTCTGAGCCTCACTCTCTTCATCTATGAAATAGAGGATTGAACTACAGTCTGGAAATAAATGCATTCAAATCAGAAATTTGAGAGAACTTATTTCCTGGTGTGTGTTAAATTTTATTAATATATTTAAATCAGGCTCTAGGATCTCAGGTATGTTGGAAATGTGTTACATGATAAAGGGAGGGAGGGGTAAGATGGATTATCTAGTAAATAGCATTGGGGTAACTGTCCAACCATTGGTGGGGGAAACCCTCAAATCCTATCATTTAAAATCATAGTAGGCCAGGCGCAGTGGCTCAAGCCTGTAATCCCAGCACTTTGGGAGGCTGAGACGGGCGGATCACAAGGTCAGAAGATCGAGACCATCCTGGCTAACACGGTGAAACCCCGTCTCTACTAAAAAATACAAAAAACTAGCTGGGCGAGGTGGCAGGTGCCTGTAGTCCCAGCTACTCGGGAGGCTGAGGCAGGAGAATGGCGTAAACCTAGGAGGCGGAGCTTGCAGTGAGCTGAAATCGCGCCACTGCACTCCAGCCTGGGTGACAGAGCGAGACTCTGTCTCAAAAAAATAAAAAATAAAAAATAAAATCATAGTAACTGCTATATTATAACAATGCATATGTAGTTAACAATACCGTATGGTATATTTACAATTTGTTAACTGAGTAGATTTTTCTTACGCGTTTTTTACCTTAATAAAAAAATCAAAATATAGATGGATCAAGGATTTAAATATAAAAATAAAATCACAAGGACTAGAAAAAAGCACAACTGAATAATTTGACAATATTTAATAATCTTAAAGTGTGGAGTAAGCCTTTTTAAGTATGATATGAACCATCAAAGTCATGAGATAAAAGACTATATGAAAATAAAAAACTTATGCATGGAGAAAATGGCTGTCCCCAAGATTAAAAGTCAACAAACTGAGGAAAATATTCACAACACATATAAGAGTTAAATATTTTCTATATTTAGGAAATTAATGAGATAACCATCCCGGTTTTAACCAGGGCATAAACAGGCAGGTTACAGAGAAATAAAAGTGCACATAAATACATGGACAACTCCTCAGCTTCACTAATAATAAACAGCAAGAGATTATCATATTTTTTTCTCACTTATCCAAGCAGTTTAGCAATAAAATGTTGATGCTGTTTAACCCAGGCATTCCACTTTAAAAACAAACAACCCCAAAACTATTATCCAGAAATGTATAAGTGCTCAAAGATATATCTACAAGGCTATTACCCTAGTTTATAGTGTTATAAATAGCAATAAATTGAAAATAACTGAAATATCTCTCATAAAGATAGTTGTTGCATAAATTATGTATTCATAAAATAGGTTACTGTGCAGCAGAGAGAATGAAATAAATAAGTATGTACTGATGAAACATCAATGCTTTATGGTCAAATAACAAAAGTCCTTGTAAAACAGTATTGATGCAGGACTTTTTGCTCCTTAACTCAGCTAAAATCTGGGTTCTTGTCTCACAACCAGGAAAAATTAGGCACGTGGACACACTGAAAGGTGAGGAGAGAGGAATTTATTAAAAGAAAGCTCTCAGCAAAAAAGAGGGGATCCTGCCAACAGGCTTCCACCCCACAGATTGAATACCAGGCTACCACA
The DNA here is from genome assembly GCF_000951045.1 of Mandrillus leucophaeus. Taxonomy (NCBI): domain Eukaryota; kingdom Metazoa; phylum Chordata; class Mammalia; order Primates; family Cercopithecidae; genus Mandrillus; species Mandrillus leucophaeus. The sequence continues at coordinate 3,170,858 of NW_012100320.1, read as the reverse complement.
CAGGAGCTGAAGAGGCCAGGCTCTTCCCCCACATGAGGCACAAATTCCTGGTGGCTCCACCCCCATTCTTCCAGTGCTCATGCGGGCTCTTAGTCTGAGCCACACCACGCTGATTTATTTCCTTTACTGCACATGTGTTAAGGGGCAGAATTTTTCACCATGGACATGTTTAGGCAAGCCCCCTGTGCATAATGACCTGGGTGGCATTTGACTGTCTCCTGTCTCTATCAGTGTGTTCTACATTTTTATAATAATATTTGTAGGAAAAAATACAGGGAAATGCACATAGTCGTTAATAGAGATGGGAATAAATACAGAATACTATCATTTTCTAAAATCTTTTAACATAATTGATGTAATGCTTGCATTTTTTATAAGGATAATACATTTTTAATTGGAAATATTAGTATATTAGATATACACATTGATTTAAAAGTAACATTTAAGATCTTATAAATCCTGGAAACACTGAGATAGAGAGTCGTGTTTGTGGTCTGTTCCATGAAACTTAGTGACTGAGTTCCCAATTCCTCTAATTGCAGGAAAAGTCCAGATTAACACAAAATAGTAGTTGAAAAGTGTCTGGGAGTTGAGTGTATTCCGTTGTCATACCTTCTTTGATTTTACTTGCAGATTCCATTGCAGACGCTCTGGATGGGGAATACCATTAAACTTCTGGATTTGGTAGAAGTTAACAGTTCAGCCCTTGCTGGTACTAACTTTTGAATAGCTAACGTGGAAACTGTTTTCACTGTAGTCTGTCTGGAAATATGTCTGTTTTATCATATGTCACAATTACTAAAAATAAGAATTCTTTTAGTTTGTTTCAGTTCAGTAATGGTAATACTTTTCATTCACTTATTGTCTTATTCTTTGCAACACTCATTCTCATGTATTTTCTCATTTAATCATTACAAGAACTGGCCAGGTACGGTGGCTCACGCCTATAATTCCAGCACTTTGGGAGGCCAAGGCGGGTGGATCACCTGAGGTCAAGAGTTCAAGACTAGCCTGACCAACATGGTGAAGCCCCATCTCTACTAAACACAAAAATTTAGCTGGGCATGGTGGCGCATGCCTGTAATCCCAGCTACTTGGGAGGCTGAGGCAGGAGAGTCACTTGAACCTGGGAGGCAGAGGTTTCAGTGAGCCAAGATTGTGCCATTGCACTCCAACCTGGGCAACAAGTGAAACTCCATTAAAAAAAAAAAAAAAATCATTACAAGAACCTGGGGAGTAGGCAGAGCAGTGTTCCCATCCCATTTTAAGCTCTGTGATTTCCTGCCTTAAGGTTTTCAGAGAGTGCAGAATGACTTGATTAGTTTCATTCTGGTGAATATTATAATGAAAATATCTGGGCAGCTCAGTGAAAATCTAGGCCAGAGTGTATTCGTACATCATGCCACAGGTCCATTCTAAGGCCCATCAGCACCCTCCCAATATGGTGGACAGAAGGAATGTGAGCCACAGAGGAAGGTGGTTTAATTTAGAGGTAGTTGGCGTTCCCCAGGAACCTAGGAATTAGGATTTGTTTGGGCAGGGATGAAAGGGCCAGATTAAATCCTAAACATCCCGTGTATATCCCCCGTTGGCTAGTTATTTCACCAAAGTGCTAACACAAAACTTGTAGATTCAGCATTTTAGGTGGTCACTGGGTAAAGGAATTACAGCTTTGTATGTTCATAGGCAGCTTTCCTTTGGGTTTCTGATGTACAGAGAGCACTGTGGCTTCCTTGTAAGTTTTGATTTACAAAGTCAGCATCATCAGCAAATGTGTTCTCTCCGGTATCAGTACTGCCTCCCAAGATGTTTTTTTGATTTTTAAGAAGTACTATGAAGTTGTATAATTGCTTTTCTCTCTTATATATCTTTTCTTTTTTCCATTTTTCAGACCCAAAATTAACGGGACAGGCTCTTATTCCAGGATCATTAATATACCACAAACAGTCACAAATACTGTTGGTTTATTGCAAGGTATGTTTTCCATAGTTTCAAGTTATCATAGTTGTTTTACTGTGTTTATAGTCTGTATCATTTATTATTTTTAGTTGGAACTTAAGTACCTGTCCATCAGATTTGGTCAAGAGACCATTTAATTTTCTCAAGAAATAGTGAAGTCTCTAGCATAATTTTTTGAAAGTGATGAAGTTTTGCCAAGGCATTATTATTACTCAATCAAAGAAAGAAGATTCAATAACTTGAGTGCTTTCTTAAAAGAACCCGTGTATTTTTAGTAGCCCAATTTAATTAACAGCTCTTGTGCTTGGTGACATAAGAGATAGTCATATTAAAATATTTGGCTGAACTACTACAGGACAGGGATCCTACGCTTTTACTACTTAACAGTAGTAAAGAGGAGATTTCTGAACTATTTAAAATAACTTTGGAATCATTATTGTTTTATAAGACCATGGTGTGTTCTGAGAAGTGTTCTATATTCCTTCCATTTCCTAGGTATTTTGCATCACATGGTGTTCATGTGAGATATTTCATACTTAAGAAGAGGTTTAGCCGGGCACGGTGGCTCACACCAGAAATCCAGCACTTTGAGAGGCTGAAGTGGGTGGATGACCTGAGGTCGGGAGTTCGAGACCAGCCTGACCAACATGGAGAAATCCCATCTCTACTAAAAATAGAAAAATTAACCAGGTGTGGTGACAGATGCCTGTAATCCCAGCTACTTGGGAGGCTTAGGCAGGAGAATCGCTTGAACCCGGGAGGCGGAGGTTGTAGTGAGCCGAGATCGCGCCACCGCCCTCTAGCCTAGGCAATAAGAGCAAAACTCTGTCACAAAAAAAAAAAAAGGGTTTAAAATGTGTGATAGATTGACCTACAGACTATGAATACAAAATTCCATCAACCTCTCTTTGTCTCTCGTCACCTTATTCTGGAACAGTGTTGGATGCATATGTCTTGCTGTCCTTTTCCAGGTCTATATATATGGGGTTTTTTTGTTTGTTTTGTTTTGTTTTGTTTTTTTGAGATGGAGTTGCCCAGGCTGGAGTGTAGTGGCGCGATCTCAGCTCACTGCAACCTCCACCTCCTGGGTTCAAGCGATTCTCCTGCCTCAGTCTTCCAAGTACCTGGGATTATAGGCACCTGCCACCACGCCTGGCTAATTTTTGTATTTTTAGTAGAGACGGAGTTTTGCCATGTTGGTCAGGCTGGTCACGAATTCCTGACCTCAGGTGATCCACCTGCCTTGGCCTCCCAAAGTGCTGGGATTACAGGCATGAGCTACCACGCCTGGCCTATATATGTATTTCATGTTACATACCTTTTATTCTGCTCCCTTTGTATTTAAATACATTTATACAGGACTATACATTTGTTATCGCTCCTTGGTAATAAGCTTGTAATTTCGGTGGCAAAAACCGCAATGACTTTTGCACCAACCTAATAGAGTCAAAGAATTCTACATGTTACTTAGTATAGTGCTATTTGCAGCTAGGCATTTAGTAAAGGTTTGTTGGTTTGTTGTTTCCGTGATAAAAATTGTATAAACTAATATTTACTTGGTTTTTTAGTTTTACCACCCCTGCCTATTCACTATTTGTATTTTGCCCTTTAGGATAGTTGGATTGGTGTTCGATCAGTGATGCTCAAGAAAAGATTAACGGCTACTGACTTCTACAATGGATATTTGCACCCCTGGTACCAAAAAAATTCCCAAGCTCAACCAAGCCAATGCAGATTTCAGACTCTCAGACTTCCAACAAAGAAGAAGCAGAACAAAACTGTTACTATGTAACAATGCATTGAGTAGTTAGGAAGAAGATGGATAAAAACCTATTACGTATTTGTAATTTATTAAAAACCTTATTTACAAGGAATTATCTGGACTTTCTTTCTTTTTTTTTTTTGGAGACAGAGTCTCACTCTGTTGCCCAGGCTGGAATGCAGTAGCACAATCTCAGCTCACTACAACCTCCGCCTCCCAGGTTCAAGCAATTCTGCTGCCTCAGCCTCCTGAGTAGCTGGGATTACAGGCACACACCACCACATCCAGCTAATTTTTGTATTTTTAGTAGAGATGGGGTTTCACTTTGTCGGTCAGGCTGGTCTCAAACTCCTGACCTTGTGATCTACCCACCTTAGCCTCCCCAAGTGCTAGGATTATAAGCATGAGCCACCGCGCCCAGCCTGGAATTAACTGGACTTTTCAAAGAAGATGGCACTGTTAGAAGAAGAGAAGATTATTGTCAAAAAGGTGGATTGCCTCACTTTCTACTTTTTATGTAACAGTAGTTAAATAGCTTTTTCTACTTGAATTACAAAAAAAGTTTAAATAAAACTTGTATTTATGATACCAAACTCGAGATTATCTTTCCCTAAGAATAAGGGCAACCCTAACTGGTGTGTGTATGCACATACATACATACTGAGAAGAGGTTTTTTGTTTTTTGTTTTGAGATGGATTCTCATTCTGTCGCCCAGGCTGTAGTGCAGTGGTGCAATCTCGGCTCACTGCAAGCTCCATCTCCCAGGTTCACGCCATTCACCTGCCTCGCCTCCCGAGTAGCTGGGACTATAGGCGCCCGCCACCGTGCCCAGCTAATTTTTTTTTTTTTCTTTGTATTTTTAGTAGAGACAGGGTTTCACTGTGTTAGCCAGGACGTTCTTGATCTCTGACCTTGTGATCCGCCCACCTCGGCCTCCCAAAGTGCTGGGATTACAGGTGGGAGCCACCACGCCTGGCCGAGAAGAGGTTTTTTTTAAAAACAGTGCATCTGTTTAATCTTTTTTAAATCGTGTCCCCACTGACATTTTAGGAGTATTGAATCTGCATTTTTTTATTTCCAGTAAGTAGTAAAGCCAGCTCTTTACATTTCACTACCAGCTAGGTTTAACCAAGTAGTAAATGTAGGTAATATTTAATCATCTCTGCCACAGTGATCTGTACTATAACATTTTACATCCAGATTTTAATTTTTATTTATCTTTTTAGAGATGGGGTCTTGCTCTCCCACACAGGCTGGAGTCCAGTGGCGTGAAACATTGCTTACTGCATCCTCAATGTCCTGGGCTTAAGTGATCCTCCAACCTCAGCCTCCCAAAGTGGGGCCAGCATGGCTGGCTAATTTTCTTTTTTAATTAAAAAATATTTTTTTTGCAGAGATAGGGGTCTCATTATGTTGCCTAGGCTGGTCTTGAACTCCTGCCTTGGCCTCTCAAAGTGCTGGGATTACAAGCATGAGCCACTATACCCGACCCAGGTTTTCTTGAAGTAGGAACGTCTAACATTTTTCAACTTACTTGTACAATAAAGGTGATTGAGCATCTGGTGTGTGCAATTTATCTCCTCTGTCTCCAGGAGAGTCAAGCACTTCTGGAGAAGGAGGTACAGTGACCGCAGAATCCACACATTGACTTTTCCTGCCTAGATTCTGACAGTGAACGTCTTTCTCTATTCATTAAGTCATTTGTTAATTCAACAACATTTATTGATAGGGTGATTTGGTCATCTAAGTTAGGATGCTTTTATGAGTGAAAGAAGCACTTACAATAATTACTGCAGGGCAACAGACATAAACCAGGACTCTCCCAGGCAAACTGGGTTGTGTGGTCATCTGATTTATTGAGCACTTACTGTGTCACTAGAACTTCAAACTGGTTACCAGAGGTTCAGAGATCAAATATTTGACATATTCAACCTACCAGGGAGACAAATGTGTAAGCAAATATAATAGTTATAAACGCCATAGCAGAGGCATAATAGAAGCATTGTGTCCCTCAGGAGTGTCCATGGAGGTTTCCCAGAGGAAGTCAATGGAATCAGCTTCCAAAGGATGAGTTTACTATGTAGACTAAGGCCTGGAAGGACATTCTAGCATCTGCAGAGGCACAGAGACTTAAAAGAACACTATAGGGGGTTTTGGTAATGTTTAGCTGGGAGCATGATTGTTCTTTTATTATTCTTTAAACCATAAATTTGTCATACATTCCCTTGTATGTATGAGCTAGTTATAGAGCTGGCTGGTAAAAAGCTAACAATGGATTATGGAAGAGAAACAAATGGCATGTTAAATACCGGGGGAAAGCCCAGCGTTTTGATGAAAAGAATTGATAAAGGTGGAATCTGGTGATAGAAACGAGACTGGAAAAGCAAGTTGAGGCCTGATCATGGAGGGCTTTGAGAGTTAGGGCCTTTGTCTCATATGCAGTAGACTGTTGGAGAGTGGGGTGATCAGAGTTAGATTCTGGAAATTTAATTTGGTGGTAGTGTGGAAGATAGGTTGGGGGTAAAACCTGGGCAGGAAGATCTGTTGGAAGGTTAGAAATGTGATCTTCAGGGACATGGATGGAGCTGGAAGCCATTATCTTCAGCAAACTAATCCAGGGACAGAAAATCAAACACCGCATGTTCTTACTTATAAGTGGGTGCTGAACAATGAGAACAGATGGACACATGGTGGGGGAACAACACACAGGGGCCTCGGGGGTGGGGATGGGGTTGGGGGGAGGGAGAGCATCAGGAATAATAAGGGATGCTGGGCTTAATACTTAGATAATGGGATGATCTGTGCAGCAAACCACCATGGCACACATTTGCCTGTGTAACAAACCTGCGCATCCTACACATGTACCCTGAACTTAAAAGTTGAGGATAAAAGAGAAAAGGAATGCGAAGATCTGAATTACATCAGTGGTTGGGATGAAGGGGAGATGATTGAAAAGATTTTTGTGGGTGAGGGAATTTGAGTTATTGGCTATTATAACCTTATGGAGAGTTTTGGATCCACCACTGATGAGCTCTTTGATTTCTGACAAGTCAGTATCACTGAACTTTATTTCTTCAAGTGTGAAATTAGGCTGATGATGAAAACAAAACACTACCAAAATAGTTTTGAGAATCAACAAGAGACTGTGCAAGTGCCTTGTTTTTCCAATTATATGTATTGAATACTTAATCCCCTCCAGGCACTCTGCTCAGGTTAGGGAATTGGGAGAGAACGGAAATCAGTGTCCTCTAGGAGCACACGAGCATGATTTCTGCAGGGGATCTAAGGAGTGCCCACTCAGACACTGCCACCAGTACTGGGGAAACCTGACTGAGGGCACAGCTTCCCATCAAGAGTTGTGACCGAGGAAAGGTTGGATTCCTCTTGCAACACCTAAGGAATATTCTGCCCCTTCCATCCCCTCAAACAGGGTAACGACCTCGACAAGGGGAATCTTGAATAGTTAACGGAATCGCAAGGGAGATCCCTTAAACCCTCACATTTGATGAAACCAGTAATCTGTATGTGTGAAGTTAGGCTCTTGGTTGCAAATAACAGACTTGAAACACTTTTAAGAAATGGGGATTTTAGGCCAGGCACGGTGGCTTACACCTGTAATCCCAGCACTTTAGGAGGCTGAGGCGGGCAGATAGATCACCTGAGGTCGGGAGTTCGAGACCAGCCTGACCAACATGGAGAAACCCCGTCTCTACTAAAAATAAAAAATTAGCTGGGCGTGGTGGTGCATGCCTGTAATCCCAGCCTGGGCAACAAGAGCAAAACTCTGTCTCAAAAAAAGAAAAGAAAAGAAAAGAAAAGAGAGAGAGAGAGAGAGAGAAACTCGGAGGTTTCCTTTGGTTACTGTCACTCCCTGCCCCCCGTTCCCCATAGTTTCTCTGATGACATATGTCTACCTGGCAGTTTTGATCTCTTACTACCTACTGGTTAATGGCCTCAGCTCTGCCACCCTACATTCTGGGTGGAGCCTGTCTGACTCTCTAACCAATTACCATTGCCCTTGCCAGATAGAACCTTTTGTGTCAGACCACAACTAGTCCTTAGCCAGACTGTGAGTCGAGGCCTACCTCATTCCATTGATTCCACTCTGCAGAAAAAGCAGCATAAGGGGCTGTGAAATTGGTCATCATGACTGGCACAGTTGGTATACCTAGGACTGTATGAAATATCTTTCATTCATCTGAAATCTTGAGGTAAGAGTGCAAGGCCCATCCTACAGTGCGCAGTTCCCCATCCAGGGAGCCTCAAGCTCATCCTGGAACTGGAGGATAAACACCAGGTATGGAAATGCCATCTTCAAGTTGGCAGCCCATTTCTTCAAGAAAGTAAATAATGCACATCCCAGACAGGCATCAGGAAGCCATGACTCGCTCTTTGTTCAGGCCCCTGTAGAAACCACAATTCAGTGTGACTGAGTAGCATTTCTCATCTGAACCAGAATCACCTGGAGTAGGTTCCTGGGCTCTAATACGAACATTGAGTCAGAATCTCTGCATCTGGGACTCTGCATTTTACCACACTCATCAAATAATTTTTCTGCTAGAGCAGTAATAGTTTTAACTAGCATAAGAGATGCATGTTAATCTGAGCTACGTGTTGGCCCAGAGTCCAGAGTCCTCCTAGGAAGGTAGAACACAGCCTACTTTATGCTTTAGTTGAAAGGATGTATTTGCAAATACATTGCCTCCTTATGCAAGATGCTTCTATTTTGGTTCTTGTCATTGCTGAAAAACATATGCTTCGCATCAGACTCAAAACCAAATTTTCTTGCTAGTTACTAGTTGAGTGACTCAGGACAAGTTGCTGAAAGTTTTAAAACTGATTTCTCAGTTTAAAAACATGTGTAATACCTGCCTTGCAGAATAGAAATACATCTGGGAAGTGCCTGGTATATAGTAGACCCTCAATAAATGGTAGCTATTGTTGTCATCTGTGGTTAATATTATGTCAATGACTGGGCCATCAGGTGCCCAGACATTTAGTCAAACATTATTCTGGGTGTGTTTGTGAAGCTGCTTCTGGATGAGATGAACATTTGAATCACGTCAGGCATGGTGGCTCATGCCTATAATCCCAGCACTTTGGGAGGCTGAGGCAGGCAGCTCACTTGAGTCTAAGAGTTCAAGACCAGCCTGAGCAACATGGCAAAACCCTGTCTACAAAAAATACAAAAGTTAGCTAAGCATGGTGACGCATGCCTGTGGTCCCAGCTACTTGGAAGGCTGAGGTAGGAGGATTGCTTGAGCCCGGGAGGTCGAGGCTGCGGTGCAGTAAGATTGTGCCACTGCATTCCAGCCTGAATGACAGAGTGAGACCCTCTCTCAAAAACAAACCAAAACAAAAAACCCCACACATTTGAATCAATGGATTCAGTAAAGCTGATGGCCCCCCTAATGTGGATGAGCCTCATCCGGTCAGTTGAAGGCCTGAATAGAACAAAAAGGCTGAATAAGAGGGAACTCCTCCAGCTTGACTGCCTTTGACCTGGGATATTGGTTTTTACCCTGCCTTTAGATTTGAACTGAAAATCAGTTCTTCATAGGTCTCCAGCCTGCTGGCTTTGTGGCTGGAACTATACTATCAGTTCTCCTGGGTCTCCAGATTGCCAACTATAGATTTTGGGATTTAAACTCCATAATCACATGAGCCAATTCCATATAATAAATCTCTATATATGTATACACCCCGATGGTTCTGTTTCCCTGGAGAACGCTGACTGATACATCACCACAGTCAAATGCTACTATAATCCCTTCTTTGGGCCTACAACATTTTCTCCTCTGAATGGTAGCAACAGCTTGTAGAAGAAGATGCCTTTATTTATTTTGATTTCTTATTGACACATAATAATTGTATGTATTTATGGAGTACATTGTGATGCTTTGATATATATAATAATGTGAGGGGATCAGATCAATGTAATTAGATATCCGTCATCTCAAACATTTATCATTTCTTGTGCAGGAAACATTCAATATCCTCTCTTGTAGCTAGTTGAAAATACACATTGTTGTTAACTATGGTCATCCTACAGTGCTATACAACACTAGAACTTGTTCCTCTTATCTAGCTGTAGTTTTGCGTCCTTTAATAAATCTCTCTCTAACCCTTCTTTTCCCCTCCCCTTTCAGGCCTCTAATAACCTCTATGACTGCTTTTTACTTCTATGAGATCAGCTTCATTTAAGCTTCCATATATGAATGAGAACATACAGTGTTTAACTTTCTGTTCCTGGTTTCTTTCACTTATTTCTCCAGCTCGCCAACTGCAGATTTGGGGATTTAGCCTCCATAATCACGTGAGCCAATTCCTTGTAATAAATCTTTCTCTCTACATACACATCTTGATGGTTCTGTTTCTCTGGAGGACGCTGAGAAATATGTCCTACAGTTCCATTCATGTTGCCTTGAATGGCAGGATTTCATTCTTTTTGTGGTTGACTAGTATTCCATTGTGTATATATACCTCATTTTCTTTATCCATCCATCAGTTGTTAGACACTTAGGTTGATTCTATATCCTGGCTATTGAGGCTACTGCTGCAGTAAACATGAGCATGCAGATGTCTCTTCGATATATTGATTTCCCTTTCTTTGGATGACTGCCCAGTAGTGGGATTGCTGAATCATATGGTAGCTCTATTTGCAGTTTTTACAGGAACTTTTATACTATTAGAAATGTCTTTAGACCAATAGGAGCGAAAGAATTTTCAAGTAGGGGAAGGATCTATATAACTCAAAATTTCTTTTTAGAGATGATGAAACAGGGGCCTAGCAACAACTAGGTAGTGGTAATACTAGGATTAGAACCCGAAGACTACAGGAGATTTTGTTTTAAAGAAGGATTTGACTCTTCATTTGGTCTGGGGGACAAAAGAAACATTTCTGAGCATAAAATTGAGTTCTCGAGAATAGCTACCAAAAGGATGTTTGTTGCTTCATACTTTGTATTTAAGTCAGTTCAACCTATTTTCACCATTTTTCTTTATATTTATCAAACAATTTCAAGGTGAAAATATATGACTTTGAGGGGCAGAGTCTTAGAGCCAACAAAGCTAGCATGAGCCTAGCCCTGTCACTGATTGTAAACCTAGGCTGGTTACGGAGCCTCTCCATGTATTGCCCTATCCATGAAATTAAAATTGTACCTACTTTGCAAGTATTGTCATGAAGAATAGAAATAATATACTTGGCCAGCCGTGGTGGCTCACACCTACAATCCCAGCACTTTGGGAAGTCTAGGCGGGAGGATCACTTGAGGTCAGGAGTTCGAGACTAGCCTGCCAACATGGCAAAACCCTATCTCTACTAAAAATACAAAAATTAGCTGGGCATGGTGGTGCATGCCTGTAATCCCAGCCACTTAGGAGGCTGAGGCAGGAGAATCGCTTGAAGCCGGGAGGCAGAGGTTGCAGTGAGCCAAGATCAAGCCACTGCACTCCACCTTGGATGACAGAGTGAGACTCCATCTCAAAAACAAAACAAAACAAAACAAAACAAAAAAAACAGGAAAAGAAAAAAAGAAATAAGTCATCTAGCACCGTGTCTGAAGAAACACAGTAGGTTCTCAATATCACTATTCTTAGCTAGCATTTTTTGAGGGCTAGCCATGTGTGTAAGGACTTGACCTAGACTGTCCCATTTTATCTTTACAATAACCCAGTGAAGCAGGTACTGTTATTGATCTTCATTTTTCCAGAATTTTAAATAGTCAGTGGCGGAGCTGGAATGTATGCCCTGGTAACCTAGATTCCAGTCGGTGTGCCTAACCAATCTACTACCACTGTGTGTCTATTTGCAAATATTTTTATCCTTGATTAGGGAATTTAATGTATTGGCTTTGGTGCTCAGAAACAAAGAAATGGGAACACATGCCAATTGAATGCGCATTATATGCACGTACTATGCTAGACAATTTCAAAAATATTTTATTTTAGTTACTATTTCATCAGTCTTTTTTTTTTTTTTTTGAGACAGGATCTCACTACGTTGCCCAGGCTGGAGTGCAGTAGCTATTCATAGGCACAATCATCATGCACATAGCCTCAAATTCCTAGGCTCAAGTATCCTCCTGCCTCAACCTCCCAAATAGCTGGGACTACAAGTATGCACCACCCTGTCCAGCTAATCACTGTCTTTTTTTACCTCTAAGATTCATAAACTTTTCTAAGACACTACAGATAGAAGCTATTTTTTGTAGTAAAGAAGTGCAGCTCTCGCTTTCCACTAATTTTTATTGCTGCTCTTCTTCGAGAAGGTAGATTATCCATTGTTATTTACGTTAATTATTTATATTGTTGAAACATTGAGATGCTAGGTTGGCAGATAATACAAAAAATGTGGTACCTTTGCTTAGAAACTTTTATTCTAAAAAGTAAATAGACAAACATCAACTTTTCTGAGAAATTAAAATACTGTTTCCATTAAATAAGCATTTTTGTGTGCAGGCTGTTTTGTTTCTGTTTTTGTTTTTCGTTTTTGTTTTTTTTTTTTAGTTTGATTGGAAGCAAGAAGGAGGAGGAATATTATCAGAGAAGGGCAGCTTTGAGGAAAGGCTGCTGTAAAGATTCTTTTTTTTTTTTGAGACGGAGTTTCACTCTTTTTGCCCAGGCTGGAGTGCAATGGTGTGATCTTGGCTCACCACAACCTCCGCCTCCCGGATTCAAGCGATTCTCCTGTCTCAGCCTCCCGAGTAGCTGGGATTACAGGCATGTGCCACCATCCCGGCTAATTTTGTATTTTTAGTAGAGACGGGGTTTCTCCATGTTGCTCAGGCTGGTCTTGAACTCCCGACATCAGGTGATCCACCCGCCTCAACCTCCCAAAGTGCTGGGATTACAGGCGTGAGCCACCGCGCCCGGCTGTAAAGATTCTTTAACATATCTCTTACAAATTTATAAAATCTAAAATCTTAGAATTGGAAAGATCTTACAGATAATTTAGTTTAACCTTGGCCTCATTTTACAAAGAAGGAAACCAGACCTAGCAGAGGAAATGTTTTGCTCAAGGATAAAACTCAGGTTTCTGAACTCCCAGATGACAACTAATACATTATTAATTACAAATAACTATATATAACTTCTGTTTGATAATGCCTTTAGGTAGTAACCTCTAATATAGCCACATCAGCATTTTTCCAAGCCAGTTCCTGAATACCCACTTCGTGTCTGATTCCTCCAATCCAGTGCAGTATACATTTTACATAGACTTGGTCTGGCAATGAGGAAACAGCATTCATTCTCAATCTTGGGTCTCAGCATAATTCGGTATATAACACTGCAGTCGACTGTACCCTGTAAAGCTTTAAAGGGATGGTATTCCAAGAATTAGTATTAGTCTGAAAAACCAAGTGTTTTGTTTCTCTTTCTTTTTTACACATCCATGGTTCCTGGGGGTAAAATAAAAGTTTTCAGTCTAATGGGTGCAGTGGAGGGAGGCATTCTAAGTGGAAGGAAGCGCATATACAAAAGCCTAGAGACCTCCTGAGACATCAGGAGGTGTTTGGGGCCCTTCAAGCAGTTGGCACGACTAGAGCACGTTGGCCCCACAGAGAGCTGAGTCAAGAGCCAGACCTGCTCTACTCTGCATACCTTGAACTTTCGCTTGAAGGCAGTGGGGAGTTATTGAAGGATTTATAGCAGAGGAATTATAGAAATATAGTTGCTTTTTATTATTATTATTATTTGAGACAGAGTCTTACTCTGTCACTCAGCCTGGAGTGCAGTGGCATGATCTCAGCTTACTGCAACCGCCGCCACCCAGGTGGGTTCAAGTGATTCTCCTGCCTCAGCCTCCTGAGTAGCTGGGATTACAGGTGTGCACCACCACCACCATACTCAGCTAATTTTTATATTTTTAGTAGAGATGGGAGTTTCGCCATGTTGGCCAGGCTGGTCTCAAACTCCTGACCTCAAGAGATCCACCCGCCTGGGCCTCCCTCAGTGCTGGGATTACAGGCATGAGCCACTGAGCCTGGCTGCTTTTGATTATTTTGATCAAACAGATAATATATGAATACATTTTAATATAAACTCAACTATTAAATCCAAAGACAAAGTTCTTCACCACTCCCTCCATCCCCAGTTTCTTCCTCAGAGGTAATCACTCTGCTGCTTGGTACATATCTCTCCAAACATTTAAAAAAGTGCATTCAAGGCCGGGCGCAGTGGCTCACGCCTGTAATCTCAGCACTTTGGAAGGCTGAGGCGGGCAGATCACGAGGTCAAGAGATCGAGACCATCCTGGCCAACATGGTGAAACCCCGTCTCTACTAAAAATATAAAAATTAGCTGGGTGTGGTGGCAGGCACCTGTAGACCCAGTTACTCAGGAGGTTGAGGCAGGAGAATTGCTTGAATCTGGGAGGTGGAGGTTGCAGTGAGCTGAGATGTGCCACTGCACTCCAGCCTGGTGATAGAGCAAGACTCTGTCTCAAAAAAAAAAAGAAAAAGGAAAAAGTGCATTCAGTTATATATACACATGCAGAGAGATATTTCTGGATCTGGGATTATTTCGTGTGTTTTGAAACAAATATTATCCTGTGAAAAGATAAATTAAGAGGGACAGAGCTTGGGTTTGGGCAATTATGAGAGCCAGCTGACCATCTGTTTACTTTGATTGGTGTTCACAGCATATTTTGTGAACATTCCAGTTTTTCTGTGAGATTCTCACAGATGAATTGTGCTGTGGGAACCATTTGGCAGACCCCAGCGACAACAGCTGCAAATCCTTACAGCCATGTCCACCAGGTCAGCCTGCACTGGGACCTGCCTGAATCAAAAGTTTGCTGCCTGCATTTGTGCATTACAATTCGACTGGAATTCACAGATATTAAATGTTCTTTGTTGGGATTAGGAAATGGACAATGTGCTTGCCATGTGTTATGGAACAACTGAGGACACAAACATGACCATGGGTTCCCTTTCTGAAACAATTAAAACATTTATTGTTTTTGGATTGGTCTACATTGTAATAAAAGTTGATATGTAACAAAACATATCTACATAGTGTTTTTTTTTTTATTATCAATTGTCAAGTTAAAGTTTACTACCACACTAACAGAACAATGACTTTTAACATACGGGCATATCCACAGATTAGGTCTCATTAAAGCTGTTACTAAGTGGGGGCTAGGGATGTGGGTTCTAAGGAATACAGTTTTAGGAATAAATGAGGAAATGTGGATAGATTTATTTATTCCACTCATTTATTCATTCAATACACTTTTTTGGTGGGGGTAGACGAGGTCTCTCACTTTGTCACCTAGGGTGTGGTGCAGTGGCTTCGACCTCTGAGCTTAACAGATTCTCCCATCTCAGCCTCCTGAGTAGCTGGGAGTATAGGCGTGCGCCACCACGCCCAGCTAATTTTTGTATGCTTTTGTAGAGACACGGTCTCCCATGTTGCTCAGGCTGGTCTTGAACTCCTGGGCTCAAGCGATCCATCCACCTTGGCTTCTCAAAGTGCCGGGATTACAATCAATATACATTCAGTACCTATTGTTTATGCGCTAATCATGTGCTAACTCACTGGTTGAATCACTCTATTCCCTTTGCTCTAGCTTGAAGCTTCGAGACCACCTGGGAAAATAGACAACTAATGTAATGAATATCCATAACCAGTTTCACAGACAACCAGTAGTTTGCAAGTTATTCCACGCATTGAACGATTCCAAATATTGGAGAAAAGGCCCCCAAGTTAAAATACTCCATGGAAACATGCTCTATACATCCATGTGGTGCTTACAATAAAAGATGACTTCCTGCGACTGACTTGCAACTCCGAAAGAAGTGATTTAGAGAAAAAAAAAAGAAAGAAAGAAAAAGAAAAAGGTAAGTATGTCACCGTGCTCTTGGGAAATGCTTTTGGGATTTGTCCAAGTTCTAGAGTGGAACCCAAGGCTCCTGAGCCAGGGGACAGAAGTGATAATTAAGTAGGATGCAATTTAGTTGGAATCTTCCCTGACCTTAATCCCATAAACAGTTGCCTAGGTAAGGGCAAAGTCTACCGGCCCTAAAACAGGGTACAAGCTTCCCTAAAACATATTAGAGAGAAGCACTTTCAACAGGACCTTGTTGCAGGATCCCTAAAAAAAATTCAAAACAAGGAGATTTACATGTTATTCACCTTATCATAATTTCAGAAATATTAAAAAAAAAAGAGTCGTGACGTCTGCAACACCTTAAGAACAATGATTATAAGTGTATTAATATTCTCTCTGATTTTAAGGGAAAAATGATGAAGGAACAGGAAGATAGGTGGGCGTACGTTCCCAGAAATCCCCAGAACGTCAAAAGGGAAGTGGGGACTTTGAGTGGAAGACTAACGGAGAGCGTCTACGGTTGTGCCAAAGGAAAAAAATGTTCCTAAGAAAAGAGTATACAAAGTTCTGTTCACCAAAGCCTGGAACCCAAAGGTGTCCCTCCAAAGTTGTAAACGCGAACTGAAAGCAGAAGCAGGTCCCAAGGGGCCAGGCGCCCCCTTCTCCTGGGTACGCAGGTCAGACAGGAGAACTAGGGCTGACCCACAGGTAATTCAGCCCTCTCCCAACGCCCGCCGCAGCCGAGGATCCCACGGAGCCGCCAGAAGGAAACCAGACCTAGCAGAGGAAATGTTTTGCTCAAGGATAAAACTCAGGTTTCTGAACTCCCAGATGACAACTAATACATTATTAATTAC
>NW_012100320.1:3153426-3154128 GCF_000951045.1 Mandrillus leucophaeus | reverse complement strand
CGCCTCCACGGCCCGCGCTCGTACTGGAGCGAAGAGCGGCCTCTGGAAGGAGGGGAAGGGACGTGGGGGCGGCCACGGCAGGTGAGGGTGGGCGAAGCCCTGGGAAGCGGCTGGGTGTGCGGTATGCGGGGTTGTAGGTGTGTGTATGGCGCGTGGCTGCTTTGGTTGGTGTGACTTTGTGAGTATGTTCTGAGTGGGCCGGTCCATGTGACCACTCACGTGATCACGTGCCCTTGTGAGTGTGTGTCTGGGGCCGAGTGTGGGCTGTGGGGTGGTCGGTGTGCTTGCGACCCTGCCTTTGTGTGGCTGTCACCGGTGGGACTGGCAGGGAGCTGTGTATGAGTCTCCAGCGGGAGGTGGGGGCGGCAGAGGGCTTAACCGGGGCATCCTCCTGTAAACCCATCCTCGGGCTACACGACTGCAGCCCAGGGACATTTTTTTTTTTTTCTCAGCAAACTTTTAAGAACTCTGAGCAGAGGTCAGTAATTTTGGAGACAGCACCTCGGCCTGAAAGTGACAGATGTCTTTGTTGTTGCTGAGTGTGGGCCAGGCGTGAGGTTTGTGAACGGGGAATGAGGAACAGAGCGGGACCGGAGTGTCTCATTTTTCCTCTTCTCGTTTTCCTGGGGAGTTATAAGTTAGACATTTATGCTGCTTCCTTTGTCTCCACCTACACTGGTTCAGCTCCTTTTGGCACAAAGA
>NW_012100320.1:3151161-3152555 GCF_000951045.1 Mandrillus leucophaeus | reverse complement strand
ATAGGGGCATAGTCACAACTGGCAGGTTTTTTTGTTTGTTTGTTTTTTGAGACAGAGTCTCACTCTGTCACTCAGGCTGGAGTGCAGTGGTGCGATCTCAGCTCACTGCAACCTCCGTCACCCAGGTTCAAGCTCTCCTGCCTTAGCCTCCTAAGTAGCTGGGATTACAGGCGCCCATTACCACGCCCAGCTAATTTGTTTTTGTTGTTGTTGTTGTTGTTGTTGTTGTTTTGTTTGTTTTTTTGAGATGGAGTTTCGCTCTCGTTGCCCAGGCTGGAGTGCAATGATGCGATCTCGGCTCACCGCAACCTCTGCCTCCCGGGTTCAAGTGATTCTTCTGTCTCAGCTTCCTGCTTAGCTGGGATTACAGGGATGCGCCACCAAGCCCGGCTAATTTTGTGTTTTTAGTAGAGACGGGGCTGCACCGTGTTGGCCAGGCTGGTCTCAAACTCCTGACCTCAGGTGATCCACCCGCCTCAGCCTCCCAAAGTGCTGGGATTATAGGCGTGAGCCACTGCACCCAGCCACAACTGGCAGTTTTTATTGTCCAGCAGCACAAGGGCCAGAGAAGACAGGGAGTCCACAGCACACCCTGAAGAGGGGTTTCCTTAGGCAAGATTGAGACTAATACTGTGGTCCTTTTCCCACCAGCATGAACAGGTGCTTTTGTTTTTGTGAGGAACAAAATCATGAGAGATCAAATCAGTTTTGAGCTCATGGTCCACATTCATTCTTATTCAGTACTGACCAGTTTGGTCACAATCTCAGTTAACCTTTGCCATATACAGAATATTCCTGTTATGACTTGGAAAAGTATACCCCCTTGGTGGATGAAAGAGAGCTAGGAGAACAAACTTTCCTATTCATACCACTCACAGCTGCTTTCCCTTTGCAGCAGTGAGCTTTTTTTCCTTAGACGTCAGTTGGTCAGATGCAACATTTGGTATCCATTTTACCTTTCGTGTACTGCCAAACTAGCACAAGTGTTAAAATTACTTGTCTCTACAAAAATTTAGTCACAGAGGAGTGGAGTCTCTCCATCTTGTAAGATTACTTGTAACACGTTGGCATAGTGAAGTGGTTGTGAATTATTCTGAAGACTGTTGGTAAGGAACATCTTTCTATTTACTGCTATGGGAAAGAAGAGGATGACCACGTGAATATGTGTGCCTGTGTCTGTGTGTATTTGTATGGTGGTTTGGTTTGTGCATTGCAACTGATTCCAAAGCTATGAATGTTTTATTTTATCCCGTTTTGTGACTCTAGAAGCACACTTTCTGGCTTTAGTTAGCTAAGGTGTTTTATAAATCTGTTAAGTAGATGTTATTTGCTAAACATGTTTTTTATTTTCCCTCCTTTAGAGTAGATTGTTTCTAATAATGCAATACTAGGAA
>NW_012100320.1:3148906-3150540 GCF_000951045.1 Mandrillus leucophaeus | reverse complement strand
GTGCCTGGCAAAACTTTTTAACATATTTTTTTTTGTTTTTTTGAGATGGAGTCTCGCTTTGTTTTTAACATATTTTTTTTTGTTTTTTTGAGATGGAGTCTCGCTTTGTCACCCAGGCTGGAGTGCAGTGGAACGATCTTGGCTCACCGCAACCTCTGCCTCCTGGGTTCAAGTGATTCTCCTGCTTCAACCTCCCAAGTAGCTGGGACTACAGGCGCATGCCACCACGCCAGGCTAATTTTTGTATTTTTAGTAGAGACAGGGTTTCACTATCTTGGCCAGGCTGGTCTTGAACTCCTGACCTCGTGATCCACCCACCTCAGCCTCCCAAAATGCTGGGATTACAGGCGTGAGCCGCTGTGCCTGGCCTTAACATATTAATATTTAAGATAAAATGGATATACAAAGAATTATTTTCTTTATTTCAGTATGAATAACTATCTGTGCACACTAAGTTTCAGTGTAAGACTGGATGATGATTTTCTTAGTACTTTGAAGCAACTTATGATTTTAACAAACTTCTCTAAAATTACCATCTTAGCTTTGAGAGGAGAGACCATTATCACAATGTCAAGGTTGTAAATCAAGTTTAGTGTTGGAATGTCTACATCTGCTGTCTCCTCGGGGTTCAGCTTAGTATGTCTCCAAGGTCACAGTTGAGTCTACTGAGGGTTCTGTGTTCCTGAGGGAGCAGATCTTGAGGGCCACCAAGGAAGAGTTCCATTGAGTTTAGAATCCCTGTTCCTTGCCAGTCCAGAGAACTCCCTCTAAAACAACAGTTCAGAGTCAGCCCGGGAGTTAGGTCCTGGAGTCTCAACCTCATGTTAGCCGTGCTAGGATCAAGGCTTGCTCTTGAGGTAGAGGAAGTGGTACAAAGCAAATATTTGAATTCTTCCTGGTGGAATTTCCTCACTTGGCAATAAGAATCTGCAACAGGGAACTATAATTTCAGTTTCCTGTTATGACATAGCACAGATGCCTGAGCAAAGAGGGGCAGCCTTTTAGTTGAGGATGTTCAGCTAGACCAAAGCTCACAGATGCCAGGGTTAGGAGGATGGCCCAGTTCATTCTTCTTAGAATGTAGTTACTCATTTCATCAACAGATAATGCCTGCTATGTGCCAAGCACTGATCTGAGCTTTGGGGACACAGTAGTAACATAGTCATAGATGAGAAAACAAACTCCAAAAGGATCAAGACTTATCTAAGATCACAGAGCTATGAAAACCAGAAGTCACTAAGCTCACAACAAAAGACTACACATTTTTTCCTAAAGGCGAATGTTTCATTTTGTTGCTACTTACAGTGCCTTCAGGTTTACATTATGGATCTTTCAGAGGACCTTGTGTAACTTTTAATCATGTCCATATGAGTGACAAATTTGTCTGTATTTTGTATTAAGAACTACATGTAGGCCGGGCACGGTGGCTTATGCCTGTAATCCCAGCACTTTGGGAAGCCAAAGATCATGAGGTGGATGGATCATGAGGTCAGGAGCTCAAGACCAGCCTGGCCAAGATGGTGAAACCCTGTCTCTACTAAAAGTACAAAAAATTAGCCGAGCGCGGTGGCAAGAGCCTTTAATCCCAGCCACTCGGGAGGCTGAGGCAGGAGAATCGCTTGAACTCGGAGGGC
>NW_012100320.1:3145849-3147326 GCF_000951045.1 Mandrillus leucophaeus | reverse complement strand
CTGCCAAGTTTCATGACTCTGGGTTGCAGAGGATGAAGTTCACCCCTTCCCTGTCACGTACAGTCAACTTTTGAGACTCATTTTAGAGTGAAAGCAGGTATAACTGTAGTCATTTTTATTTATTTATTATTTATTTATTTTTATTTATTTTTGAGATGGAGTCTCGCTCTGCCGCCCAGACTGGAGTGCAGTGTACTGCGTGATCTTAGCTCACTGCAACCTCTGCTTCCCAGGTTCAAGCGATTCTCCTGCCTCAGCCTCCCAAGTAGCTGGGATTACAGGCATGGGCTGCCACACTCAGCTAATTTTGTATTTTTAGGAGAGGCAGAGTTTCACCATGTTGGCCAGGCTGGTCTCGAACTCCTGACCACAACTCCTCCACCCGCCTTGGCCTCCCAAAGTGCTGAGATTACAGGCGTGAGCCACCGCGCCCAGCCTGTACTCATTTTTTACAATTGCTTTTATATATACAAGCAAGCAGGTATGTATGTACTCTTCTATATAGTTTAGTGGAAAGTTTATAGCAACTATATAGTAAGTACAGTCAGATTATATTCCTGTTCCTCAGATTTAAGAATGGGGTCACGTTATAGAGCTTCTGTTTGCAGTGACATACTCATTCTGCCACAGTCATCTTCTGGAATCTTTATTTTCCTGGGATGTTTGAAAGTCCTAAATACTTACATTGCCATTGAGTATTGACTGTGCTTCCCAAATTAATCCCAGAGTTTGGGGATCACACTAGACAGAGGCAATTCAAGTCACTGAGTAGAGTAAAACCGTTGCTAATTCCCTTGGAGAAGTGTTAGAATCCAGTGATCTTAAGATCTTTTGCAGCTGTTTGTGATGGCTCATGCCTGTAATCCTAGCACTTTAGAGACCTAGGAGGATCACTTGAGGCCAGGAGTTTGAGACCAGCCTGGGCAACATAGTGAAACCCTGTCTCTATAAAAAGATGAAAAAATTAACCAGGTGTGGTGCTATGCACCTATAATCCCAGCACTTTGGAAGGCGGAGGCAGGAGGATTGTTTGAGCCTAGGAATTTGAGATCAGCCTGGGCAATGTGACGTGACCCTTTCTCTACAAAAACTAGAAAAAATTAACTGGGCGTGTTGGTGCACGCCTATAGTCCCAGATACTCAAGAGGCTGAGATGGGAGGATTGCTTAAGCCCAGGAAGTCAAGGCTGCAGTGAGCTGTGATCGTGCCACTGCACTCCAGCCTGGGTGACAGAGCCAGACCCTGTCTTGAAAAAAAAAAGCAAAAAAGCGAGTGGCAAAATGTACAGGGCAAAAACATGAGCATGAGATACATTATCACTATCTGTGACCTGCGGAAGTCCAAAGGGGAACTGTGAGGCCTCTATGGACTTTGCCTTGCTCCATTTGTCTGCTCCTAGTGATGCCAGTGAGTGACCCTGGTTAGTGTGCTGCCATGCACACAGTGACACTGTGGAGTCCATAGCCCTGCTAGTGAG
>NW_012100320.1:3139174-3140552 GCF_000951045.1 Mandrillus leucophaeus | reverse complement strand
AGGCGTGAGCCACCATGCCCGGCCCCCTCAGCTCTTCCAGTGCTCATTATTTCCCTGTCATGTTGGGTCAAGAACCACTCCATCAGGAAGGTTTCTGATTACCTTCCTCCTTCCTACCCGCTTTTCACCAAAAAGCCAGTTTCTCTCTGTGCCACTCCCTAACCCCTACTGGTTTGACGTATTCTCCCAGGAGAGTGACACATAGACCTGCCTCGTTCCCCTTCTGTAGCAGAGTCTCCCCCACAACTCCCCAAAGGCTTGGTTTAGAGAGGCTCCTGAAGCATCTCCTGAGCTGGTGCTGTCTCTACCCACCTATCCAGATGGATAGAGACACGAGCTAGGAGCCTGGTCTCTCCATCAGCTCCCCTGTTCATACTCTGACCCTGCACATCCCAGCCAGTCCTCTGGGTCAGCACTGCAGAATGACTGCAGACTGCCCTCCTTGTACAGACACATTCTTAAACACACACACAACCAGAAATGTGGGAAGAAATAAGATGCCTTGTACAGAGTTCACTGTTTAATGTTAAGCAAAATAGATTTCTTCCTATTGTTGTGGATGGACGGGAAAGGTAGAAACTGAGGGAAGCAGCCAGGTGTGGTGGCTCACGCCGGTAATCTTAGCACTTTGGGAGGCTGATGCAGGCAGATCACCTGAGGTCAGAAGTTCAAGACCATCCTGGCCAACGTGGGGAAACCCTGTCTCTAATAGAAATACAAAAATTAGCTGGGTGTGGTGGCACATGCCTATAATCCCAACTACGTTGGAGGCTAAGGCACAAGAATCGCTTGAACCTGGGAGGTGGAGGTTGCGGTGAGCCGAGATCACGCCACTGCACTCTAACCTGGGCGACAGAGCAAGACTCTGTCTCAAAAAAAGAAAAAGGGTGGGGGGAAAGAAACAGAGAAGCAGCAGCCCTCTGGAAGATTATAAAGTAGTTCTAAGTAGTTCTGTGGAATATTTAGCCCTGAGGAAAGAAAAGGAGACTAGAGGAGTCTGTTATGCATGCTAATCTGGTGTGAGCTTCAGGTTACCTTGTAACAAACAAGGCAGTAGTGTTAAAATTGTCAGTGAAATGACAGTGTAAAATAACATAAAAAGTGAATTTATAAGATTTTCCACTTTTTTCTTTTAAATTTCCCTCCAGATTATTGTAGATGATGATGACAGTAAGATATGGTCGCTCTATGACGCAGGCCCCCGAAGTATCAGGTGTCCTCTCATATTCCTGCCCCCTGTCAGTGGAACTGCAGATGTCTTTTTCCGGCAGATTTTGGCTCTGACTGGATGGGGTTACCGGGTTATCGCTGTAAGTATTACTGATTCAGTATTAAAATGTAGACCGACGTTTTGTGGGTTTGTGTGTGTGTGTGTGTG
>NW_012100320.1:3136629-3139054 GCF_000951045.1 Mandrillus leucophaeus | reverse complement strand
CAATTCTCCTGCCTCAGCCTCCTGAGTAGCTGGGATTACAGGTGCCCGTCACTATGCCCAGCTAATTTTTTGTATTTTTAGTAGAGACGGGGTTTCGCCATGTTGGCCAGGCTGGTCTCGAACTCCTGACCTCATGATTCACCTGCCTCAGCCTTACAAAATGCTGAGATTCCAGCCATGAGCCACCGCGCCCGGCCGGGCAGTTTTTTTTAATTGAGGAAAGATATTGTTTGCCTATTTTAATATGTGAGATGAAGCCTTTTGAAGGAGGCTGGTGTGAGTCCACAGTCACACAGAGATTCAGAAGGAACAAACCTCTATTGGCAGCCTCTCCATGCCCAGCGTTTACGTGCATTCTCTTCTGACGCCCTTCTCTCAACTCGGAGTGGTTGGAAGTGTTGTCCTTGTTTACAGATGAAGAAACTGAGGTCTGGCTCACACAGCCAGTAAGTGGTGGAGGGAGGAACTGAGCTCCGTCTCCTGGCTCTGTTTCTGCTCCTCGTTTTATCACAGCACTGCTTCCAGGGTTGCTGAGCATGGAATATTAGACAACAAAGGGATTAGCTAACACACAAGTGACTGAAAAGCTGGCTTTTCATGTAAATCTTTGATATTTGAGGTGAGATTCATTAATCAGCTCATATGTTAGCATTTGGTTAGGAAGTTTTTTGTTCCTGATTATTACTTTATAGCCGAGTTTGGTCTAAATCCAGTTTCCCACTGATCATTCTTGAGTCTTCTCTGGGAGAAAAGTGTGTGGGAAAGGCACTCTTCCTGGTGACTGATTTTTCTTTTTCTCTTTTTTTTTTTTTTGCATGCTTCCACTGTAACGACACAGGTTGATCAGGACGTTGGTCTCCTAATTTCCCAGGAAGGAGACAGCCTTTTTAGCTGGCAGTCGCCTGCAGTGTTCACTTGTAAGTGGTACTCCCGGTGGGAGTGCTGCTGTTAGTGTGTGTGTTATTTACTGTTGAAGGGGTGAAAAAGCATGTCACATGTCTTCTCTTGGAAGGTAACTGAAAATTCTACTGAGGTTACCACCAACTGAGGCCACACAAAAGAAATCAGTTCCTCTTCCTCCTGAGAGCCCATCTCTTACTTGAGAAAACAGTTATCATCACCACCACCTGCTGCTTTTCTCCTGGGTCTTTTCTTCTCTGGCTTAATTTCTCCAGCTTCTTTAACCATTCGTCACATGACATGTTTGAGCCTCTGCAACATAATCCTCCTTTGTTCAGGCTTTCAGTCATTCCTCTACACAAACAGCATTCTAGAACAGGGTAGGAACTGCCCTCATCCAAGCCCTCTGCAGCCTGAGACATGACACTACCATTTTTGGTGGCCCCTGTTGATCAGCCAGGGAGGGAGAGCCAAGCAGCCTGCAGGTGCCCATCCCACTTGGGAGTGCTGTCCAACAGCGTTTCTCGCTCCACAGTGGCAGGTCATGAGAGCCTTGGCTTCTGGCTGGATGTTTCTTCTTTGCCCTCAAGGTTCTCGATGTGGGCTTTCCCTGTTTCGTTAGGAGGATAGTTAATCAAGAAAAGGTCAACAGCGTCTTGATCAGAATGTTCAGCTCCATGAGGTTGTGGAACTTATTTGATATTTGTTAGTATCTAGCAGTTACAATGCACAGACCTTTTTAAATTTTTTTTTGTTGTAATTGTAGATTCACATGCAGTGTAAAAAATAGTTCAGAGAAATATCCTTTTTACACATTTCCCCAGTTTCCGCCAAACCTTTGCAAAACTGTAGTACAATATCACAACCAGGATATTGATATTACTACAATCTACCAATCTCATTCAGGTTTCTCCAGTTCTGCTTGAACACATTTGTTTGTATGTATTAAGTTGTGTATAATTTTGTCACCTGTGTGGGCATGGATATTTATAAATTAAAGACTCCATGAAAATATCATCCCCTTTCTTTTAGGCTATCATCTGACTCAAATTCTCAAACTTTCTGCTAGGGAGAATCGGTTCCCCATTCTTTCTTGGCATGGTGGAAGTTTTACCCACAAATAGAATTTTAATAATAAAAGTCATACATCAAATCTAAAATGATCCCATAATTCATTTGGCAGTATCCATTCCAGTGATTCATCAGTAACAAAATGAACCTAAGTACTTAAACAATAAGCCTGTTAGACGAGGTTTTTTGGGATTTTTTTTTTGTTTTTGTTTTTGTTTTTTGGTGACGGAGACTTGCTCTGTCGCTCCAGCTAGAGTGCAGTAGTATGATCTCGGCTCATGCAACCTCCACCTCCCAGGCTCAAGCAATTCTCATGCCTCAGCTTCCCCAGTAGCTGGGATTACAGCTGCCTGCCACCATGCCTGGATAATTTTTGTATTTTTTTGGTAGAGATGGGGTTTCACCATGTTCCCCAGGCTGGTCTCAAACTCCTGACCTCAAGTGATTCCCCTGC
>NW_012100320.1:3133779-3135939 GCF_000951045.1 Mandrillus leucophaeus | reverse complement strand
TGGGAGGCCAAGGCAGGTGGATCACTTGAGGTCAGGAGTTTGAGACTAGCTTGGCCAACATGGCAAAACTGTGTCTGTACTAAAAATACAAAAATCAGCTGGGTATGGTGGTGGACATCTGTAATCTCAGCTACTCAGGAGGCTGAGGTAGGAGAATCACTCAAACCCGGAAGGCAGAGGTGGAATGAGTCGAGATCGCGCCACTGCCCTCCAGCCTGGGCAACAGAGGAGACTGTCTCAAGAAACAAACACCCCAAAGTACAATAAATGAAATAGAGTAACTAAGTCATTTAAAAGAAGAGGAACAGCTTTACTGAATACCCCCTTAAAGAAATGCTACCAAAAAGAGAGGGAGCTCTCCTTAGAACAAATTTTGTTTCCATCTCTCCTGAGCCATAATTCTGAATGAAATTAGATTTAAGAGAAAACCGTATTTCTTTACTGGGATGGGTTCTGGTATATTCATCCTTAAACCCCAGACTTTTTCAGCTGTTTAGAAAGGAAATTGATGGGAATTGAAATTGTTACTCACATAATATCATTAGAATGTGCTTACTTTTTATACTCTTTTAATTTGGTCTGTTAGATAAAATGTGAATTATGAAGTTTCGTAAAAAGTGAGAGCTTATTTTTACATATTTTGAATAAGGAGCAGCGCTTGAGCAAACGAGAAATGCCACTGTTTGAGTCCTAAGTTTTTCAAATACATGAGTTGTATTTTTACTTTTATGATTTTTAAAATAAAATTATTGTTACTATTTCAGTTGCAGTATCCAGTTTATTGGGACCATCTTGAGTTCTGTGATGGATTCAGAAAACTTTTAGACCATTTACAATTGGATAAAGTGAGTACCCTGAAACTAATTACATACATACAATTTTTTTTTATTTTTTGAGATGAAGTCTCACTCTGTCACCCAGGCTGGAGTGCAGTGGCACGATCTCGGCTCACTGCAACCTCCACCTCCCGGGTTCAAGTGATTCTCCTGCCTCGACCTCCAAAGTAGCTGGGATTACAGGCATGTGCCACCATGCCTGACTAATTTTTGTGTCTTTAGTAAAGATGGGGTTTCGCCATGTTGGCCAGACTGCTCTCAAACTGCTGACCGCAAGTGATCCGCCCACCCCAGCCTCCCGAAGTGCTGGGATTACAGGCGTGAGCCACTGCTCCTGGCCCTCTTTTATTTTTTTAATAATAACTTTATTGCAACATAATTCATATGCCATGTAATTTACCGTTTTAAGTATACAGTTCCATGCTTTTCAGTATACTCCCAGGTATGTGCAACCATCACTGCAGTCAATGTTTTATAATTTTTTTAATGCCAAAAACCTCGTATTTATTAGCAGTCGGTCCTCATCTTCCCCCTTACTAGCCCTGCAACCTAATTTACTTTTTTATCTCTATGGATTTGCCTATTCTAGATATTTTACGTAAGTGGAATCATATCATATATGTGGTCTTTTTGACTGGCTTTTTTTACTTAGCATTATGAGTTTAAGGTTCATTCATGTTGAAGCCAGAATCAATACTTCGTTTCTCTTTACAACTAAATCATATTTTTATAAATATGCCATATCTTGTTTAACCATTCATCAGCTGATGCACATTTGGGTTGTTTTTACCTTTTGGATGTCATGAATAATGCTGCCATGAACATTCATGTATGAGTTTTTGTGTCGACATATGTTTTCAGTTCTCTTAGGTATATGTTTAGGGGTGGAATTACTGAATCAGTTTTCTTAGACATAAACCACTAAATGGTTTTGGGTTTTTTCTTTTTTTTTTTTTTTTTATTGAGACAGTCTTTCACTCTGTCACCCAGGCTGGAGTGCAGTGATGCAATCATGGCTCACTGCAGCCTCAACCTCTTGGGCTCAAGCAATCCTCCCACCTCAGCCTCCCAAGTAGCTAGGACTATAGGCACATACCACCATGCCTGGCTAATTTTTGTATTTTTAGTATACAGGCCTTTGCCATATTTCCCTGGCTTGGTTTTGTTTTCTTTTTTTCTTTCTTTTTTTGTTTTTTTAGACAGAGTCTCACTCTGTCGCCCAGGCTGGGGTGCAGTGGTGCGATCTCGACTCACTGCAACCTCCGCCTTCCGGGTTCAAGTGATTCTCTACCTCAGCCTCCTGAGTAGCTGGGACTACAGGCAC
>NW_012100320.1:3130242-3133729 GCF_000951045.1 Mandrillus leucophaeus | reverse complement strand
TCCTCCCACCTCAGCCTCCCAAGTAGCTAGGACTATAGGCACATACCACCATGCCTGGCTAATTTTTGTATTTTTAGTATACAGGCCTTTGCCATATTTCCCTGGCTTGGTTTTGTTTTCTTTTTTTCTTTCTTTTTTTGTTTTTTTAGACAGAGTCTCACTCTGTCGCCCAGGCTGGGGTGCAGTGGTGCGATCTCGACTCACTGCAACCTCCGCCTTCCGGGTTCAAGTGATTCTCTACCTCAGCCTCCTGAGTAGCTGGGACTACAGGCACGCACCACCTTGCCTGGCTAGTTTTTTGTCTTTTTAGTAGAGGCGGGGTTTCACCATGCTGGCCAGGCTGGTCTTGAATTCCTGACCTCGTGATCCGCCTGCCTCAGCCTCCCATAGTGCTGGGATTATAGGCATGAGCCACTGCGCCTGGCCTGGTTTTGTTTTCTAATGCAATCTGTGAATGATATTTTTTAAAATTATATAACTTGGATGCAGAGTTGTATTATCTTGATGGACTGTGTAAATTGCATTTAAATACAATATTTTCTAAATTTCTAGCTGCTGTAAATATTTTAGTGTATTGGCTAATGATAACATATTCTGTGGTTAGTGATAATTGAAGCAACTTTTTAATACTCATGTTCAAGATTGATCAGTATTTTAGGATCTGCCTCATATTTGTTTATAATTAGGTTCATCTTTTTGGCGCTTCTTTGGGAGGCTTTTTGGCCCAGAAATTTGCTGAATACACTCACAAATCTCCTAGAGTCCATTCCCTAATCCTCTGCAATTCCTTCAGTGACACCTCTATCTTCAACCAAACTTGGACTGCAAACAGGTAAGAACAAAATTGTTATTTCTGTTCAGTGAAATTTTGAAAATGTTGGCTTTTGAGTGTTTGGTATATTAGGAAGGGAAGGCTTACATCTACTTCTATATTCTGCAACTTCCTTGGCGTTTTTTTTTTTTTTTTGATACAGAATCTTGCTCTGTCACCTAGCCTGAAGTGCAATGGTACAACCACAGCTCACTGCAGCCTTTATTTCCCAGGCTTAAGCGATCCTCCTACCTCAGCCTCACAAATAGCCGGAACTACAGGCAGGCATGCGTGGCACCACACCTGGTTAATTTCTGTATTTTTTTGTAGAGATGGGATTTTGCCATGTTGCCCCATGCTGGTCTCTAACTCCAGGGCTCAAGCGATCTGCCCACCTTGGCCTCCCAAAGTTCTGGGATTACAGGCATGAGTCACTGTGCCCAGCTGTTTCTTGACTTTTAAAATTAGAAACAATTACCTTTACAAAAGGAAAGAATTGAATGAACTCTAAATTCAGCTTTATTACCCTAAATTTTTAAATTTTGTTTAATATTCATTAATACATTTTTGCTGTTTCTATTCAGTACTTCTATATAACTAATACCATGTTCTGTTTATCCCACTTATTATTTTGTGTAAACAGTTCCGTGTATTGACTGACATAGTTTTATTAGGCATTTGACTTTTCCCAATTCTTCATCACATTCTACAGTAAATCTTTGTACAAATTACTGGGTTTTTTCCCTTACCGATTTTTTTTCCTTGAGATATGTTCTCCAAATGGAAAGACTAGAGCATTTGGTCTGTCAACAGATGTTCTGCACATCATGACCCTTGATATTAGTCTGTTCTTCCAAAAGATAGAAATGGTGGAAATGAGGCTGGGTGCAGTGGCTCACACCTGTAATCCCAGCACTTTGGGAGGCTGAGGTGGCTGGATCACCTGAGATTGGGAGTTTGAGACCAGCCTGACCAACATGGAGAAACCCCGTCTCTACTAAAAATACAAAATTAGCTGGGCATGGTGGTGCATGCCTGTAATCCTAGCTACTCGGGAGGCTGAGGCAGGAGAATCACTTGAACCCGGGCGGCAGAGGTTGCAGCGAGCCGAGATCACGCCATTGCACTCCAGCCTAGGCAACAGGAGCAAAACTCCATCTCAAAAAAAAAAAAAAAAAGACCAAAAAAAGAAATGGTGGAAATGCTTCAGGAGCAGCCAGGGGGGTACTTGTTTCCTAGGAGCCATCCTTTCATTGATTTTATCATTTTAAGTAATTGATGGTTATCTATGATGCCATACAGCTGGCCACAGGACTTTTTTTCAAAGGCTAGAGCCTCGCCTTGCTAGCAATGAAAGAAATCTACAAATAATAATAATATTTCTATCTCTACAAATAATAATAATAATAAATTAGCCAGACACCATGATACACAGCTGCAGTCCTAGCTAATCAGGAGGCTGAGGCAGGAGGATCGCTTGAGCCCAAGAGTTCGAGGCTGCAGTGAACCACAATCATGCCTCTGTACTCCAGGCTGGGTGACAGAGCAAGACCCTATTTCAAAAAAAAAGCCCAATGACTAAACACATCTATATGATCAGTGTTTTCAAATAATGTATAGGGAAGTATTGTTTTCACATCTACTTAAGATTGCACTCTGATATTTTTTAGTTTTTCTGATGTTACCTTAGTAGTTACTCAGTGTTCATGCAACAATTTCTTGTATACATTAGCTACTTTACAAATCCTTCCTGTCCAGATAATGCACTAAATAATGCTCATTATTTTTGGTGATTTTTATTGCTGTTCTAATTGTTAGACTGCCAAGACAGCCCCCATTCAGTTTGTGCTCTGGCACACGAGCTGCTTTTTGTCAAGTATCTGAGTGCTTACTGTGTGCCACACGCTGAGGATACAGGAGTGAGCAAAGCCAACAGGGTCTACCCCTTACAGAACGTACTTAGACCTCATCACCTTCAAAAGATAAGAAAGTGATGGGGCTGGGAGAGAACTTAGAGAGTTAACTGGAAGGTGACTCAGTGTTCCTTTTGAGGGAAGCTCAACTTCCAGCAAGGCTGTCCCAATGATAATAAGCATCAGAAGGTAGTTTGCACCTTATCTAAGTAATTTTCATCATAGGTTTAGAGAAATTAGTGTTTACCCTCCAAGATGGCTCTTAACAGTTGAAATTAATGGAATAAATATAAACTAAAGATCATATATAGAAATCCATAAAGATCTGACCAGTCACAGTGGCCCACACCTATAATCCCAGCACTTTGGGAGGCAGAGGTAAGAGCATTGCTTGAGTCCAGGAGTTCTAGACCAGCCTGGGCAACATAGCAAGACCCTGCCTCTACAGAAAAAAAATTTTTTTTGAGATGAGAGTCTCACTCTGTTGCCCAGGGTAGAGTGCAGTGGCACGATCTGACTGCAGCCTCCACCCCCCAGGTTCAAGTGATTCTCCTGCCTCAGCCTCCTGAGTAGCTGGGATTACAGGCACCTGGCTAAATTAGCCCCTGGCTAATTTTTGTAGTTTTAGTAAGAGACAGGGTTTCACCATCTTGGCCAGGCTGGTTTTGAACTCCTGACCTCGTGATCCACCCACCGTGGCCTCCCAAAGTGCTGGATTACAGGCATGAGCCACTGCACCTGGCTCAGTAAATTTTTTTTTTTT
>NW_012100320.1:3126093-3129902 GCF_000951045.1 Mandrillus leucophaeus | reverse complement strand
GTAGTGCGAGCCTGTAGTCCCAGCTACTTGGGAGGCCAAAGTGGAAAGATCACTTAGCAGGAGTTTGAGGCTACAGTGAGCTATGATCACAATACTGCACTTCAGCCTGGGCAACAGAGTAAGACCCTGTCTCTAAAAATTTTTTTTTAATTGTTTCAATGAAAAAATAAAAAGAGGCCAGGAGTGGCTCACGTCTGTGTTCCCAGCACTGTGGGAGGCTGAGGTGGGTGGATCACTTGAGGCCAGGAGTTTGCCACTAGCCTGGCCAACATTGCAAAAGCTCATCTTTACTAAAAATACAAAAGTTAGCCAGGTGTGATGGCATGCACCTGTAGTCCCAGCTACTCGAGAGGCTGGGGCATGAGAATTGCTTGAGCCCGGGAGGCAGAGGTTGCAGCCAGCTGAGATCACACCACTGCACTTCCAGCATGGGCAACTGAGACTCTGTCTCCAAAAATAATAACAATAATAAATTGAAAAAATAAATCCATAAATATCAATTTGTCTTGAATTAGCCAAGTTGAATCTAATAGTAGCAAATTTGGGGAGTTGCAATAACTTTCAAATTGGGATTTTTGAAATCTATTTTGAAATATCAATCAGTAAAAAGATAATATCAACCAGAAGGAAAGAATATTTCTCTTAATGCTCAGTTTTCCAAAGGAAATAGTTTAATCCTTGGAAATAGGGCCAGTTAGGAAAAAAAAAATCTTGGACTCATCAGGATGTCTATCTCAGTAAATGTATTTTGAAATATCACTTATAATTATCCTAAATCCTCAAATAAAAGTTTAATTACATGAACCCATAACTGTTTGGAAACTTGGGAAAGTGTGTATAAAAACCAAATGTTGAGCTCTTTGGAGGAGGGGATTAGGACTTTTTATTTCTAGATCCTAAGCTAATACAAAGCTTTAATGTTCAATGAATATTTGCCATGTGTAGTCTCGGAAGTTTAAATTATAAAGTCTTTGTGTTTTACAGCTTTTGGCTGATGCCCGCATTTATGCTCAAAAAAATAGTTCTTGGAAATTTTTCATCTGGCCCGGTGGACCCTATGATGGCTGATGCCATTGATTTCATGGTAGACAGGGTAAGGATCATGACATTGGGGTGGGGACACATTGTATTGGGAATTTTTACATCTACTTGGTTCCAGAAGACAGATCTGTCTCACAAGTATGTGTTAGAGGTATTTGCTAAGCAGATTAATACATCTGAGCAGATATTATTGCTGGTAAGGGCTTGTCTACATTAGTGCTTCCCACCAGCTGTTTGTCAAAATCACTTAGGGAAGCTTTCAAAAATATAGATTGTAAGGCCTCACAGCAGACCATCCATCTGGCATCCCTGGGCATGGGATCTGTGAATCTATTTTTACTTCAGTCTTTTCCTTTATTCACCAGGTACATCTGATGAACCAGGTCTGTTGGCTTGCATTTAGGAACTCCTGGGCTAGATGATTTCTGAAGTCTCTTCTAGCTCTAAGATCCCTTAAAGGTTTATCTTAAAAAAAATACAAAAAAAAAAAAACAAAAAAAAAACATGTATCTGTCACCTTTGAGCAGTAGGAATTGGCTTGCTGCCCATGGGCACCTGGCTGGAGGAGGCAGTGTAGGCTGAGAGCTATAGAAGGCCAGGTTTCATTGGTTTGTATCCAGGTTTCCAGAATAGAAAAATGCCACCACCTCCTGAGAAGCCCAGTTCATGGTCTCTCACCTATGTTGTGGTTCCTCACTGGTGACTTTTCTGGCCCCACCACAGATGATACCACCTTTATAAGCACAAATGTTGTCTGTGGAT
Organism: Mandrillus leucophaeus; assembly: GCF_000951045.1. Lineage (NCBI taxonomy): Eukaryota > Metazoa > Chordata > Mammalia > Primates > Cercopithecidae > Mandrillus > Mandrillus leucophaeus. The sequence continues at coordinate 3,128,099 of NW_012100320.1, read as the reverse complement.
TTAATGTAAATGTGAAAAAAAAAATTATTTCAAAAACTTTACCTGTGTTTCTTCCTGCAGCTAGAAAGTTTGGGTCAGAGTGAACTGGCTTCCAGACTTACCTTGAATTGTCAAAATTCCTATGTGGAGCCTCATAAAATTCGGGACATCCCTGTAACCATTATGGATGTAAGCTTCCTTTTAAGTAAAATAGCTGCTTTGCTTTTTAAAATGTGTCTGTCAAGATCTCCTAAAAAACTATTTGATAACTTTCAATGTGCCTCTTCAAATGCTGCCTTGGCTTTTGTTTTTACCCTCCAGCTTTCTCAATTCCAAAATAATCTGTTTATTGCTTATCTTGGATTTCTTTCTGGCAGGAATAACACCATTGAAATCAAAATAGACTGAACACAGAGGCTTATGCCTGTAATCCCAGCGCTTTGGGAGGCTGAGGCAGGAGGATTGCTTGAGTCCAAGAGTTCAGGACCAGCCTGGGCAACATAGCGAGACCCTGTCTTCTATTTATTAGAGAAGATAAAAATAAAAATGAATCAAAATAAATTTAAACAAGGGAGTCTACCCATTTGATGTATTTTTGCTGTTCTCATCAATAGATACTGCGCCTTAGCCATTACATATATGGGCAGCAAAGAGAAGGTGCTTCACAAGAGTGGAGAATCAAGAATTCCATAGTCTAATTACCACAAAAGCTTGCTTATTTTTTTCATTGTGGTAAAATATATGTTACAAATATGCCATTTTAACCATTTTTAAGTGCATAGTTGAGTGGCATTAAGTATATTCACAGTTCTGCAACCATCACCATTTTCACATTTTCATCATTCCAAGAAGAAATTCCATACCCATTAAACAATAACTCCTGTGCCCTTTTTTACCCCGGCCTCTGATAAGCAACAGTCTATTTTCTGTCTGTAAAAATTTGCCTATTCTAGGAACCTCATATCAGTGGAATCCTACAACATTTATCCTTTTGTGCGGCTATTTCACTTAGCATAATGTTTCACAAGACTTATCTTGAAATGTTATACATGTGTCAGAATGTCATTTATTTCTTTTTTTTTTGAAACCGTCTCACTCTGTTCCTCAGGCTGGAGTGCAGTGGCACAATCTCAGCTCACTGCAACCTCTGCCTCCCAGGCCCAAACAATTCTCCCTCCTCAGCCTCCTGAGCAGCTTGGACCACAGGTGCACACCCACTACATCTGGCTAATTTTTTGTAGAGATGGGGTTTCACCATGTTGCCCATGCTGGACTCAAACTCTGAGACTCAAACTATCTGCCTGCCTGGGCCTCCCAAAGTGCTATTACAGGCGTGAGCCACCACGCCCAGCCTGTCATTTCTTTTTAAAGCTGAATAATATCCACCAATAAAACCAATGTTGGTTTATACCACATTTTGTTTATCCATTCATCCGTCAGTGGATACTTGGGCTGTGTTCAGCTTTTGGCAATTGTGAATAATGCTTCTATGAACATTGGTATAAAAGTGTATGTTTGGGCAGGGCACAGTGGCTCACACCTGTAATACCAGCACTGTGGGAGGCTGACTCAGGATGATTGCTTGAGCCCAGGAATTCGAGACCAGTCTGGGCAATATAGGAGACCCTGTCTCTACTACTAATAAAAAAAATTAGCCGGACATGGTGCCACATCCCTGTGATCCCAGCTACTTGAGAGCTGAGGTGGGAGGATCACCTGAGCCTGGAGTGAGCCATGATCATGCCAATGTGCTCCAGCCTGGGCAACAGAGTGAAACCCTGTCAAAAAATGTATGTATATTTGAGTTCCTGCTTTTAATTCTTTTTTATTTATTTTAAAATTATTTCTAAAAAATAATTTTTTGTTTTTTATTTTTGTAGGTACATAGTAGATGTATCCTACTTTTAATTCTTTTGGACATATTGTTTGAAGTAGAATTGCACTTTTTGAAGAACCGCCATACTGTCTTCCACAGTGGCTGTACCATTTCATGTTCCCACCAACAATGCACAAAGGTGCCAGTTTCT
>NW_012100320.1:3117153-3124968 GCF_000951045.1 Mandrillus leucophaeus | reverse complement strand
CTACTCAGGAGGCTGAGGCAGGAAAATCGCTTGAACCCAGGAGGTGGAGGTTGCAGTGAGTCAAGATGGTACCACTGCACTCCAGCCTGGGCGACAGAGCAAGACTGCATCTCAAAAAAAACAAACAAACAAACAAAAAAAAGAACTTCCCCCCACCAGAAGAATGCAGGAGATACTCTGCAGCAAAATCTGTAGCTATTGTCCTAGGTTGGACTTAGAAGTCACAAGGGATCAGCAGTGGAGGTAGTTCAGGCTGCTAGGGGTTCAGAATTGTCTCTTCATATGAAAGGAATACTTAGGGTAGCATTTCCATAGTGTGAAAAGAACATATTAAAACACCAATCGATTACAGCTTTGTGTATGTGTGTGTGTGTTTTACCTTTCCTATGGTGCTGAAGCTTTGTGTTTTTTTAAAGGTGTTTGATCAGAGTGCACTTTCAACTGAAGCTAAAGAAGAAATGTACAAGCTGTATCCTAATGCCCGAAGAGCTCACCTGAAAACAGGAGGCAATTTCCCATACCTGTGCAGAAGTGCAGAGGTGAATCTTTATATACAGGTAAGGCGTAGCTTGAAACCCAGAGCACTCTGAGCCCAACATACGTTTGCAACATAAAGCCTTTTTTTTTAATGGACTAGTAAGGGAATCGGGGAACTACAGAATTCCTTGTAGGAATGAGGCATTGACTTGATAAAAGTGGTTTACATTTATAATTTGTAGGATAATGTGAACAGATGTATTAGAGATCCCTTTTCTAAGGACAGCAGGCCTGCATTCACACACTGAGGTTACCATTGGTATGATGTGACCTTGCCCTCTGGACATAGTGAATTCCGTCAGAGCAAGACATCCGACCTAAATGGGGTCAATCTGAGTCCTGTGAAGTGACTTCTTGATCTAATTTTAATGCACTAAAAGAAAACCCTGCCAAGCGCAGTGGCTCATGCCTGTAATCTCAGCACTTTGGGAGGCTGAGGTGGGCAGATCACAAGGTCAGGAGTTCAAGACCAGACTGGCTAATATAGTGAAACCCTGTCTCTACTAAAAATACAAAAAAATTAACTGGACATGGTGGCGTGCACCTGTAGTCCCAGCTACTCAGGAGGCTGAGGCAGAAGAATCTCTTGAACCCTGGAGGCAGAGGTTATAGTGAGCTGAGATGACACCATTGCATTCCAGCCCAGGCGACAGAGCAAGTCTCCCCATCTCAAAAAAAAAAAAAGAAAGCACTAACAAACACCATCCCTTCATACTCTAACTAAATGGATAATAGAATAGCAGTGAAGGGTGAGTGCCCTGGCAATTTGGCAAGAAGAATCAAGAGCCTTAAAAAACCAGTCATATTCCTTGATCCTGTCATCCCCCTATAGAAGACAGGGTCCTAAAACAGGATCCTAAACAGGAAAACTTGATGCCCGGAGATATTCATCATAGCAGCACTAGTCACAGTAGCAGAAGATTGGAAGGACCTAACTCAGCGGAAGGGAAGGGTAAATGTCTCATGAGCATGCACCATCTAAGATGTCTCAGGAGACTCTGCAGGGACTCAGGGAGACTGCTCAGGGAGTGAGGAACAAAGATCCCAAATGTAGTTTCAAAAAATTCTTTGACTTTTCTCTATTTAGTATGTATTAGTCTGTAAATTTTAGAAGTATAAGACATTTGTCTACTATGGTGATGTTTTCCTACCAAACTTTTTATAGAGGGCAGTATACATTTTACTCGGTAATGCAGCTATTTAAAATAATGATTCTGGCAGGGTGCGGTGGCTCACACCTGTAATCCCATCTCTTTGGGAGGCCGAGACAGATGGATCACCTGAGATCAGGAGTTTGAAACCAGCCTGGCCAACATGGTGAAACCCTGTGTCTACTAAAAATACAAAAATTAGCTGGGCGTGGTGGCAGGCACCTGTAATCCCAACTACTCAGGAGGCTGAGGCAGGAGAATTGGGTGAACCCGGGAGGCAGAGGTTGGAGTGAGCAAGATAGTACCACTGCACTCCAGCCTGGGCGACAAGAGTGACTCTCCAGCTCAAAAAATAAAATAAAATAAAATCATGATTCTGCATTTCAACAGATACATTTGCTACAATTCCATGGAACCAAATACGCAGCCATTGACCCATCAATGGTCAGTGCCGAGGAGCTTGAGGTACAGAAAGGCAGCCTCGGCATCAACCAGGAGGAGCAGTAGTGTGTGTCTCGCTGTCAATGATGAGTTGACCCGGTGTGTTCTCGTATAGTCAGTGGCATCAGCGCCCGCCAGCCGGCCTTTTCCTTCAGGTTCGTCAGGCTCACCGGTTCTCACTGTGTCTGGGAAGTAGGACTGATGGTCATCTTCGTGACAGGCAGCAGCTCCACTAAGCCTGAGCAAGTGTTCCCTCTTGGTTTTCTTAGCTTTTGAATTTGAAGAAGTACTTTCGAAGATTCCCATTTTAAGAACCATGCAAATTTTGCTACCAAAAGTCTTCACCACTGTGTTCTTAAATGAATGTTAACTTCTGAGGTTTGGAACTTTGTGGTGTTTTTTCCTTCTTTTCTTTTCCATTCTTCTTTCTTTCTTTTTATGTTGTTTGCTGTAAATGCTGCACATCCAGATTGCATATTGGGACATTGGTTATTTTATGCTTTCTTGGATATAACCATGATCAGAGTGCCATGGCCACTACCCCACTGTTTGCTCTCCTGCAAATCAACTGCTTTTAATTTACACTTAAGCAAATTGTTTTGAGTGTTAGCTACTGCCTTTCTAGATATTACAGTCATTTGGAATAAAAATTCAGTTTCACTGAGTCGCTTTTGTGATTATTGTTGCTGCCCAACTGGGCTACACAGGCTTAGGACTTTCTGAGAAGTAGGTCATGGTTGTCAATTCTGTGTGACTTTGGGTAAGTTACTTAATCTCCCAGAAGTACAGTTTGCACATCATAAAATAACCCTAAGCTATCGTTTATTGATCTACTGTGTGCCAGGTACCTTTCTTATCTTCATTCTTTCCCCTGAGTGGAAATGTTTAAACCCACATAAAGTAGAGAAAATGGCATAATAGATGATGTCCCCATCACCCAGCTTCAAAAATTATCAACTCTCAGTCTTGCTTATGTCTTTTTTTTTTTTTTTTGAGATGGAGTTTCGCTCTTGTTGCCTAGGCTGGAGTGCAATGGCGTGATCTCAACTCACCACAACCTCCACCTCCTGAGTTCAAGCGATTCTCCTGCCTCAGCCTCCCGAGTAGCTGGGATTACAGGCATGCACCACCACCCTGGCTAATTTTGTATTTTTAGTAGAGTCAGGGTTTCTCCATGTTGGTCAGGCTGGACTTAAACTTCCAACCTCAGGTGATCCACCCGCCTCAGCCTCCCAAAGTGCTGGAATTACAGGCATGAACCGCCGTGCCCAGCCTTGTTCATCTTTTAACCTACCCGCATTTCTTCCACACATGCTGCTATCGCTAAATTATTTTAAAGCCATTTCTGGTGCTGCATCATTTCATCTGTAAGTATTTCTATGTGTACCTTTAAAATACAGCCTTAATACCATTATCACACTTAAAAATTTACCGATAATTCCTTCAATTATTTACCAATAATTCCTTCACTATATTGTCTAATAATCCAGTGAATGTTCTCACTCACAATTATTCCATAATTTTTTTTTTTAGGTGACTTGTTCTAATCGGGTTTCATATATAGTCCACACTTTGTATTTGATTGAAGTGTCTCTTAGATTCCTTTTGAACTGGAAGCTCCTCCTTCCTCTATTTTTTTCTTGCCATATATTCAGTGAAGAAGCAGGTTCATTTGCCCTGTAGTTGCCCCACAGTCCAGATTTTCCAACTGCAGCCTCATAGTATCCTTCCACTTGTTTCTCTGTCCCTGGTATTTCCTGTAAACTGGTAGTTACATCAAGAGGCTTGATCAGGTCAAGCTCGATCTTTTTGGCAAGAACACTGCATAGGTGGGGCTGTGTGTTTCTCTTGCCTCATCTCAGGAGGCACATCACATCTGGTTGTGTCTAAGTTGTTATGATTGCTGGGTGTGTTCAGGCATCATCAGCCTGATCCAGTCCTGAGAAAGTCTCCTGCTGGCTTAGCTGCCACTGCTGACCATTGCATAGATGCATCATTCCATTAGGGGTTGCAGAACAGTAATAATACTAATTTTTATCTTTCCTTCTGCATTTATTAACTGGAAATTACCAATTTAAAAAAACCAAAAACTTGCCCTCATCAACTGCTTGGTTTCGCTGAGGTACAATTTAGACAGAAAAATAAGCATCAGCGCTTCTTTCCCTTTATGTGCCAGGTTTCGGAATATTGGGTTGGCCATACCCTCTTAGACTTCATCCCCAGTACAGCCCTGATTATCCTGACTTTACAGGTGAGGACCTGGAGACTGGGAGAGGTCAAGAGACTTGCTCAGGGTCAAGCAGTAAGGGGTGGAGCTGGGATGCCAACTTGAGTCTGACCATCCCTAAAACCAGTGATCTTTCCACAAAGGGGCCACAGTGTCTTCTCTATCTGTGGCTTGACAACAGTCGTGAGTTATGGAAACACTTGGTAAACCATAAGGGCGAAGCTTGACATTTTAACTAGTAGCATCTGAGGCTACTAGAGCCGTCTGACAGCTTTAACTACTCCCCAGCTCTGCACCCTGATGACTGCAAGTTGTCATTGCCAGCCCTGATCAATTTTGAGTACTGGTCTTGAATGCGTACTCAGGCCTATCAGGCCAGCCTTTGACAGGCATCCCAGCCTTCGACAGACTACCAGGCTAAAGCTGGTAGTCTAGCCCTATTATCTTAGGTCCTGGCATCACTGTTCCTTGGAATCCCCAGTTAGGAACGCAGCCATCTTAGACCCTCCACCCCCACTCACTCCTCCACCCCCATGTCTCAGGCTGAAGTGGATGTGGAGATGAAATTTGGGGTGCAAGATGTTTATTAAGGATCAACATCTGTGGCCTGGTGTGGTGGCTCACACCTGTAATCCCAGCACTTTGGGAGACCAAGGAGGTTGGATCACCTGAGGTCGGGAGTTCAAGACCAGCCAGGCCAACATAGAAAAACCCAGTCTCTACTAAAAATACAAAAAAAAATTGCCAGACCTGGCGGCATGTGCCTGTAACCCCAGTTACTCGGGAGGCTGAAGCCGGAGAATCACTTGAACCAGAGAGGCGGAGGTTACAGTGAGCTGAGATGGTGCCACTGCACTCCAGCCTAAGCAATAGAGTGAGACTCAATCTTCACAACAAAACAAAAAAAAATCTGTGAAAGGAAGATGGATTGGGCAGACAGCGAAATTGAACTGTGATGCAGGCCTGATCAAGTACCCGCCAACTCGGTAGGGCACACAGGAGCTTGAAGTGCCCACTGGAATATTTTCATGGAGAACTAAAATGGCTGGGTCTGTATGCTCAGTTCCCAGAGGCAGCTGCCCTGGGGAAGGCAGGGCGTTCGGTGGGGCAGCTCTCTGCAGCTGAGGCGGACACTGAAGGACTGACAGCTGGAGGCCGTCTGCCCAGTGCACTCCCGCAGCTGGATGGAAAGGCCTTCCTGGAAGAAGGGGGTCCAGGCAGTGCATTTCCACATCTACTACACCCACATCCCCTGACTCTCAGAGATCTAGCAACTTGCCTCCAGACTTCAGCATTCCTCACTACAGGCCAGGCTTTGGCATCTCTTGCCCAGACTACTGCAGTCCTCACTGGCTTCACCAGCCATCTCCTCCCACCCCCACCCAGCTTCTGTGTGGTCCACACGCAGGTCTGATCTTGTCACTTGCCAGTGCATGAACACTAAGGACCTCTGTTGTGGAAATCAGACCACAGTTTCAGAAACTCTGAAGTAGTACTGTAACCATTTACTGAAACTCTGCACACGGGAAGAGATGAGGGGCGCAACCTCCACTAAGAGCCAGGGACTCCACCTCAGTTCTTAACCTGTGCATTTTATGGGTTCATTTTGATACATGATGTGATCCAGGGCCTGCACCCACTTCTAGAAGTTACCTTGGGATCCACAGGAGAAAGGCTTTGCACTTTAAGTATATAAACCTGCTTACTATATGTGAATAGTTTTAAGTACAGTATATATCTTGAAAAGGGGCCAGGCGCAGTGGCTCACGCCTATAATCCCAGCACTTCGGAAGGCCGAGGTGGGCAGATCACGAGGTCAGGAGATCGAGACCATCCTGGCTAACATGGTGAAACCCCATCTCTACTAAAAATACAAAAAATTAGCCGGGCGTGGTGGTGGGCGCCTGTAGTCCCAGCTACTCGGGAGGCTGAGGCAGGAGAATGGCTTGAACCTGGGAATCGGAGCTTGCAGTGAGCCAAGATTGCGCCACTGCACTCCAGCCTGGTGACAGAGCGAGATTCTGTCTCAAAAAAAAGGAAAAGGGAGGGGAGTAACTGTAAGTAAATACACATTGGAAAAGTGATTTAAATATACATTTTAGAAACAAGGAGAGTCACAATTAGCAAGGGAAAGTAGACTCTGAAAGGACAAGCAGATGTGTGTTTTCCAAAGGTGGAGTCTATTCTGTTCAGTTTCTACTTTATGAGACATCTAGTTTTTGGTGATGGGGTGGGGAACAATTTCCAACGCATCTGCACCCCTCCCCCTCCCACCCCTCAGGTAACAGCTCCCCCTCCTTCCACGCATCCTGTGCTGCAGCCACACCACGCCACGCCCCGAGGGGGGTCCCTCTCCACACCTGTGGGTCATTGCTCAGGCGGTGCTCTTGGCTTGGACTGCCCTTTCCCCACTTCCGTCTCCTCTGTGAGCTTCATCCCCGTCCTTTCATCCTTCCTCCAGGAAGAAGTCCCATGGTTGTTTGCACCCATCCATTGCAGCGGGGACTGCACCCTATTTCAGTTATTGGTGTGCAAGCCCTTCTCCCCCACTAGACCATAAGCTTGGGGAAAAGGAGGGAACTGTGGGCTCTCATCTCTGTACCCACTCCTGGCAGACCACCTGGCACAAAATCCACTCAGGAAGTATTCACTGGCAGTGAGTTGAGCCGTTGTGCTTACATAGCACCAATCTGTGACAGCTTGTCTGACCTGGAATTTCGCCCTGTATTTCCCAAAGAAAAGAAATGAGTACTGGATTTGAGAGATATATTTCAACATTTCAATTTTATTGTATTTAAGAACTTTTTTGTCTCAGAAAAAAATTACAAAATTCGTTGTATAAAATTCATCCAGAGAAATGATTTCAGTCCTGTAGTACCAAAGAAATATCTGCTGAGAGAAATACTATTTTGGGAAGTAGTTAATAATTTTACAATATGCAATAGAAGCAGACACACAAACAACTACAATGTGGATACAAGTTTTGTCAAATAATCAGGAGAAAAATGAATAAAAATCACAATGGCAAATGGCTGTCCAAATTTTCCAAGTCCAACTTTATAGTGCTGTGAAGGAAAGTATGAATATGAGACTCTCAACACTTGTGCATCCATGAAAATTGAATTATTTTGGTTTAAAGATCGAATTTCGGAAAACTGAAAATAATTTTTGTAATTTCAAGGTAAAAAAATCTTTACTTTCAGAAAACACATTGTAACTGTGGTAAGCCATGGCATGCATTTATGTGAATAAGATAAAAACACAGAAATTATTCTACTCTTGTTACTTAAGGTGGAAGAGGAATAATTGTGAAATTATGTTTTAATTTTCCAGCCTGGCCAACATGGCGAAACCCCATCTCTACTAAAAATACGAAAATTAGCTGGGTGTCATGGCACGCGCCTGTAAATCCCAGCTACTCGGGAGGCTGAGGCACAAGAATCATTTCAACCCAGGAGG
>NW_012100320.1:3102182-3115723 GCF_000951045.1 Mandrillus leucophaeus | reverse complement strand
AGTCACTTGGTTTGTTTCCAATCTTTTGCTTTTTCAAAGTAATAACCTTGTATGTCTGTCATTTTGTATGCATACAGGTTTATATGTAGGACAAATTCCTAGGACTAGGATTGCTGGACCAATGGATAAAAGTATATTGTGGATGGATAATGCCAAATTACCTTTCAGAGACGGTGGCCCTGTGCACCCCATCAGGCATGTGTGACCGCCAAAGCCCCTGTCAGCTGTTTTATTCTATCTCCTTTCCAGTCTCAGGCTCAATGCAGAACTTTGAGGTAAGCTTTTCTCAAATGTAGGCTCCTACACTGGCCACAGCCAGCTCTGCCACATGAAAGAGAGCTCAAATGAGACAGAAACAGCCTCTGGGCAGGATTTCTATCCTGCACAGATATATCTTCCACATTCTAGGAAACCGTGAAGCTTCCAGAGCCACATTTCCCCAGAAACACATCCCCCTGCTGGTGTAGCCGAGCCCCACAACAAGCTGTGCTTGCCTGGCACCTCAAAGCCAAGCACCATGGATGCCACTTGCCATGGGTGCCTACAATTTCAAATAATGAGAAATAAGAAATTTCAGCTTCTCAGTCCCTCTAGCCAACATTTCAGGTGCACGACAGCCTCAGGTGGCAAACAGCTACTCTCCCGGACAGGGCAGAAGATGGAACGCCCCATCCCTGGGGAAGATCACGAGGTCAGGAGATCGAGACCATCCTGGCTAACACGGTGAAACCCCGTCTTTACTAAAAAAATTAGCCGGGTGTGGTGGCGGGCGCCTGTAGTCCCAGCTACTCGGGAGGCTGAGGCAGAAGAATGGCGTGAACCTGGGAGGCGGGGGTTGCAGTAAGCCAAGATCGCACCACGGCACTCCAGCCTGGCGACAGAGTGAGACTCTGTCTCAAAAGAAAAAAGAAAAAGGAAGAAGAAGAAGAAGAAAGTGTGCCAAGAACTCCAAGAGCTCCAAAGGACCATACCTGTGGGACGGAATAACCCACAAAACCCGAAACAGGCCCTTGGACCCATTCTCATGAAAAAGATCATTGTACAAACATTTGCCTGCTGGGCTCTGCATGACTCTGCATTTCAGTAGAATCAGTTGGAGGTCCATTAACAGTGATTTTTTAAAAAGCCCTTAAATGATGGTCATCTTCTCTTCAGGTGGCTCCACACGCTGAGGTCCCACGTGCCTGAAGGTCTGGCCCCCCCGTTACATGGCTGTGCACCTCCTGGGGGCACTTGGGGCTGCGTTTGCTTTCTTCCTGATGTTTTCTGTTAAAAACAAGAACCTTACTTCCTCTGTTGCCTAAGCTCTGCCTCACAGGACTGGTTTTATGTTTTAATTGCCTGCCAGAGTTTGTGTTAAAAGAAGATGCAACAACTATATTTAAGAACATTTTGGGGAAAGAAAGGTAGCGTCCCTAATCCCTCTACCCTGAAATGACTCTTAGCTTTTCCACCTGGCCTATAGCAGCTTGGGAGGGGGGGGTCCTTTCCTTTTTTCCCTCAATAATATGCTAGAAATATTTCCCTCAGCAATACGCTAGAAATATGTCAGGATTGGTTTTCTTCGTTGCCTCATAACTAATGGAGCCTTCACAACTGTCAGTGACGGCCTAGTGCCCCATTCTGTGGTTGCCCCATCATGTACCACGTCAGTGGGTATCACAGCGTTTAAGGCTTTTCATCATGAGCTGATTTTGTTTTTAACGAGGGGTTAGTACTAGAACCTTCTATCTTGCTTGTCTGATGATTCCACAGAACACTCTGAATCCCAAATCAGGCTTTTGAAATTGGCATACTCAAATAAGTTGTGATGACCTCAGAAGGTTTATTTGACCTGATTTAACTGGTTCAACTCATATTAAGTCAGTTTTGGCTCCTATGTCTTAATGTTTGTGAAAAAGAAGTCCGAAGGTGGCTGATTCCAAAATGGAAAAAAAATATCAAGGTATATAGAAGGCTGGTAAGCAAGAGATTCTGGACAGCATCACTGGCCCCGGGGCTGTGAAGGTCATAGGGTTCAGTTTGGGCCAACACCAGGGCCAGGAGGCACTGTTGTTTGCCCAAGGGAAAAGGGGGCAGGGCTAGGGGTAGGAATCTGGAAGGCCCAGAGCCAGCATCACAGCATTCTTGTCTGAGCAGCCCTTGGAGGGCCCTGCTGCATTCCAGTGGGGGCCACCCAGCTCCTGAGAAGAAACCCAGCAGAGTACGCTCTTACCAGCCAGGTCCCTCCTGCCAATGGTCACAAGGCCCTCGAACAGTGCTTTGCTGGGGTTCTCACCAGCCGTGGAGACACCATGCAGCCAAATGAGCAGCATTCGGTGGCCGTGCTCCTGATAGCTCCTGGTGCCTGAGGACAGTGAGGGAGGAGAGAGGGAGAAAGAGCCAATGGGGCCACTTGACCAGAACGCCTGTCTATGCCACCCTGCACCGCCTCCTGAACATGCCCAGGTGGGAAAGAGGCCAAAAGCCTCCAAGGCCCTTCTCCATGCTCCAGCCAAGCTCAGCCTGGAGATGGGTAAGGGGAGTGGAGAAGCAGCCTCTCAGATGGAGGGGGAAGGGTTTGTGTCTTGGTCTCTAGAACCTCCCCAGCCCCAGGCCTTCTCCTGAACACCCACTATACACTCTGTTGGTGTCACTCTGAATGGAGAAAGAATTGACATTCATCGTTGTAGTACCATGATGCACAAACTGTACACTTCACCTCTCTGGCTGCTCAAAATAATCTGTGTCTTGCATGATAGTGGTCCTGATTTACAGATGAGAATACAGCTTAGTCAGAGACGGAGCTGGCCATGCTCTTTCCCCTGCATTGGTGGTTCTGAGACTCAGCTGCTCCTTGGAAACACCTAGGGCCCATGTCACCCCCAGAGATTCTCATGTACCTGGGTCTGGGTGCAGTCTAGGCATTTAATGGTTTTAAAGTTTCCTAGGTGGTTCCAACATACAACCATGTTTGGAAAATAATTGCCCACACGGCATGGGGTTAACATGCTATTTGGCTGGCTGTGATTCAGCTGGCTCTCCTGTGCTGGGGAAACAGATAGATGCTGGGCCACACCCATCAGGTCCAGGTCACTCCATTTGCCCCTCTGACCTTCCATATCCCTCTTGGGGCCCTCAGCAGGCATGTCCTCACGGTGCTGCCCTTGGTGTGGTGGCACTTCCGCTTGACCCAGCGGTCTCAACACCATTTGTTAAATATCTCTGCCCCCACCACTGTAATGTACAAGTGCTTCTTTATCATATATGAAAGTTCTTATCTGCAGCAGCGTTTACTTTGGAACTCTGCTCTATTCCACTGATCAATTTGCATATTTTTGTGTCAGGAATCTCTTTTTTTTTTTTCTTTGGGAGACAGAGTCTCACTCTATCCCTCAGGCTGGAGTATAGTGGTGTGATCTCAGCTCACTGCAAACTCTGCCTCCCAGGTTCAAGCGATTCTCACACCTCAGCCTCTCGAGTAGCTGGGATTACAGGAGCCCACTACCATGCCCGGCTAATTTTTGTATTTTCAGTAGAGACGGGACTTCGCCATTTTGGCCAGGCTGGTCTCGAACTCCTAACTTTAGGTGATCCCCCACCTAGGCCTCCCAGAGTGCTGGGATTATAGGCGTGAGCCACCATGCCTGATCCAGGTATCTCTTTATGTAATTTTAATTTGGCTTTATAAAAGGCTGAGTCTGCTTGAGTTAGATCCCCTTTATTGTTTTCCCCCAGAATGTTCACTTTTACATCCCTGTTTATTCTTTCAAATTGTAGAATACTTCAAGTTTCAAAAACCTCCTATTTTGATTAAAATTAGATCCAATTTTTAATCTAATTGGGGAAAACTGATATCTGTATGATACTTTTTCTTGCCACAAATACAGAATGTCATTCCGTTTACACAAATCATCTTTTAGAGTTGAACCATTATTGTTTTATTCATATGTGTCATCTGTATTTGTCTTTTAGGTTTTCCAGATGAAACGCACACACCATTGTAAATGGAGTCTCTTTTAAAAGATTCTCTATATATAATTTTTGCCCATTTAACAATGGTTCATAGGGGTTCTGTGGTGTTAGTATATTTTCTATATTTAGCCATTTCCTTGAATTATTTGATTAATTCTAAGATTTTTTTTAGTTGATTCCTCTGGGCGTCCTATGTATATTAAATATTCCATCTGAAATTAATAAGTCTCTCTCTTCCTTTACCATATTTACACTCCTTATTTCTATTTCCTTTTCATACCTTAGTGCCAGGGCCAAAATTTCCATATAGATGTTGAATAATAGTGACAACAGCAGGCCCTCTTCTTTTTACCAAGAATGGTTTTAGTTTAGGTGTAAACAGTGGGTATCGGTTTGGGCTGATTGGTGAAGAATGTGAAATTCACAATCAATGGGGAGGGAGAGGCAGAGTGTGTACCCTGTGCGGAGAACTGGAGGAGGGACAGAGCACCAGGTGTGTTGGGACCAGGCTGTGGGTTGCACAGGCTCTTTCCCCTGAAGCCCAGAAAACTGAACACATTTCAGGTGCCCCACCCCTCCGCCCACTGATTGCTTGGAGGGAGGAGAGGCAAGGTGCTACCTGTCCACTGTTGCTCGATGGCGTAGACATGCGCCTCCGTGAAATCCCAGGAATATGCCAGCTTCTTCCACTCACGGGGCTGCAGATGCCTGGAGGCCAGCCGCCACAACACAGAACGGAGCTGCTGTGTTTCCTGCCGATGGTCCTGCTTAAAGGACAAGCTCTTCCCAGAGGGGTCACTGAGGTCCCTGCATGAAAGGTGGTCCTGTGGGGCAGATTCCAAAAGTGCAGAAGCTCTCCCTCATGATCCCAGACAGGGACAATGCCGAGCCAAGGCCCCTATGACCCTCCTACCACCTCTGCTGGGGAGCCTGGGAGCTGGAGTCAGCAAGGCCAGGGGCTTAACGTCCTCTCTTCTGGTTTCTCACTCCATGCCTTGCGTTGACCTCTGGAACCCAAGTTGCTCCCACTGTTCTTCCACCCGGAATTCCTCTGCTCACCTTCCTGCCCCTCAACCTTATTGTCATAGTCAAAAGACCACCCATGTGCCACTTCCGGGGAGCCTTTCCAAATTTCTCCGGTCACCTGCTCTTTCCTGTGTTCTTAGAGCATGGGTGTCGGCAGAAGTACTCCGAAGCTTTGGCCAAAACCAGGCAGGGCAGGTATCAGATTTGCTGAATCACAATAGGCAGTAAAGGGTAGGATTACAAAATCCTTTCTAGCAAAGCAGGCAATGAAATTAGAGGTTACAAAAGAATTCTATCGTAGCATACATGAAGCCCACAGAAGCCTAAGGCCCTCTAAAGGGAATGGATGCAGAGTTCTGGTTGTTAAGTTCAGGGTGAAAAAAATCACCCTGGTGTCTGCAATTCCAAAGCTTACGTCATGGTCAACAGTCTCTGGCAATCACTGTGAGGTGAAGCTTGGTTCTCACCTGGGGTATTAAAAACTGGTCCCCTGGGGCAGTGTTTTCAGCCCTATCTGCACACTGAGACCATCTGGGAACTTTAAGAACCACTGATGTGTGGCCCCCACCTCAGAGATTCTACCTGCATTGGCCTGGGGGTCCAGGGGGGATTTGTGATTCTGACATGCAGCCACTGCCTTAGTGGTGAGGACCTGTAAAGCCTGAAGTGGCTTAGTACTCAGCACAGAGATGAATCAGTTAGTCCAACCCTCAGTATTCACATTTTGGGATTATATTTAGGAATAATCTGTTGTATGTAAAGGGGTCGTAATATTTAAGGGAATCTAGCATATCAGTGGGAGAACATCTTATGATTCCTACTGAAATTTATCTACCAATTGATTTTGAAACAGTGATTTTTATTTAAAAGGGATAACAGTTTACTAAGTTTGTAAACCACATTGGAATGTTTAAGATATTTGAGATTATTTCTAGTTTTAGTTAATGGTCTTATTAGGATAGTTTAAGAATTTAAGAAGCATGTGAAGTGCTTAAAAAGAAAATCTGTTATGTTAAGTTTATTTATTCAGTTTCAATGTTTAAGGTAGTTTGACTGAGTTTAAACACAGGACCCAATATTACTCAAAAGATTTCCCTGAAACTGACTGGAAAAATTTACTCGTTGTATAAATAGAATAATAAGATTTATCAAATGAATTTTAAAGTTTAAGGAAAAACTAGGTTTTTAAATGTGTAATTTAGCAGATTCAATACAGATGCCCCTCAACTTATGATGGGGTTATGTCTTGATAAAAATATCATAAATTGGCCAGGCGCAGTGGCTCACACCTGTAAGCCCAGCACTTTGGGAGGCTGAGGTGGGCGGATCACGAGGTCAGGAGATCGAGACCATCCTGGCCAACACAGTGAAACCCTGTCTCTACCAAAAATACCAAAAAAATTAGCCGGGCATGGTGGCACGTGCCTGCAGTCCCAGCTACTTGGGAGGCTGAGGCAGGAGAGTCACTTGAACCCAGGAGGCGGAGGTTACAGCGAGCAGAGATCGCACCACTGCACTCCAGCCTGGGTGACAGAGTGAGACTCTGTCTCAAAAAATAAATAAATAAATAAATAATAAAATATATATATATATATATATCTCATAAAAGTTGAAAATGCATTTAATCTACCTAACCTACAGACCATCGTAGTTTAGCTTAGCCTACCTTACATGTGCTCGGTACACTTACACGAGCTTATAGTGGAGCAAATCATCTAACACAAAGCCAATTTTGTAATAAAGTGTTGAATATCTCATGTCATTTATTGAATATTATATTGAAGTGAAAAACAGCATGGCTATACGGGTACTGAAAGTACGGTTTCTACTTAATGTGTATTGCTTTTGTGCCATCATAAAGTAGAAAAGTCATAAGCTGAACCATTGTAATTAGGGACCATCTGTATTAACTTTGAAAACTGAAGTAAATGCAAAATTATTTTCTGTATATAAAAACAACCCCCAAGGACACCAGAAAACTCCCTACCTCCATTTGCTAACTGGAATAGCAACATTCTGCCACTCCTCTGTCCCAAGTCCACAGGAGACATTGCTAATCAATCCCAGCACACTTACTTCTGGCTCAGAAAGTTGCCTGAGCATAACATCCCAAGCAGCAGTTCAATCACCTGGAGATGGCATGAGATGGAACCACCTGCCATCTCTTTTTCACACATGTCCATATGCATTCATGAATGCATGCATTCGTCAGCTGGACGCTACAGCAGTGTCCAGCAGTATCTCCATGCTGGCATGGACCTCAGTCTGCCTTGTTTCAGCATGTGTGGACACTTGCCCATCACCAGATCCTCACAAACAACTGTGGTAGCATACAAGGTGGTGATTATCACCCACTTGGAGCCTGAGGGACCCAGAATTGGTCAGGGCTGGAATTCAAAGCCAGCTCCATCTGGAGCCAAAATCACTCCCTTTCCAATAAGGAAAGATCAAGCGTGAGGCCTCCGTACCTTCTCCCATCTGTAGAAACGATCAGCTTTTATGATCATGTCCACCAGGCTGACATGGTTGCTGCGGGCGGCCACTGCCAGGGCGGTTTTTCCCTGCTGCAATTAAGAGGCAAGAAGAGAAGCCAGAGTTTCTACAGAAGGGATACAAAAGGGCCTCTAGCACTGAGCACAAACCCTTCTGCCCACAAGAAGTGCTTTCCAGCAGTCTACACTGAGAGCAGAAAGGTTTTCTGGTTTTCTGGGCATGATGGGGATATGGAAAAGTCACAGATAGAATAAAGCAATAGCAATAAATAATTCCAATGACCATCTCTTATGTTTCTTTAGAAATCAGGAAGCTTTAGAGCTTATGAAACTGAGCCCTCATTAACTCTTCAACATCCCCTGTGAAATAGGGGTTCCCACCCACTTTTCA
The DNA here is from genome assembly GCF_000951045.1 of Mandrillus leucophaeus. NCBI lineage: Eukaryota > Metazoa > Chordata > Mammalia > Primates > Cercopithecidae > Mandrillus > Mandrillus leucophaeus. Next base: position 3,107,860 of record NW_012100320.1, on the reverse strand, counting down.
GATGAAGAAACCAGAGCCCAGAGATGGTGGCTTGGTGGTTTTTTTTGTTTTGTTTTTTTGTTTTGTTTTGTTTTTTTGATACGGAGTCTTGCTGTGTCGCCTGGGCTGGAGTGCAGTGGCGCGATCTCGGCTCACGGCAAGCTCCACCTCCCGGGTTTACACCATTCTCCTGCCTCAGCCTCCCGAGTAGCTGGGACTACAGGCGCCCCACCACAGCCAGCTAATTTTTTTGTATTTTTAGTAGAGACAGGGTTTCACCGTGTTAGCCAGGATGGTCTCGATCTCCTGACATCATGATCCGCCCGCCTCCGCCTCCCAAAGTGCTGGGATTACAGGCGTGAGCCACCGCGCCCGGCCTGAGGGCTTGGGTTTATCATGTCACTTTTGCCCACCTCCCGTCGGGCCTCCTGTTCTCCAGGCCTCCCAGATGGTTACCTCCACAGACCTGCAGTGAGAAGGGAAGCTCCCCTTCCCATCTGGCCAGCTGCCCTGGTGCCTAGCTCAAAGCAGGGAGCCCCCTCCTAGGTCCAGCTTCAGGATCTGATCCTGGCCCCCAGCTCTACCCCACACCATCTCAGGCTGGCCTCGCCAAGTCACATGTGCAGGTGCCCCTCTCCCAATACACCTATGACCTCCCAGCCTCATACCAAATCTTCGGCTCTGCTGAGACAACTAGCACTTGCAGAAATAGCTGTCACAATGAGCTGGGAAGCTTCCCCAAAACCGGTCCCACATGTGGGGGTTGTTGGACAGTACTGTGGGCAGTACTTCTACTCCCCAACCCTACCAAGTGACTCAGGAGGTCACAGTCTGATGGGGGCCATAAAGGAGAAAGCAATCATTTCACAGGCCTATACCAGAGAGGGGTGGGCCAAGGCTGAGGGACCTTAGTAGAGAGAGGGGAAGGTGGTCAGGAAGGCTTCCTGGAGGAGGTTGCATTTGAGCTGGTATAGAAGGGATGGCAGTCCTTGAACACCCTGAGAGGGAGGAGGGAGGGGGCATTCGTAGCAGGGTCTCTGGCAAAGGGGGAGCCATGAAAGCCTGAGGCGAGGTGGGTTGTAAGCAGAGGTACCTTATCTCTCAGGTTTAAGTCAACCCCAGCAATGAGGAGCATCTCTGCTATGTCCTGCCAGGCGTGCTCTGCAGCCAGGTGAAGGGGCGTCTGCTGCCTCTAGGGGAGAAGCCAAGGGAACAGGTAAGTGAAAAGCACATGCGGTGGCCCGCCACCCTAAGTCAACCCCCACAATCATCCTAGTATATTTCTTCTAGTCTTTTCTTTAATGCAGAATGTTTTCAGTTTATTGGTTTTACATACATGAGATCATCCTATATGTACATTTTACATCTTTTTTTTACCCCAACATGACACTTTTTGTGTACTGTAAACTCTGATAAACACCATTTTTGATAACTCCATAATAGCCTATTTGTGTCTGTGCCATAATTTACCTAACCACTTCCCTATTATTAAATATTGAGGCCATTTTCAAAGTGAAGACTGATAAATAATACTGTAGTGAATATCTCTGTGCATGAGCTTTTAATATGTTTCTCAAGGCTCAGTTCCCAGCAGTGCTCATACATACCATTTAAAGGTATATGATATATTCTGCCAAACTGCTTTCGACTCCCAGTGGCTCTGTAAGCCATGCCCTTGCTGGTACTGAGAATTATGTGGTTGGTGAGTAGATTGTGGGGACAGGATTTAAAAGGGCTCTTTACTGATCACAGCTTCAGGACTCAGAGGCCTCTTTTTTTTTTTTTTTTTTGAGACGGAGTCTTGCCCTGTTGCCCAGGTTGGAGTGCAGTGGCTTTATCTCAGCTCACTGAAAGCTCCGCCTCCCGGGTTCACGCCATTCTCCTGCCTCAGCCTCCCAAGTAGCTGGGACTACAGGCGCCCAACACCATGCCCGGCTAATTTTTTGTATTTTTTTTTTTAGCAGAGACGGGGTTTCACCGTGTTAGCCAGGATGGTCTCGATCTCCTGACCTCGTGATCCGCCCGTCTTGGCCTCCCAAAGTGCTGGGATTACAGGCATGAGCCACCGCGCCCAGCCCAGAGGCCTCTTTTTACACAAGACTGCCTCAGTCACCCCTGCCCTGGGAATTTTCCCTAAGGAAAAAAAGCAATGAAAGGAAAAGGTTGAATGTAAAAAGATATTCACTGCAATGTTATAGATCATGGCCAAAACTTGGGAACACCCAAAATGTTCAAAAGAGGGGAATGATGAACAAAATGATATTCCCTTCAACAACTATTTAAATTACCTTTTAAAAGCTAAAAAAAAAAAAAAACAAAAAACAAAAAAAAAAGCAATTCCTCAACTCTGGGCCATGCTAGGAGACCACAGCCAAGCCTGCCAGCCTGGGAGGGTTTCCAGAAGCTCCCTGGGGCCCAGAAGGTCTCTGTAGCCACTTACATTGTCCATGGCATTCAAGTCACTGTCAGAGTTGATGAGGAGCTGGACCAAGGCAGGGAAGTTGTGCCTCACAGCGAGGTGCAGAGGAGAGGCACCCTGCTGTGGGAGGAGATACACGGATCAATCGACGAGTCCCTCCCAGGACTGCCCAGCTCCAGGCTGGTGCTGGGGACAGGAGGAGGGAAGGGTATAGTGCTTCTGGGTTTGGCCCTTTTAGCTTCTTGGCTGACATGGATGGCCTTAGGCAATTAAGGTCCCAAAGCTTGAATTCCTGGAGCTCCAAACTGATCCTCTAGATGGGTGAGAGTCTGAAGACCCAAGGGTGAGACCCTGCTATGTCAGGAACTCACTATGTGACCTCGGGCAAGTCATTTCCCTTCTCTGCTACTCTTCATCTGGCAAGTGAGGTTTGCCATGGTCCCTCCTAGCAACAATACCTGAAGATTCTCTGACATCTCATTTAATCCACACATCAACCTAGGAAGTATATAGGGATGGTGTTCTTATTAGTATCTTCATCTTACAAACAGAAACACTGAAGTTCAGAAAACTTAAGTCACTTACCCAAGGATACATAGCTAATAGGAACTATGTCTTACTGGACTTTCTACTCCCACTGCGTCCCCACCCCCAGTACCTAGGTACCTAGTACCTGATAACTATTGGTGTAGAAAATGAATGAATGAGAGAGCCAGCTGGGACCAGAAAAGATACCTCACTCCAAGTTCAACTCTCCTTCAACAGTGGAAGACACCATCCTCAATAGTCTCCTGTGGCCCCCTGAGTAAATGACAAAGAGGGGATACTCCCTCCTCTCTAGGTGATATAGTGACACACATACTGTGGAATAATACAAGGCCAATAAAATTGATATTAGAAACTAATACTTATTGTGGAAAACATCTTCATGTACTGAGCTATAAAAGGGTTACAGAACAGAATACACACACACATAAAACAAAAATGCCCATTATTGCCATTACTAATTTAGGCCAGTGGGTATGGAGTGTTATCAGTATTAGAAAAGAAGATTTGAACAAAAAATTATTTGAGACATGTAATTATGTATTTACACAGAGCTTGCACAGTTGCTCTGTCTTACCATGTGATGCCTCCCATCATGTCACAACACAGCAGGAAGCCCCTTACAAGAGGCTAGTACCATGTTCTAGGACTTCCCAGCCTCTAGAACCATGAGCTAAATAAATCTCTATTCTTTATAAGTCACCTAGTCTATGGTATTCAGTTATAGCAACACAAAATGGACTAGGACACCTTTCCCCGCCAAAAATCCTAGTAGAATAAAGTTATGTGGAAGACAAAAATACTCTTCAGTAGCATTCTTGTATTGAATGCTTACGAGAAATGATATATAATTTTAAAAAAGATATTCTAGTCACAATGACAGCCAAAAAATATAAACTAATTATGAAGGATATAATCAGAAATGAATAAGACAAAGGTAAACCAAAGCTATATAACATCACTTAGGGATATAAAAGAAGACATAAAGAAATGGCAAGGCCAGGTGTGGTAGCTCACACCCATAATCCCAGTACTTTGGGAGACTAAGGTGGGAGGACCACTTGAGCCCAGGAGTTCGAGATCAGCCTGGATAATATAGTGGGACCCTGTCTCTACAAGAAATTTAAAACAAAATTAGCTGAGCACACTGGTGCACACCTGTAGTCCCAGCTACCTGGGAGGCTGAGGCAGGAGGATTGCTTGAGCCCAAGAGGAAGAGGCTGCAGCGAGCCATGATCCTACCACTGCACTCCAACCTGGGCAACGGCGTGAGACCTTGTCTCTAAAAAATCTATCTATCTAGGCTGGGCGCATTGGCTCACGCCTGTATTCCCAGCACTTTGGGAGGCGGAGGCGGGCGGATCACGAGGTCAGGAGATCGAGACCGTCCTGGCTAACACGGTGAAACCCCGTCTCTACTTAAAAAAAAATTACAAAAAATTAGCCGGGATTGGTGGCGGGCGCCTATAGTCCCAGCTAGTCAGGAGGCTGAGGCAGGAAAATGGCATGAACCCGGGAGGCTGACCTTGCAATAATCTGAGATCACGCCACTGCACTCCAGCCTGGGCGACAGAGCGAGACTATGTCTAAAAAAAATATATCTATCTATCTATCTATCTATCTATCTATCTATCTATCTATCCATCCATCCATCCATCCATCCATCCATCTATCCATCCATCCATCCATCCATCCATCCATCCATCTATCCATCCATCCATCCATCCATCCATCCATCTATCCATCCATCCATCTATCTATCTATCTATCTATCTATCTATCTATCTATCTATCTATCTATCTATCTATCTATCATTCTATCCCCACCGTGCACGGTGGAGACCATCCTCTTACCTAAAGCTGTCTCCCATCTGTCAAATATTTTTGTCATAATTTGTTAATTTTAACCATTCTGAAAAGTAGTATATCATAATGTATTTCTCAAAATGTACTATATCTCAAAAAGTAGTATATCATAGTATATCATATTACACTTCCCTAATAGCTAATGCTGTTAAACATCTTTTCATGTGCTTATTTGCCATCTGTATATCCTCTTCAGTGAAATGTCTATTCATGTCTTTTGCCCATTTTTTTTTTTTACCTTGAGTTTTGAGAGTTCTTTATATACTCTACACACTAGCCTTTGTAAGACATGTGATTTGCAAATCTTCTCTCTTGGTCCGTAGCTTGTTTTTTCATCCTCTTAACAGATCCTTTGCAGAGCAAAATTTTTTTATTTTGATGAGGTCCAATTAATCAAATTTTTGCTCCTATGGATCATGTTTTTGGTGTCAAGTCTAAGAACTCTTTGGCCTAACCCTAGATCCAAAAATTTTCCTCCTTATATTTTTTCTAAAAGCTTTGTAGTGTTACATTTAAGTCTGTGATCCATTTTGAGTTAATTTTGTATAAGGTGTGAGGTTTTAGTTGAGGCTCATTTTTTGCCTGTGGATGTACAGTTGCTTCAGTACCATTTGTTGAAAAGGCTATCAAACCTTCCTCCACTGAATTGCTTTTGCATCTTCAATAAAAATCAGTTGGGCATATTTTCTTCTTTTTTTTTTTTTTGAGATGGAGTCTTGCTCTGTCACCCAGGCTGGAGTGCAGTGACATGATCTCGGCTCACTGCAAGCTCTGCCTCCCGGGTTCACGCCATTCTCCTGCCTCAGCCTACCGAGTATCTGGGACTACAGGCACCTGCCACCACACCTTTACTTTCCGGCACTACAAG
>NW_012100320.1:3099156-3100442 GCF_000951045.1 Mandrillus leucophaeus | reverse complement strand
GTGCCCGGCCAATTTTTGATATTTTTTAGTAGAGACGGGGTTTCACTGAGTTAGCCAGGATGGTCTCAATCTCCTGACCTCGTGATCCACCCGCCTCGGCCTCCCAAAGTGCTGGGATTACAGGCATGAGCCACCGCGCCTGGCCTGCATTTCTCTTAGGAATCCTCTGTGTTTCCTTTTCTACCAAATTTCTCTTCATAACCTTTGGCCATTTTTCTCTTGTGTTGTTTGTTTTTTAACTTTGTAATGATTTGTGGGACTTTTTTTTTATTTTAATGTTTTTTAGAGATAAGGTCTCACTGTGTTACCCAGGCTGGACTGCAGTGGTATGATCACAACTCACTGCAGCCTCAACCTCCTCGGCTCAAGTGATCCTTCAACTTCAGCCCCCAGAGGATCTGGGACTATAAGTAGGTACCCACCACCACACCTGGCTGATTTTTAAATGTTTTGTAGATATGGGGTCTTACTATGCTGCCCAGGCTGGTCTCGAACTCCTGGACTCAAGCAATCCTCCCACCTCAGCCTTCCAAAGTGTTGGGATTACAGGTGTGAGCCACTGCACCTGGCAACACCTTCACTTGTTATGAATGTGTCTTTTGACAGTGTTACTACCAGCAAGTTACTTTTGGTATTAAAAACGCAAATACAACAAATAAAAGTGACACAATTAAATAAATAAATAGGCAGCGAAAACAGCTGACATGAAAAGGAAAACAACATACTCAATGTGGGTAACAGGAAAACTTCATAGTTTGACCACTGGGCTGGCATCAGGATTCTGGTGTCTTGATGGGCAGAAAAAAGTAAGCATTTAGCCTGAATTCTTTCTAGCTGGAGGTGATACTCTTTACACAGGGAAAACTGGGAGGGCATTAAAAAAAAGTCCTTGTTTTACTAGGGCTTTGGAATCAAGGATGCCTTTCTTCTCTATATTCCAATGAATTGTGTAATACTGTTTCTATAATAAGTTTAAATATAGTACTTGTTTTAGTTATAAGAAATGATCCCTTTCTGATATAAACCATAGATGTTTCCTTGTTTATATAATAGGAATAATAATGGTACTTATAGGTAAAGAAACGGGCCCAAAAAGGTCAAAGTAGCTTGCGCAAGGTTATTCAGTTTGTAGTGCCAGCATACAAAGCCAGGCCTAACACCAAAGCCTGTCGTTTTTAAATTTTAATTATTTAATTCAGGTATCCACCTGTTTTAATTATTGTCAACTTGCCTTCTAGAAAGGTAGTTACCATTTGAAACTCCCACTACTTTTTTTTTTTTTTTTT
>NW_012100320.1:3095149-3098271 GCF_000951045.1 Mandrillus leucophaeus | reverse complement strand
CCGTGTTAGCCAGGATAGTCTCGATCTCCTGACCTCGTGATCCGCCCGCCTCAGCCTCCCAAAGTGCTGGGATTACAGGCGTGAGCCACCGCGCCTGGCAATTTTTTGTATTTTTAGTAGAGACAGGGTTTCACCATGTTAGCCAAGATGATCTTGATCTACTGACCTCATGATCTGCCAGCCTTGGCCTCCAAAAGTGCTGGGATTACAGATGTGAGCCACCGCACCCAGCCACGCCTGGCTAATTTTCTATATTTTTTGTAGAGATGGGGTTTCGCCATGTTGCCCAGGCTGGTCTCGAACTCCCAGCCTCAAGCAATCTGCTCACCTTGGCCTCCCAAAGTGCTGGGATTACAGGCTCATGCCACCATGCCCAGCCAATTTTTGTTTTTTTTTTTTTTGAGACAGAATCTCACTCTGTTGCCCAGGCTGGAGTGCAGTGGTGTGATCATGGCCCACTGTGGCCTCAACCTCCTGGGCTCAAGCAGTCCTCTTGCCTCAGCCTCCCGAATAGCTAGGACTACATGTGTATACCACCACGACCAGCCAGTTTTTCAAAAAAAAATTTGTAGAGATGGGATCTCCCTAGATTACCCAGGCTGGTCTTAAAGTCCTGAGCTCAAGCAATACTCTAGCCTCAGCCTCCCATAGTGCTGGGATTACAGGTGTGAAGCGCTGCACTTCCAAAGTCTGTGTTTTAACCAAAAGATTATATGGTTCCTGTGTGTGGACCAAATGTATAACAGGAAAAAGATTAACAATTAAGTGGACAGATAGGCAACATAAAAGATTAATAGTAAAACCCAATGCCTAGGTTTGGCACAGTGACTCATGCCTGTAATCCCAGCACTTTGGGAGGCTGAGGCAGGCGAATCACTTGAGTCAGGAGTTCATGACCAGCCTGGCCAACGTGGTGAAACCCCATGTATTTTTCTACCAAAAATACAAAAAAAAATTAGCCAGGCATGGTGGTGTGTGCCTCTAGTTCCAGCTGCTATTCAGGAGGCTGAGGCAGGAGAATTGCTTGAACCTGGGAGGCAGAGGCTGCAGTGAGCCGAGATTGCACCACTGCACTCCAGCCAGGGCAGCAGAGCAAGACTCTGTCAAAAAAAAAAAAAAACAAAAAAAAACGCCCCAATGCATAAATGAGCAGAGAACAGGAGCTGATAATTCAGTTCAGAGGAATAGCAAGCTTGGTTTCTAATCCTATTACAGCCACAACAGTATTTCACTCTCCTAAGTGCTGCCGGCTCCCCTACTCCTGGTCCGCACCCCAACCCCAAGGGTCTGATGTTCCCGTTTCTCCTTGTGCTTCATTAGTGTGCTCATGGAAGGCTTTGCAATGGAGACCCCCTTCAACCCTCGTACCCACGCTTACATGATCAGCCACGTTGGTGCAGCCTCCTGCATGAATGAGGACCCGAGACACATCCTCCGAGCCACTGAGGGCTGCATAGTGAAGGCAGCTTAGGTTTTTCTAGAAGGAAACAGGCATCAATGCAATATCACAAGGACCACTCCTACTGAGGTTTGCAAAGCTCTTTGAGATTCATTTTTTCATCTGAGTGTCACAACACTGCTGGGAGTATTATCCCCATTAAACTGAGGCTAGAAAAATCAATGACTTTCCCAGGCCTGGTGACCAGTAAAAGGAACTCACTATGGTCTCAGTCTTTTCCTCACCTCCTATCACAAATGCAAGAATGTAGACCAAAGCCTGCCCAAGTCTATGACTGGTAAAGACATACAGTCGATTGACTCTAAGGAGGTGGTTTTCTTTTTTTTCCCCAAGACAGAGTCGCACTCTGTCACCCAGGCTGGAGTACAGTGGCACAATCTCGGCTCGCTGCAACCTCCACCTCCCAGGTTGAAGCAATTCTCCTACCTCAGCCTCCCGAGTAGCTGGGATTACAGGCACCCGCCACCACACCCAGCTAATTTTTGTATTTTTAGTGGAGACGGGGTTTCACCATGTTAGCGAGGCTGGTCTTGAACTCCTGATCTTGTGATTCACTGGTCTCGGCCTCCCAAAGTGCTGGAATTACAGGCGTGAGCCACCACGCCTGGCCAGGAGGTGGTTTTTAAAGAGGAAGACAAATAAGATTTGCCAATACACAGCAAACTCCACCCAGCATGCACTGCCCAACACAAGCTGGTCTTGGTGCATCCAAACAGGATCCTGGCAGGGCCAGAATGGAGGCTTGGTCTCAGTGGGCCTCAAAGTGCTCTCTTTCAGTCAGAACCCAGCCTAGCCCAATGATCACCTTGCAGAAGGCACACACCAGACAGGCCCCACTAGGGTGACCCACTGTCTCAGTTTGCCCAGGATTGAGGAGTTCTTGAGATGTGGGACTTTCCATTTTAAAATCAGGACAGTATGGGGCAAACCAGGACTAGCTAGCCACCCTGCTAAAGTCCCAACTGAGTGAGTACCTGTGGTGTGTGGGACTCAGTCCATCTCCCAATGGGAAATGCAGTCACCGTGGGCTTGATACCTCTTCCGAGACCCTGCACCATGACATTCTGGGAGGGGTGGGAGTGTTGAAATGGAATGTGGCCTCTACCTGAAACCGCAAGCTGAGGCTGAAGCCCAAGTCCTGGCATGATGAGCAGCTCCAGCCCACCACCCAGTGGCCACCCAGCTGGGTGCAACCTTCCCAGTCTCTCTTTTTTTTTTTTTCTTGAGACAGGGTCTCACTCTGTCGCCCAGGTTGGAGTACAGTGGTGCAATCACAGCTCACTGCAGCCTCAAACTCCCGGGCTCAAGCAATCTTCCAGCTTTGGCCTCCCAGAGTGCTGCGTTACAAGCATGAGCCACCTTGCCCAGCCTTTTTTTTTCAAAGCCAGTCAAATTAAGCAGTGGGGAAATAAATATTTTTTAGCATAACATTTTAATTCTCTGTTTTTGAACTGCCTGTGTATTTTTGCTATTATTTATATTGTATTATTTATTATTAATATTTTTGCTATACTATTGACATTTAGAACAAAGCAAGAATTCCAGAACCTGAAGCCATTAAACCAGCCAAAAAGGTTATTTGTCACTGATACAAAAACAAAAAGCAGGCTGGGCGCGGTGGTTCAAGCCTCTAATCCCTGCACTTTGGGAGGCCGAGGCGGGC
>NW_012100320.1:3092132-3094916 GCF_000951045.1 Mandrillus leucophaeus | reverse complement strand
GGAGGCTGAGGCAGGAGAATGGCGCGAACCTGGGAGGCCGAGCTTGCAGTGAGCCGAGATCGCGCCACTGCACTCCAGCCTGGGCGACAGAGCGAGACTCTGTCTCAAAAAAAATAAAATAAAATAAAATAAATAAAAAATAAAAAGTAAAGCAAAAACACCAACTCACTACCTAAAGAAAGGCCACAACCCCGCTTTCCAGGTCATACAGGAGAATTTCTACTGGCAGAATTGATGAGTACAATGGGGAAAAAGAGAAGAGGTTCATCCAGGGCCACATTCCAAGCCCCAGCTCTGTCAGGGGAAAGCTTCGTCAGTGGGTGGGAGCTCTGGAGTCAGGGGAAGAGGCTTTTGAGACTCAACTTTGCCTCGTACTAGCTTGTGACCCTGCGAAAGTGCCCTCAAAGCTCCAGTTTTCTCATCTGCAAAATGGGTGGAATTTTTCTGAGGTAACAGTTAGGAAGGGGCTTTATGAACTATCAAGAGCTCAACAAATGGAAGACACTAACAGGGCCAGGTGCAATGGCTCCCACCTATAATCCCAGCACTTTGGAAGGCTGAGGCGGGCGGATCACTTGAGGTCAGGGGTTCAAGACCAGCCTGGCCAACATGGTGAAACCCTGTCTCTACCAAAAAAATAAAAAACTAGCCAGGCGTGGTGGTACACACCTATAGTCCCAGCTACTTGGGAGGCTGAGGCAGGAAAACTGCTTGAACCCAGGAGGCGGAGGTTGCAGTGAGCCAAGATCACACCATTGCACTCCAGCCTGGGTGACAGAGTAAGACCCATCTCAAAAGAAAAACCAAAAACATACTAACAGGTGTTGAGGTGTTGGGCCCTATTATGTCCTGGGCACTGTGTTAGATATTTAATCCTCACAATAATGTAAAAAAGTAAATGTCATCCCACTTTATAATTGGGAAACAAGGCTCAGAGAGGTTAAGTAACCTGCTCCGGGTCACAGGGCTCAGCAGTGGAGAAGCCAAGATCAGAACCTGGCCTGCTGCCTCGAAGCCTCTATTCACTCAGGGTTCAGGAATCACTGTGGCCATTACTGCCAACACGGCTATGGCTCAGCAGACAAGAGCAGACCGCAGTCTTGGGAGGGCCTGGCTACCTGGGTGAGCGCATTCACGGTGCTCCCAGCCCTGAGGAGGAGCTGCACACAGTCAGGGTGGGTCCCTCCAGCAGCCGCATGCAGGGCAGTCAGACCTTCCTGCAACACATAAGGAGAGCAGTGAGGATGGTGGGGAGGCCCACCCAAGTGACCCCCAATCCCACCGTGAGAGGACGCCCCTTGTGCCTTGGCCCCAGGGCCCCTTGAGCTCTCCGCTGCCCTGCCCCTGGGAAAAATGAGCTTTCTTGTTTGTGATCCCATGAGCCCCACCCCTGAAGTCCTCACTTTGTGGAGCACACACATGGCATAGCCACTCCTGGCTCCACATCTCTGCTCACGTTCTGCCCCTCCCGCTCTGTCTGTTTCCTCCTACTCCAGCAAGCCCTCCCTCTCCATCCTGTCCATGGCGACGTCTCCCTTCTTTGAACACACACTCTGTGTCTCACTTATTTGGTGATCCGTCCTGCCAAGTGCCACCATTAAGCCTGGAGTTCAGTGCTGCTGCTTGTCTTTCCCTGGTGGGCTCTCAGTTTGAGATCATGCCCTCAGCCTCCTGGCTTTAGACTGCACCATGGATTGGTGGGGGTTCCTCGAAGGCAGACAGCAAGCAAGGGTCATGCATCTCGCCATCCCCCAGGTGGTGACTCACTGTATTCTGCTCCTCCAGGTCCAGCCCGATGTCCACAAGTCGCTGCAGCACAGCCACATGGCCCCGACCAGCAGCCAGATGAAGGGCTGTGTTCCCCTCCTGCAGGAAAAAGGGCTCCTGAGAGGCCAGCAGACCAGAGAGCCCCAGAATCACAGACCTGTGATGAGCTGCAGCCATGCACACTGGGTCAGTGCCACCCTGCTCCTGACAACTGTGCCAAAAACTACAACCAGGGGCAGATTGCAGGGCCAAGCCCTGGTCTTTCTTTCCTTATACTTCAAGGCAGGCACATTGCTTAAAAATTAAACAAAACCAATTCTACTTTCCACGTGCCCATCTGAAGCCAGTCCCTCCTCGGGTCCCCCAAATCCATCTCCTCTCACTGCTCAAGGCCCCAGCAACTCTCCCCTGAGCTCAGGCTGTTCCAGGCAGCTGCTTGGTTCAGTCACCTGCCTCCCTCAAGTCTCTGTGTGAGACGTTAGTTTCTTATTGAGTAGCGTGGCCTACCCGGGCCACACTCTGAAACTGCAAACCCCACCTCTGTCCTCCTGAGCCTATTTTCCTGCCCTGCTTTTCCTCTCCCCACTGCACGGATCACCTTGCCAACACACTCTGTCAGTGGCTGTGTGCTTAGTGTTTATCGTCTGACTCTTTTTTTCTTTATTATTTTACTTTAAGTTCTGGGATACATGTGCAGAATGTGCAGATTTGTTACATAGGTAAATGTGTGCCATGGTGGTTTGCTGCACCTATCAACCCGTCACCTGGGTATTAAGCCCCGCATGCATTAGCTATGTATCCTGATGCTCTTCCTCCCCTCGCCCCCTGAAATCAGGCCCCGGTGTGCATTGTCCCCCTCCCTGTGTCCATGTGGTTCTTATTGTTCAGCCCCCACTTATGAGTGAGAACATACAGTGTTTGGTTTTCTGTTCCTGTGATAGTTTGCTGAGAATGATGGTTTCCAGCTTCATCCACGTCCCTGCAAAGGACATGATCTCATTCCTTTTTTTTTTTTTT
>NW_012100320.1:3081358-3091862 GCF_000951045.1 Mandrillus leucophaeus | reverse complement strand
GTTAGCCAGGATGGTCTCGATCTCCTGACCTCGTGATCCGCCCGTCTCGGCCTCCCAAAGTGCTGGGATTACAGGTTTGAGCCACCGCGCCCGGCCAATCTCATTCCTTTTTATGGCTGCATAGTATTCCGTGGTATATATGTGCCACATTTTCTTTATCCAGTCTATCACTGATGGGCATTTGGATTCGTTCCACGTGTCTGACCCTTGTTGCTGGAACATAAGCACCACAGAGGCATCTATTTTGTTTTCTGAAGTTTCCTTAAGTGCCTAGAATAGGGCCTGGGGCACATGGCCAACACTCAGTAGATGTTTGTTCAATGAGTCAAAAATGTAGGAAGGTCTTCAGGGGATCATGTGGAGAACCTGACATGTGTCCCTGGAACTTGAAGGCCAGAGGACTGGTAGTTGCTTTGCACTTAGAAAGTCTCAAGGTGACAGCGACATAGCCAAGAGAAGCAGCTGCATTGGGCAGGGCAGAGGGTGCAATGTACTCTGTATTTGAAGTGAACCCTGCTGAGGTCAGCCTGCTTGGGGTTGTCCTTTAAAGGGATCTCCCTGCCGGGCATGGTGCCTCACACCTGTAGTCCCAGCACTTTGGGAGGTTGAGGTGGGCAGATAGCTTGAGCCCAGGAATTCCAGTCTGGGCAATATAGTGAGACTCCATCTCTACAAAAAATACAAAAATTAGCCAGATGTGGTGGTGCGTGCCTGTAGTCCCAGATACTGGAGAGACTGAGGCAGGAGGATTGCTTGAGCATGGGAAGTTGAGGCCGCAATGAGCTGTGATTGCGCCACTACACTCCAGCCTGGGCAACAGAGTAAGATATTGTCTCAAAAAAAAAAAAAAAATGAATTCAGCTAAAAATAATAAAATTGTAAAGTAATTTTAAAAAGCCCTCAACAGCTTTGTTTTTCTCTCCTTGCCAGCTTCTCTGCAGCCTGTAGCCTGTCGGCTGGCTGCTGCAAGCCAGGACAAGCAGTGGGAAATGCAGTCACAGTGTGAAATCTCTGTGTTCAGAGACACGCAGGAAGCAGGTGAACCGTGAAAGGCCAACACATGCCCCCAGTTAACAGGGTGTAGAGGCAATGGTGGGGCTTTCTTCTTCCTTCTGGGTTATAAATATCCATGTTCTGGCATTTGAAGCTGCAGGTGGCACACATGGATGCCTGACAGGCGCTCACACTTTCCTGGGCAGGGCAGGGGGCTCAGAGGCAGGAGAGCTGGGCAGAAGGTAGCCTTGGCGTGGGCCCAGGGTCCTCTCCCCTCCACCTTGGGGACGTCCAGCATCTCCGCCTCTGTGAGGCCTTGACAGCAACACTTCACCCTTCCAAGTGGAGTTAGTCGCTCTCTCTGGGCTCTCAAAGCCTCCCTAGCATTCTAGAGCACACGTGGAGTGACCTGTGTTGTCATTGACTCTAAGAGGTCTATCCCCTTAGCAGGCATTGAAAAACTTACCATGCCCCCTCCCCAGATGAAACTGAAAATGAAAACACTCCTATTCTGAAAACACAAAACTTAACAGGGGTATGCAATTTTAAAAGCTTCTTTGCAGAATTTCTGATTGCAAGATTCTGGAGAAGTTCATCAAAGCTGTATGTTCTCTTTATCTGTTCTTGATGCTCATGCTCTCCTGGGGCCCTGAGGTGTGATCATTTTGCCTCTTGGGTTAGCCAGTCCTGGCAGGTGCTGCCCTCCCCATTCTCTGTATGCCCAGTTCCTGGCCCAGTGCCTTGCTCAACCACCTGCTCAACCCAAAAGGATGAGTGTGGATGGACTCAGTGCAGAACCCAAGGGGGTCCAACCCAGGAGGCAGCCTGGTAAGGGGAGGAGCACAGCTTTATGCATTAGGATGTTGCTTCCAAATCCAGCTCTACCTGTGTCTCGCTGTGTGACCTTGGCTAAGGCATCTCCCTCTCTGGGCGTCAGTTTCCACAGCTGTAAAACGAGAAGGCTGAATTCAGACGCCTTCCAGTTCCAAGACCCGGCAGTGGATTTGTGTGTGAGCTCTCTATCACTTCGGTATACACAGAACTCCCTCTATCCTGGCCAAGCACATTAACCAGAAGATTAATAATGGAGTTAATCTCTTTGTTGGAGGCATCATTTAGAATTTGCTGTAACAGGCCGGGCGTGGTGGCTCACGCCTGTAATCCCAGCACTTTGGGATGCCAAGGTGGGCGGGTCACGAGGTCAGGAGAGCAAGACCATCCTGGCCAACACGGTGAAACCCCATCTCTACTGAAAATACAAAAAAATTAGCCGGACATGGTGGTGGACACCTATAGTCCCAGCTACTAGGGAGGTTGAGGTAGGAGAATGGCATGAACCCGGGAGGCGGAAGTTGCAGTGAGCCAAGATGGCACCACCGCACTCCAGACTGGGCAACAGAGTGAGACTCTGCCTCAAAAAAAAAGAATTTGCTGTAATATATTTTCCCTAATGATTCACAAGGGTCCAATGATAAGAGTCATTTATAGGGTAGACCCTCTGGTCCCCATCACTTGCCCCTTCTCAGATTGGTGAAATCCTGCTTATAAACCCTGAATGATATGCTCCCTCCTCCATGCTCCCATCCTATTCCTGCCATAACCATAGCAGAGCAGTTGTGTAGCTACCACCCCCTAACACTTCCCCACGTCTGACAACAACAGACAACCCCAGTAGATTACAGCCCTGCTCAACGCACTCCAGGCAGCACTACCAACCACCCAGATCTGCCACCCTGGCCAGCCACGTCAGATCAGGAATCCTTACTATGACTGTGGCACTGAGTTCCTTGAGTAAGAAACGGTGTCTTGGGCATCTTTTTGCCACCAACCTGTAGCATAGGGCTGGCCCATAACGCATGCTAGTGAAGGGCCTGCTGGATGAACACTAAATAAGCTCTCGTCTTTGGGACACATGGCCCTCCAGCACAATGGGAGTCAGACGTGGACACAGGTGAGGAGCCAGAGCCTGGAAGCTGGCAAGTTTTGCACCCTGGTCAGGATCCCAGAGCCTCACGGACACAGTACCTTGTCTTTGACACTGTGGTCACAGCCAGAGCCCACGAGGAAATCCAGAGCATCCAGCTGCCCGTGCTCAGCTGCCCGGTGAAACGCCGTCCTCCCCAGCTGGCCAGGAGGAGAAGTGGTGTGAGCCTTCCTCACTCTGTCAGTGGGCATACCTGCCTCTGCCCACCTGGCCTCTGTTTCCCAACCACTCTGGCTTTGCAGTGGCCTCTCCTGCCCCAGACACTGTCCTCTCCACTTGCTTTCCCACACTCTGCCTGGAAAGCCCAGACCCAACTTCCCAACGAGAGCCACTTGCTGGGGTCCCTCCCTGGCCAGTCCTTAGGTGGCTCCTTGCTGCCTAATGAATAAACAGATTCTTGAGGATGGGGGTTGAGATCTCCAGAGGGACCTCCAACCACCCATCAGACCTTCCCACCTAAGATTCCAGCCCCTCAGAACTCACACTAGAGCCCTTTCCTGTCCCTAAAGCTCCCACAAGCCTCGCTCTTCCATTTGGTGCCCTTTCCAACCCCTGATTTCCAATCTTACCCACAAATCCAGTTTATTTACCAAATGCCACCTCCTCCAGGAAGCAGAAGCAATGGCTTGCTTTTCTAACCCACCTAGTCCTTGATCAGGGCCTCTCTGCGGCAACTGATTGTGTTCTGCTTGTATTCTGCTCGTTTGTGCCCCAACACCTCTTCCCAACCAGCGGCTCCCCAGGCCAGGTGCAATATGCCCACAGATCAAAGGATGCACCCAAGGAATGTGGTAAGCTCAGTGGGCAAGAGTGGCCCCGGGAGCCCCCCGCCCAATGGGAATGATGAGTAGCCCTGAGGCACTCTCACCTTGTCTACGTGGTCCAGGGCCACATCCTCCAGGTCCTCCATTATGAACGCCAGCACAGGCACGTGGCCTTTTTGGGCTGCGCAATGCAGTAAGGTCAGGCCATCCTGGAAACAAGTGCAGGAAGGTCCCTGCAGTCTGCGAAGGGAGGCCCTTTTCACATGCTGCCAGTCTCCCAGACAGCGAGTGTTTGGGACCCAGAACACAGCCTCCCCGTGGACACAACACTATAAATGATGAACGGACCCCAGGGATAACCCACTCTGCTGCCCACTCAGCCTCAGAGGGGCCGGCAGGAGTCAGGATGCCAAAGTTCAAATCCCAGCTCCAGCACCCCTCAGCTCCAGAGTCTTGGGCCAGTTACCTCCACCTCTCTGAGCCTCCATTTTCACATAGGACAAACTAGCATCATAATCCCTGACCACTTCAGTGGGTGGTTGAGAGGACTGGACCTACAGGAAAAGTATTTTATCAACTAAAAATTAATTCAAACATGTATGATGAGGTCATATAGCACTAGTAGCCTCCAGAATAATTAAGAAGGTTCTAGGTATCTGCCTCCCTTGATACAGCTGCTAAAGAAGAAGCAGGTGACTAAGTGACCAGTGTATGTCACTAGGAAGTGACCTCCTCACCTTCTAGGGCAGATTAAGAGCAGATGTGGTCTGCAGGGAGTAGAGGGAAGTGGCCTGGGTTGAGGGTGGACAGGAAGAAGGTCTCTGGGGCCTAGAAGCAAAAGGAGGGAGGCTTGAAAATACTATATTTATGCCCCAGGGCTTCTACTTCTGCCTTGCATTAAGGTCAGATTATTTGAAGTCATGTTTGCAACCCAACAGTGAGTCATAAAAATCAGTAGAACAGTGTTTTACATCTTGACAGTGGTCAAATCTCAGTGAGTATAAACTTTCAATGTGTGTATTTCTTTTTTTTTTTTTTTTTTTTTTTGAGTCAGAGTCTCGCCCTGTCTCCCAGGCTAGAGTGCAGTGGCACAATCTCGGCTCACTGCCTCCTGGGTTCAAGCAATTCTCCTGCCTCAGCTCCCGAGGAGCTGGGATTACAGGCACCCTCCAGCACGCCCGGTTAATTTTTTGTATTTTTAGTAGATATGGGGTTTCGCCATGTTGCCTAGGCTGGTTTCGAACTCCTGAACTCAGGCAGTCCGCCCACCTCAGCCTCCTAAAGTGCTGGGATTACAGGTGTGAGCCACCATGCCCAACCCAATGTGTGTATTTCATGTTGGTATCATGGACCCCTTGATATGAAGGGATGAGAAGGGCACTTCCCTCTTGTGTTCTTCCCAAATTCCATAGCCCTGGACTGATGATTTTCATGAAAAAACATGAGACAAACCCAAATTGAAGGGCATTCCACAAAATACTTGACTACTACTCTCCGAAAGGGTTAAGGTCATGGAAAACAAGGAAAAACTAAGAAATCATCACAAGATTCGAAGAGACTAAGAAGACAAAATGACTAAAGCATTGTAGAATATTAATGGAAAAACTGCTGAAATCTTATTATAGTCTATAGTTTAGTAAAACTGTAACTATCACCAGTAGAGATACGTAAACAGCAGGGAAAGGAAAAAGCTTCAGGGCAGAAGCATGACTAGGCCTGTGGCATCTACAGGTGGGATGAATCCCTTTGGGGAAGACCTTGAACGAGAGATTGAAAGGAAGAGTGGGGTCTATCATTTGCAAAGCTGGCTGCATCTATTCCCCCTGCCCTTGGAAGCACACCCTAGGATCGTGCCACTCTTCTCACCGAGAATCTACACTGGTCCTGTGACGGGCTTTTGAATGCAATGGAGGTGATACCACGTGGCTTTCCAGCCTTGGCCTCGAGAGCCCTTGCCAGTTCTGCTCTGGATCTTTTGCTGCCCTGAGGCAGACAGGTAAGGAAGTCTATGCTGGACTCCCTAAGGATCAGTGGCCACCTGGAGAAACTAGCTGCACCATCCCAGACGTTCCAACCCTTCCTGCAGAGGCTCCAGACATGTGAGTGAGACCCTCCAGGGCCAGCCAGCCCCCAGCCCACCCACCTGCTGACTGCAGCCTTGTAGGTGAGCCCAGGCAAAGCCACAGGAACTGCCCGCCAACCACAGAATTGTGGAAAATAATATATCGTTACTTTCAGATTCATTACTTTTATATTTTAGAGTGATTTGTTGCCAAAAACAAAAAATGAATATAGAGGGGATCTGCTTAACTAGAAGAGTCCATGACTCAGAACCTCACCCTCCACATATACCCAAGACCCTGCCTTCCTCATTCTAGAACATGGAGGCTCATTCACAACTCTGTTTATAGTATACTACATCAAGACAACACTGGATTCCCCAGGGCCACTGAGCCCTTCCAAGGCCAAGCCAGGCCAGGCCAGCAGGACCAGACAGCAGAACCCTGAGCCTGAACCTGGGTGTATTCACAGGGTACCCTCCTGCTGGTCCCTCCCTCCCACACTCCGGCTCAGATCTTGTGACCCACCACATAGGGGCATGGTTCTCTGGGATGGATTTTCCAACCCAAATGCTTTCAGGCACTCCCACCACTGCCAACAGGATCCTAACAATGGCATGAGACAGACCTCTTATGTGCCACGACCCTTTTACATCTGGTGAAGCCTATAGACCCCTTCTCAGAATAACATTTACTTAAATGCAAAAAAATAAATTATACAGGAAAAAAATTTAATCAATTAAACAGGCTTACAATGGCGTATTCGTTTTCTATTGCTGCTATAACAAATTACCATAGCTTCATGGCGTAAAACAGCACAAATTTATTATTTTACAATACTGAAGGTCAGAAGTCTAAATTGGGTTGGCAATGCTGTGTTTCTTCTGGAAGCTCTTGGGGAAAACCCATTTCCTGTCCTTTTCCAGCTTCTAGAAGCTAACCAAATTCCTTGGCTAGTGGCTCGCATTGCTCCACCCCTGCCTCCTTCATCACACCTCACACACATCGTATCACACCCAACAAATTCCTATTGGCGTGTTAGGTTCTGGGGGTTCAGACGTTCTAGGAATTAGGATATGGACATCTTTGAAGTGACATTATTCTGCCTACCATAAAAGGAAACCAATTATATTGAAATTAAGTTATCAAAATATTACAAACCAAGTTTTCAATCTAGTAACACATGTGCTTCCTTACTGACCTGTTAAACAACAAGATCTACTGAAGGGTCTAATCACTGCCGTAATTTCAATGTAATGATAAATGTAAGGAGTATTTTAAGATAACTGCAAAAACTTTCATGTGATATGAAAATAGCTACATTTTCTATTAGTGACAAAGTCACAAGTACTAATATTACCTACATTCAACGTTGAAAAAAATGCTAATTAGTTGGGCGTGGTGGCACGTGACTATAGTCCCAGCTACTCTGGAGGCTGAGGCAGGAGAATTGCTTGAACCCAGGAGGCGGAGGTTGCAATGAGCTGAGATCACGCCACTACACTCCAGCTTGGGTGACCGAGCAAGACTCCATCTCAAAAAAAAAAAAAGAAAGAAAGAAAAAAATGCTAAATTTTCAAGAAGTTAGCCAAAATAAATATGCACTGTTTTCCAATCCAAGTTCATAGGTCCTCTGAATTTTCTCCAAGAACCCATGTGAGAACTCCTGGCTGAGGGATTTGGCCCAGAAATGTTTGCATTTTCCTATGGGCAACTGACACCCTAAAAGGTGAGACACCGGCGGAGGGATTCCGGGCACTCTCACTTGCTGAGGCCCTGCTCCCTCAAACCACAGTGCAGGCTGATAGAGTAACTCGCCCACCATACCACACTTGGTAAATGATGCTTTGCTCCTTTCACCCCACCACACTGAGCACAATGGGTACGGGGCCTGGCAGGAGGGTGGAGGAGACCTCACCTCCTTCTCATTTAATTTTCGTAATTACCCTCTGAGGGAGTTACTTTGATTTCTCTCCTACAAACAAGGAGGCCAGTCAGAGGGCTGGGGACTGTCCCAACTCACTGAATAGAAGAGAGGTGGGGGAGATCAGAAGAAAGAGGGACAGGCAAAGGCAGGTGGGGGACTGGAGGGGCAAGTGGGGGTGGGGGGCAGAGGTTGGGGGAGACCTGTGCATCCAGGGCCAGGGGAGCCAAGGGGACAGAGGGTTACCAGCTGAAGCCTTACCTTGCTCTTACAGTGGATCTTGGCCCCCGAGTTTACCAGGATCTGGAGGATTCGTAAGTGGCCGAACCAGGCAGACAGGAGAAGCGCGTTCATCCCAAACTAGGGGAGAGGACATACAGGAGGTGAGAAGAATGTGGGAAGGCGTGGCCGTGCCAGCCAGGCCCTGTGCCTTATGATTAAACCATACAACCAGAAGGAACTATAAGTGCCACTCAGTCCAGGGAGCTCCAAGCTTTAGGAATTTTAAGACTAATTTTTTTTTTTTTTTTAAATAGAGGCTGATGTACTGTTGCAAACTTCTTAAATTTATTTTTTGCTAAATGAAACTTAAAAATAAAACAGCTGCCGGCCAGGCTCGGTGGCTCATGCCTGTTATCCCAGCACTTTGGGAGGCTGAGGCGGGAGGATCACATGAAGTCAAGAGTTCAAGACCAGCCTGGCCAACATGGTGGAACCCCGTCTCTACCAAAAATACAAAAATTAGCTGGGCGTGGTGGTGGGCACTTGTAATCCCAGCTACTTGAGAGGTTGAGGCAGGAGAATCACTTGAACCCAGGAGGCGGAGGTTGCAGTGAGCTGAGATCCACCACTGCATTCCAGCCTGAGCGTCAGAGTGAGACTTCGTCTCAAAACAAACAAACAAACAAACAAACAAAACGGCTGCCATTTACTCTCATCATCATTTCATAAAGAAAGACCATTTTAGAAGAAAAAATTTGTAAGGAACCAATCTTAGAATATATTCTTGGCAAATAAAGCTTCATAACTGGGCATGGTGGTTCACGCCTGTAATCCCAACACTTTGAGATGAGGATCACTTGAGCCCAGGAGTTTGAAACCAGACTGGGCAAAATAGGGGGACCCCCATCTCTACAGACATTTTTTAAAAATAAGCCAGGCATGGAGGCACACTCCTGTGGTCCCAACTACTCAGGAGGCTGAGGTGGGAGGATTGCTTGAGCCCAGGAGATAGAGGCTGCAATGAGCTGTGATCGCACCACTGCACTCCAGCCTTGGTGACAGAGCAAAACCCTGTCTCAAAAACCAACAAACAAAGACAAAAAACAAATGTAGCTTCATAAAAAATACATTGTCCCTGTTTTCTGATTTGCTATGACTGGTGAAGACCTTTTCCTGGACTGGTGTTTAAGAATGGACTGTTTAAATCTCCCATAGAGGCTGGGCATGGTGGCTCAGGCCTGTAACCTTAATATTTTGGGAGGGACCAAGGTGGGAGGATCGCTTGAGCCCAGGAGTTCAAGACCAGCCTGGGCAACATAGTGAGACCTGTCTCTACAAAAAAATTAATTAGCTGGGCATGGTGGTGTGTGTGCCTGTGGTCCCAGCTACCTGAGAGACTGAAGTGAGAGGATCATTTGAACCCGGGAGGCAAGGGTTACGGTGAGCCAAAATTGCACCGCTGCACTCCAGCCTGGGCGACGGAGTGAGAGCCTGTCTCAAAAATAAATAAATAAATAAATATCCCATAAAATATCTTCAAAGCAGATAGCTTAAGTCTGCAGCACCACACCACCTCACGAGACATCCCTGCACAGTCAAACACTGGCTTCTGTTAGAAATGCCTCCTCCAGGCGGAGCTTGCAGTGAGCGAAGATCGCGCCACTGCACTCCAGCCTGGGTGACAGAGCAAGACTCCGTCTCAAAAAAAAAAAAAATGAAAAAAGAAAAGGAAGAAATGCCTCCTCGAGCTCTGTTGAAATCTGCAATCCTGCAATTTCCATCCCACCAACTCTCTGGAGCAACTGAAAATATGTCTGTGCCTCCACTCAGGGCAGCCCCAGGCCTGTTTGCAGGGTGCTCTTCCTCCACATCTGCACCGTGTGTGCTCCAGGGTCCCCAGAGCCCCTTCAGTGACCTCCACTGCAGTAGGGTTCCACACTTCCCCCATCTCCCTGGAGTCTTTTCTTCTCTGTGAAGAGCAACCCCAGGCGTCCAAACTCAGCTCTGGGGATACATCAAGAGCCAGCCAGATCCTGGGAATGGTTTTTTGCAGTGCCTCCTTGGGTGTGGCTCCACCAGGAGCCTTTGTGAGGGGTACCAAGAAAAGGGGTCTTAGCGGCTGGCACCAGAATTCCTCTTAGGGAGGGAACTGTGTGTGGGTAAAAGCCTTGACAAAGGGTTGAGGCAAAAGATGAAACTCAGAGGGAACTCACTGATCAGCAGGCTCCCGAGCATCCAAAGAGACTTGCTCTGCTCTGCTTTAGAAACAGGCGGGAATTTGGAGGCAGGAAGCGGGCGGTGCAGACAAGGACAGCACTGGAGAGAGGGAGGGGAGCAGAGGCTGGGCCCAAGGCAAGGAAAGAACCAAGGGCCTTTAAAGAACAGAATGTCAAAGAGGGGGTTTTAGGATTTTTACATTGTTTTTGTGTGTGATATAGGTCCCCTCTATATCCCAGTTTGGAAAGCCATCCCACACTACAAGCCTTCTGTGAATGGAGTCCCAGGGAGAGGCACCATGTTTGGGATGAAGCCAGGGTGGAATCAAAGGACTATTTGC
>NW_012100320.1:3067905-3076743 GCF_000951045.1 Mandrillus leucophaeus | reverse complement strand
AGGAACAAGTGACAGCATAGTGGTGATAGTGGGGGTCTTTGTGGGTAGAAAGAGTTGATGCAAGAGCCTCTAGTGTTTCACCAGGGAGCTCAGACTAAGGATCCTAGACCTTCTGCTCCTAAACGCATCCCTAAATGAGGCCTAAGCAGGTACAGGGAAGAGACAGGATTGGGGAATGGGGAGGTAGGGGTTGCTGCCTCACTTCAACCCCAACTAGTAATCAACCCCCACACAGCAGGGCCTGGGAGCAGAGAGAAGCCGGAACAAAGAAAATTGTTTTCATGGACAACTAAGTCGCTGCAGGGAAGTTTACGGTTTTATGTTTTATTTTAAAATTTTTACCTATTTATTTATTTAGACACCAGTTTATAAGACTGGCTAATTTTTGTATTTTTTGGTAGAGACGGAGTTTCGCCATGTTGCCCAGGCTCGTCTCAAACTCCTGGGCTCAAGTGATCTACCCGCTTGGCCTCCCAAAGTACCGAGATTACAGGCATGAGTCATCGCGCCCAGGCACTTTTTAAAATTTAAATGTAGACAAAGCCATAAGAGTATCCCTTTCAAATGTCATTATTAGATTCAGCCTTTTTCCCAAACCCGTAGAGATAATTTTACAGACCCCGTTACTCATCAGTGCTCTCTCTCAGCAACACACTGCCTGCCAATTGTTTAACTAAGACTGTTAGTCTTTATCCAAGACTTTGATTGAAGCGTTAGCCGGGGCAGAGCCCTGTGGCATATCATGAGAGACCTTCCTCCTGGTGCTTTTGCTAATCAGGCCTCTATCAATCCACCCAATTATCTGTTCTACAGCCCTCTCCCTGTTCACATGCTTTCATGAGGGACTGAAAAGGCTCTCTGAGAACTGAAAGACCCTTGAAAGTGGAGAGCTCTTCATTACTGTATAGGAGGAACATGGAACCAGTGCAGTGTCCCTGGCACCTGAAGCCTTTGACTCCCTGCCACTCTGCACCTGAATGTCTGCATATTAGCAGCAATCTCAGCAACCGGCTCATAGACCCAGAGAGATCTCCAGTGCCCCCCACCACCCTGAGACAGACAGACAGACAGACAGACACGCACACACAGACGTGCCTCTGTGAGGGCCCCTACCGCATCCTCCTCGTCCACAGCAGCCTCGTGCTCCAGAAGCAGACGCACAGCCTGCTCGTGTCCCGCACCTGCAGCCCAGTGCAAGGCCACCCTGCCCACCTGCCCGGAGGGAGATGACACTTGTCAGGTGCTGCTGCCACCTGGCTGCCTGGACCACCTCCCACACCCTCCGCCAGGACAGCTGGTCTGCAGGCTGGAAGGGTCTTTGCTGGCTCTGGTCCCCCCCGTTCTGCCACATGCTCCTCTCCTGCATGGCAACCAAAGCCAACATAGTAAAATGACTGGACCCATCTGTCCCCATCTAAAACTCTTTAATTTCTCATGGCTCTCAGAATAAACTCCTGACCCTGGAGATGATGAGGCGCTGCATGGTCTGGCGCTGCCCACCCCTGCTTCTCAGAAATGCCAAGCAGCTTCCCACCTCTAGGCCTTTTCCTGCTGTTGCCCCTGCTGGAAAGCCCATGTGGCCAAGGATTATCCTCCAAGTCCCTGAGAGGCACTGGAGTCCCTGGGTTCTGTCCCCTTCCTTCTCTCAGAATGGGGCTGAAGGGGCCTGATGCACCATCTCATTCTCAGACCACCCTGGCAGTTCAAAATGCCATCCAAGCAGGCCTGGGGGAAGCTGGCCTGTGGCCCCTGTGCCCACTTCTCCCCTCTGTAGTTTTCAGCTTACGAGGGGACAATGAAAGGAAGCACTAGTTTTCTGCGTGGTCTCAGGCAAGCCACATCCCCTCTCTGGAGCCCAGCTGCTCCTTCCTTCCTCAGGGTTTCTGCCCATACTGTTCTCTCTGCCTAGAATACTGTCCTTCACCTGGCTCCTCAAAAATGCCACTTCCGGGAGGGTGAGGTGGCCCACGCCTGTAATCCCAGCACTTTGGGAGGCTGAGGTGGGAGGGTAGCTTGAGTCCAGGAGTTTGAGACCAGCCTGGGCAACATAGCAAGACCCCTATCTCTAGAAAAAATACAAAATTAGCCTGGCATGGTGGTGCGTGCCTGTAGTCTCAGCTACTCAGGAGGCTGAGGTGGGAGGATCAACTGAGCCCAGGAAGGTCAAGGCTGCAGTGAGCTGTGATTGTTCCACTGCGCTCCAGCCTGGGTGATGTGAGGTCCTGTCTCAAAGAAAAAATAAAAAAAGCCACCTCCTTGGGAGGCTTTTCCCGACCCTCCTGCACACGCTGTTACGACAACTTATCACAGAGAGAATGAATTGTTTGTGGGATGCTTTGTGTAATGTCTGTCCTCCTCTTTTGCCCATCTCCCAGCTTCTGGCTGCTGACCTTTGACCCTAGCCCTCCTGGCTCTAACTTCTCAGATGGGTCCCAGAAGTTAAGAGTTTGACCTCTGGAATTGCCAAGCCTGGCTTGGAATCCTGACCCTGACCTTGGGTGGGGGTCCAACCACTGTAAGCCTTAGATTCCTTAGATTCCTTAGATTCCTCGAGACAATGCAGGCCATGAGGACAGAGCCTGAGCCTCCCTCCAAGTTAACACATGCAGATGCACCTGCCTGTAGCTCAGATGAACTGTTCCCCCTGTGTACTGGCATTATCATGACACTATCCCAGGTGCCCCGATTCAGAGAAGCTCATTACGCACGTGGTTTCTGGCCCTGGTGTTAACCCTCCTCCCAATCAGCTCCTGCATCCTGCTGACGTTGTTCTGGCGGGCGGCCTCGTGGAGCTGCCTCTCCAGAGGAAGCACTATGGGGAGAAAATGGGGTGCAGGATGAGGGGGAGGATCCCCCACACTGCAGACACCAGAGGGAAACAGCCTGTTCCCACTCCTGGACATTGCTGGGGCAGGGGTCTTTCAGCTAGGAATGGGGGCAGAGCGGCACAGCCCTCTTCCCTCTCAAGGTCAGGGTCCTCCCTAGACAGGCTGCTCTTCTTCATTAACTCATCCCACAGCCACGCAACCAGGACGTGGTGAAACCCCGAAGACGGAAGAGCAGGGCAAAGCCATTTGCAGCAGCCTAAATGTGTGCCTCATTATCCAAGTTTCACGTACCCTCCCAAGAGCTGCTCTTGGGGAAGGAAATGAAATTAACTCCCTCTGGAGTCAGTAACCACCTTTTCAGTCTAGTGTAGAAAACAGCCAGGATTTACTGAGCCACCTATTTCGTGCCAGCGCCGGGTGAGGCCAGAAGCACATTTACCCCACTCCTGTACCTTCCATCTCCTTGCTCCTCCACCCCTTCTTCCAACTCCTCTGTTGCCCAGACTGGAGTGCAGTGGCATGATCTTGTCTCACTGCAACCTCCGCCTCCCAGGTTCAAGCGATTCTCCCACCTCAGCCTCCTCAGTAGCTGGGATTACAAGTGTGTGCTACCACACCTGGTTAATTTTTGTGTATTTGGTAGAGACAGGGTTTCACCAGGTTGGCTGGGCTGGTCCCCAACTCCTGACCTCAAGTGATCAGCCTGCCTCGGCCTCCCAAAGTGCTGGGATTACGGGTGTGAGCCACAGCACCCAGCCTCTTCCAACCCCTCTTGCCCAAATCCTAACCAGCTTTCACCTGCCCACGCTGAGGCCACCTCGATTTTCCTTCTCTGTGGTCTCTCTCTTCTCTCTGCTCCTCTCACCCTCGTCACTGCACCTTTAGCACAGAGTCTCAGATTAAAGGGAACCTCAGAGCTCCCCCTGCCCACCCCTGTCACACACAGCTGTGGGCTCAGGGTCAGCCTGCAGGTTAGCGTCTGAGCCAGGAGGACCCAGGGCCAGATGATCCCTACCGGAGCCCCTTGCTGCCGTCATCCAGACGGCTCTTAATTGTGAGGATGTCTAGTCTCCAAGCATTTTGGAGGCCCTGGCCACACTTGACCCTTCCTGATCCACCCACAGCTCACAGCAGGCCCAAAGGTGGGCACAGTAGGAACCCACAAAACTCTGCTTCTAAGCCAGGCATGGTGGCTCATGCGTGCTATCCCAGCAGTTTGGGAGGTCAAAGCAGGAGGATGGCTTGAAGCCAGGAGTTCGAGACCAGCCTGGGCTACAAAGCAAAACCCCCATCTCTACAAAAAAGTTTTTAAAAAAATTAGCCAGGTGTGGTGGCACATGCCTGTAGTGCCAGCTACTCAGGAGGCTAAGGCAAGAAGATTGCTTGAGCCCGGGAGTTTGAGGCTGCCAATGAACTATAATTGTACCTCTGCACTCCAGCCTGGGCAACAGAGTGAGACCCTGTCTCTAAAAAGAAAACACAAACAGGCCGGGCGTGGTGGCTCACACCTGTAATCCCAGCTCTTTGGGAGGCTGAGGTGGATGGATCACGAGGTCAGCAGATCAAGACCATCCTGGCCAACACGGTGAAACCCGGTCTCTACTAAAAACACAAAAATTAGTTGGGCATGGTGGTGCACACCTGTAGTCCCAGCTACTCAGGAGGCTGAGGCAGGAGAATTGCTTCAACCCGGGAGGCGGAGGTTGCAGTGAGCTGAGATTGCGCCACTGCACTCCAGCCTGGGCGACAGAGCGAGATTCTGTCTCAAAAAAAACAAAAAAGAAAAAAGAAAACAGAAACAAAAAAAAATATCTGCTTGTATGAGTGATACCAACAATCCCCATACGAATAGATGCCTGTCCCCTCTCCCAAAGTGCTCACACATACTAACACAGACAAATATTTGCTGGCCCTTTGCATAGTCACTGCAGGGCAAGTGACCCCACAGCTTTCATGTTTGGTCCAGTATGAATGTCTGAACCCAGCCCCTTTGTGTATCCAGGGACAGGTGATGAGTGTCTTGGTAGGGAAGGCTAAGATTCACTGAGGTGAGAGACAGGCCTGCCATGCAGTTTGCTTTTCTAGACAAATTCCACACAGACTTCTCCAGATGTGAAAGAGGATCTTGAGCTTTCTGGGGCCTCATGGATACAACCTGTGGACCTCAGAGGTGCTACCCCGGGAGGCAATCACGCAGTCCTGGGTTCAACTCTGGGTGAACCACTTCCTAGCTGTGTTAGGCAGTTTCCTCATCTGCAAAACGGGAGCGTGAGCTTCCTTACAAGGTTAATATAATGATTAGAATCGAGATATGAAAGCCCCCTGGCACAGTATCTGGCACATAATGACCATACCACCACCACCATCACCATCATCACTATTATTCCTCCAAGGCGAAGGGTCAAATTCTGGTAGCCAAAGAGAGCTGCCTCTTCAGGTGTGAGCTTACAGCAGCCTGGGTTCTAGTACTTGCCCTACCACTTTCTAGCAGCAGCATCCTGGGCTAGCCACATCCCCCTTGTAGGTCTGTTTCTTCCATTGTAAAATTGGGGGAGGGTGAAGAAAGAGATCTGTATAGGTCCCTTCCTGACTGGCACCCTGTGTCTTATCTGCAGCTTAGGGCGATTGGCCTGGTTTGTATTTGCAAACAGCCAGGAGTCCCAGAGGGAAGCCAGTAGACACTACCTACTGCCAGGCCACAGAAGGTTAAGTTAGAATGAAATCAAGTTCCGTCTCATCTCTTCCATCCACCTCCCACATCCAATACCCACTGAGCTGTCTGAGCCTTTGCCCATGCTGGGTCCTCTGCCCAGAATTCTCTGCCACACACACCAATGCTCCATTGCTACACATTCTTCGCAGGCCCCCTCAAGTGATCCTCCACCCCAGACAGAATCATGTACCTACTCTGAAATAATTAGCATCTTGATTGAGCATTCCCACCCCCAACACATTCCTCAGCTGAGTAGATGCAGTGTGCCAGCATTTTGGACACTATAGGTCTCAAAGGAATCCAGTGAGCTGCACTATGCGCATTTGAGGGAGAGCCCCGGGGCAGCTGTCCGGCAGCTGTCGGATTCAGCTGTCGGGATTCCGCCAGGCTGCAGGATCAAGGACTCACAGTGCAGACACCGACACAATCCTTCTCTCCCCTCTCCCAGACAGTGCAGCCAAAGCTGCCCCAGGCCAGCTGATGCCCACACAGACGCTGCTGCCCGGCCTAGAGGCCCTGGCACTGGGCGCACTCCTTGAGGGAGGCTTAGAGTTGCCCCTATCCCACCTGTGGCCAGTCAGGCTCCTCCCCTCTGACTGCGTGCCCCATCCGATGCGGTCTCCACTCGCTATCCAGCCCAGCATTCCGGGGGAGCTAGGGCTTTCAGCACTTCTACCACCCAATGGCTGCGTGACCTTGAACAACTCATTTGAACACCCTCTACCTCAGTTTCTCATCTGCAAAATGAAGATAACGTAATGTCCTACCCAAATGGCTGAAGCGAAGATCAAATGACGTGCCTCTCCTGGGTCAAGGCCTGGCACACAAAGTACAGCACGCAGTCAAGGATCGCTATTACCTTTATTATTTGTAGCTAACCTCTCAGCCGCTGCTCCCCGCTCACCTGGCGGGTGGCGCCCCCGTGTCCCAGATGCACGGGCAAGGTCCCCTTGGCCCGCTGCGCGGACCGGTAACCATTCCGCTCGGAGCCACACAGACACCCAAGTCAGAGGTGGCCGTTCGGAGGGCAACAACGTCACCCCTGACCCTCCCCAAAAGGATGCGGGGGTCCTCTCGGCCTCGGCCCCCCCTCCCCGTCCCCCAGCCAGGCTAACTCACGGCCGTCGGTCTCCCACGCCAGGTCCTCCTGCATCCCGCCGTTCCGCAGCCCCTGCGCGCGCTGGCGCCCGGGTGCGAGGTGCGCGTCCGCTGGGGCTGGGTCCGGAGAGCCGAGAGGAGGGGGCGGTCGCTCCGCCAGATCCCACGCCCCGCCTTCTAGGAACGCAGATGCAGCGGCCACCCCAGTTCCGGACCAGGATGCAGGTCCCTCCTCCTGCTCCCTTAACCTGCCCACTGCTCCGCGCCCGAAGCCGGCGGGTCGGGACCACGCCGAGTTCCGCAGGGGCCCCTGACCCAGTCTCCTCCCCAGGAGTTCGCCCAGCCTCCCCAGCCCTGGAGATAGATGCGCACAAGGCATCTAGCAGGCTCACTCTCCTCGCGCCTCTCAGGACTCGGGGCGGAGGGATGAGCCTTGGGCCCGCCGCCTCAGGCGCAGAAAGTCAAACCCCAGGATGTGAGCTGGCATTTAAGGAACCACAACCTCAGCAGCTCTGCAAGCATATGAAGAGATTTTTCAGTGTTCAGAAAGATGACAATGAGATATCACTTACACCCATTAAGACTGGCAAAAATTAGAAAGTTGAATAATGCCAAATGTCGGTGGAGAATATGGAGCTGTCGAGCTGGCGTGAGTAGCCTGTGGCTGTCAATCTAGAAAACAGTCTGGCAGTAATGAGGGAAATTATGGGAGAACCCTAAAATCCAGCTCCTTGATATAGATCTCTGAAATTCTCTTGCAGGCCCATAGAGGGACATGTAGGAGGATGTTGGTTGCTGTGTTGCTATGGTTGCTAGGAGTTGGAGACAATCTAAGCGCCCTTTCTTGTGAGAGCGGATAGATAAAATGTGACGCTGTGCAGCACTCAAAGCAAGGGACCCCATGTATTCGTGGCAACATGGATTTAAACACCTAGTGCTAGGCAGAAAAAGTAAATAACCAAACCAAATAGGACCTAGATGACAATATCAATAAAAATATTACAAATGCATTTACATCAAACAACACAGACTTGCAAAGACACATAGAAACAAAAAGATACCCATTAAATACACCAGAATGGGTTGCACTTCAGACCCTTGGGGGATGTCCATGTCCTTTTTGCCTTAAAGGCATTTACAGCTTCTTTGAATTTAGGGATAATGGGGTCTCAGGCATCTCTATCCCAAGGCAAGAAGCCAGAAAAGCCATGATAGGTGTAGTTACTACTTTGGGGATCAAAGGAGGAAGAGCATCTTTCAGTCATTAGTCCTTAAGATATCGTTCAGGAAGGCTTCCTAAAGAAGGAAGTATTTGCAATGGCCTTTGAAAAATAACATAATGATAACAGCTAGCAATTAATGAGCCCTGAGCCAACCCCTCAAAACGGTCTCAAAATAACAATTCCAACATAATAATCAAATATATGATTCCTTTTTTTTTTTTTTTTCCTGAGACAGTCTCAGTCTTTCTTCTAGGCTGGAGTGCAGTGGCGTGATCTCGGCTCACTGCAACCTCCGCCTCCCAGGTTCAAGCAGTTCTTCTGCCTCAGCCTCCCCGGTAGCGGGGATTACAGGCGCTCGCCCCCACACCTGGCTAATTTTGTATTTTTAGTAGAGATGGGGTTTCACAATGTTAGTCAGGCTGGTATTGAACTCCTGCCCTTGGGTCATCCACCCACCTCAACCTCCCAAAGTGTTGGGATTACAGGCGTGAGCCACTGTGCCACCCCACTCCCCCTTTTTCTTTCTTTCTTTTTTTTTTTTTCTTTTTTTTCAGACAAAGTCTCACTGTGTTGCCCCAGCTGGAGTGCAGTAGTGTAATCTCGGCTCACTGCAAACTCCGCCTCCCAGGCTCAAGCGATTTTCATGCCTCAGCCTCCCAAGTAGCTGGGACTACAGGTGTGCACCACCACATGTGGCTAATTTTTGTATTTTTAGTAGAGATGGGGTTTCACCATGTTGGCCAGGCTGACCTTGAACTCCTGACCTCAAGTGATCCTCCCACCTCAGCCTCCCAAAGTCCTGGGATTACAGGCATGAGCCACCACACCTGACCTAGGTTGCATGCTTCTTATGAGAATCTAACTAATGCCTGATCATCCGAGGGGGAACGGTTTTATCCCAAACCATCCCCCCACCTCCCAGTCCTGTAGAAAAATTGTCTGCCACAAAACTGGACCCTAGTGCCAAAATGTTGGG
>NW_012100320.1:3065483-3067080 GCF_000951045.1 Mandrillus leucophaeus | reverse complement strand
CCAGCACTTTGGGAGGCCAAGGTGGGTGGATCATGAGGTCAGGAGATCGAGACCATCCTGGCTAACATGGTGAAACCCCATCTCTACTAAATATATATATATATAAATAAAATTAGCCGGGTGTGGTGGTGGGTGCCTGTAGTCCCAGCTACTCAGGAGGCTGAGGCAGGAGAATGGTGTGAATCTGGGAGGCGGAGCTTGCAGTGAGCCAAGATGGGGCCACTGCATTCCAGCCTGGGCGACAGAGCGAGACTCCGTCTCAAAAATAAATAAATAAATAAATAAATAAATAAATAAATACAAAGAAGGAACAAAATACAATCAATCTACTGGAAGACGCCACCATAAATCACTTGTTATATACTGCGCTAGCCCTTTTCTAACAAAAGAAAAAAATATACACACACACACCACACATACACACACACACACACACACACACACACACACACACGAGTAGTAAATAGTTGCTGGTCTTGCATCAGCATTTGGGAGCCAGAATGGCACTGGTTTCCTCTCTGCTTAGACCAATCAGCTGCTTGAGAGGAGGGAGGGGGTAGCAGAAGTCCCCAGCCAAGTGGGGTCAGGGGTAGCCAGTGGGCAGCTCCTGGAGAGGTGCTCCGACTGAGCGGGCAGTTTGATTGTGGATAGGAGTGGCAGCCCCCTGCAGAACTGCTCACCCAGTGGGGGAAGGAGCAGCAGGAGCACAGGACTAGGAGACCTGAGCTCCAATCCAGATCTGTGCTGCCCAGCTGTGGAACTGGGCAAGTCCCTTCCCTCTCTCCATGTGGAAATAGGCCTGGATGGTCTTTTAGGTCCCTGACCCCTCAAGCATTGGATTGAGAGGTGATGAATAATCTATTAGAGGAAGAAAGCATTAACCAAAGAGAGGCAGGGCCAGGTTATTTTTCAGGCCCCTGGGTACCCTCTAAACCAGCAGTTTCCAATCTTTTTAGCACCATGGACCAGTTTCCTGGAAGACAGTTTTTCCATGGGTTGGAGTGGGGCCACTGGAATGGTTTCAGGATGAGACTGTTCCACCTCAGTTCATCAGGCATTAGATTTTCATAAGGAGTGCAGCAATCTATTGCATGTGGGGACAATAGGGTTCCCGCTCCCATGAGAATCTAATGCCTCTGCTGATCTGACAAGAGGCAGAGCTTAGACGGTAATGCCTGCTGCTCACCTCCTGCTGTGCAGCCCCATTCCTAACAGGCCACAAACCCGCACTGGTCCCGCAACTGGGTTGGAGACCCCTGCTGTAAACTCACAGACCTTAGACTCCACCCACATCTCCCAGCACTTGTGTATCCATGTCTTTCTGAGTCCAGTCCTAGCTCTGCTGTGTGACCCCATGCAATCACTAAATCTCTCTGACCTTCAATTTATTTATCTGTGGATGATCCTTTATTTATTTATTTATTTATTTTTGAGACAGCGTCGCTCTGTGGCCCAGGCTGGAGTGCAGTGGCGCAATCTCGGCTCACTGCAAGCTCCGCCGCCTCCTGGGTTTACGCCATTCTCCTGCCTCAGCCTCCCAAGAAGCTGGGACTACAGGCGCCCGCCACCACACCCGGCTAATTTTTTTGTATTTTTA
>NW_012100320.1:3060851-3062823 GCF_000951045.1 Mandrillus leucophaeus | reverse complement strand
TGGAGTGCAGTGGCGTGATCTCGGCTCACTGCAACCTCCGCCTCCCAGGTTCAAGCAGTTCTTCTGCCTCAGCCTCCCCGGTAGCGGGGATTACAGGCGCTCGCCCCCACACCTGGCTAATTTTGTATTTTTAGTAGAGATGGGGTTTCACAATGTTAGTCAGGCTGGTATTGAACTCCTGCCCTTGGGTCATCCACCCACCTCAACCTCCCAAAGTGTTGGGATTACAGGCGTGAGCCACTGTGCCACCCCACTCCCCCTTTTTCTTTCTTTCTTTTTTTTTTTTTCTTTTTTTTCAGACAAAGTCTCACTGTGTTGCCCCAGCTGGAGTGCAGTAGTGTAATCTCGGCTCACTGCAAACTCCGCCTCCCAGGCTCAAGCGATTTTCATGCCTCAGCCTCCCAAGTAGCTGGGACTACAGGTGTGCACCACCACATGTGGCTAATTTTTGTATTTTTAGTAGAGATGGGGTTTCACCATGTTGGCCAGGCTGACCTTGAACTCCTGACCTCAAGTGATCCTCCCGCCTCAGCCTCCCAAAGTCCTGGGATTACAGGCATGAGCCACCACACCTGACCTAGGTTGCATGCTTCTTATGAGAATCTAACTAATGCCTGATCATCCGAGGGGGAACGGTTTTATCCCAAACCATCCCCCCACCTCCCAGTCCTGTAGAAAAATTGTCTGCCACAAAACTGGACCCTAGTGCCAAAATGTTGGGGACCAATGCCCTAACTCATAACTTCAACATGATTCTGCTTCCCTCACTGCATCCTGACTGACAAAATAACATTTGTGTTGTTGATGCTTACCCTTATATTGTTTAATTTAATCATATATTCTCTCTTTACTGCAGTAGCATACTATATACCATCTTCTCACTTTGCCCTCCCCCTTAAAATTCACCCATTTAAGTGTATAATTCAATAGTTTTTAGTACAGTATTGTTCAGAGTTGTATAACTATCACCACTAAATTTTAATATTTTCATCACCCCAGAAAAGAAAGCCCAACCCTTTAGCTATCACCTCCCATGCAGTTTCCCCTCCCCAACCCTCCACACACAGCCCTAGGCAACCACAAATCTACTTTCTTTCTCCATAGATTTGCCTGTTCTGAACATTCTTCTGGCTTTCATTCTGGGAACAATCTGCTACAGAGATCTCTCCGCAGTAGTCTGTCAAGATCTTCCTGCGTCCTTTGTATAGCCTCAGAGTCCTCCATTGGGTGGCTTATTCAACCACTCCCTGTTGATGGACATTGGTCCTGTTTCCAGACTTTTATTATTACAATAGAGTTACAATGACCAATCTTATGCATGCATCAATTGGTATTTTTACCTGTGCATTTATGGGATCTATTCTTATAAATGGGATTGCTTGGTCAAAGGGTAAATGCACATGTAACTTTGCTAGCTATTGCCAAATTCTCCTCCATAAGGTCCAGAAATATTTTGCATTTCCATTACCAATGTATGAGGGTGCCTGTTTCCAAGGAGAACATGCTGTAAAACTTGGATTTTTCCCAATCTGATAAGAAATAGTAATTAATTATAATCTTAGTTTGCATTTCTATCATTACAAGCAAAGTTGGTTATCTGTTTCTATGTTTAAGAGCCGTTTTCTTTTTTTTTTTTTTTTCCTGAGAACAATCTGTTCTTATCCCACTCATTTTAAAAATGATTGTTGGCCTTTTGCTTAAGAGAAATTTTAAAACAGCTTTTTATTTCTTGTCTTATTAATGTTTGTTCATTACTAAAGAAATTTTAAAATATAAAGAAGGGGCCAGGCCCAGTGGTTCATGCCTGTAATCCCAGCACTTTGGGAGGCCAAGGTGGGTGGATCATGAGGTCAGGAGATCGAGACCATCCTGGCTAACATGGTGAAACCCCATCTCTACTAAATATATATATATATAAATAAAATTAGCCGGGTGTGGTGGTGGGTGCCTGTAGTCCCAGCTACTCAGGAGG
>NW_012100320.1:3052508-3054911 GCF_000951045.1 Mandrillus leucophaeus | reverse complement strand
TTTTCTGAGGCTTCCCCCAAGATTGCCAGTAAGGGTACGTGAATGCCAGGCTAAAGACTTGGGCCATGGGGACGGGGTGAGAGAGGAAGAGACGCGGTGGTAAAGATGTAAGTAAATGTGGGGTTAAGTGGCAGTTTAATTCCCAGACAGCCTCGGGCCTTTCTAAAGAGGGAAAAGATGCAACAACCTTCGCAAAGAAAGTAGGGAATTACTATGGATTCCCGTTAGAGGAATGCGCATTTTAAAAAGCTGCAGGAAGGGGGCAATATTTAACCCAAATGAACTTGAAAAGGTCTTTTTTTTTATTTTTATTTTTTATTTTTTTTTAGACGGAGTCTTGCTCTGTCTCCCAGGTTGGAGTGCAGTGGCGCGATCTTGGCTCACTGCAAGCTCCGGCTCCCGGGTTCACGCGATTCTCCTGCCTCAGCCTCCCGAGTAGCTGGGATTACAGGCACCCGCCACCACACCCGGCTAGTTTTATATATATATATATATTTAGTAGAGATGGGGTTTCACCATGTTAGCCAGGATGGTCTCAATCTCCTGACCTCGTGATCCGCCCACCTCGGCCTCCCAGCACTTATTTTTTTAACTGTTGTTTTAAGTTCCGGGCTATATGTGCAGGTTTGTTCCATAGGTAAACTTGTGTCATGGGGGTTTGTTGTACAGATTATTTCGTCACCCAGGTACTAAGCCAAATACCCAGTACTGATATTTCCTGATTCTCTCCCTCCTCCCATCTTCCACCCTCTAGTAGGCCCCAGTGTCTATTGTTCCCTTCTTTGTGTCCATAAGTTATCATCATTTAGCTTCCACTTATAAGTGAGAACATGCAGTATTTGGTTTTCTGGTCCCGTGATTTTTTTAGGTTAACAGGCAGAAGGGAGAGAGGTGTTTGCCTGGAGAAAGGATGAGATGACCTGGCGTTGTTGGGTTGAGGGGTGAGGCAGCTTCTGTGATCTGGGTCCCAGAGCAGGAACAGGGTCCAGCCTGTTGTGAAAGCCCAATGCACCGGATGTGTGTCCTCTGTAAGAAGGCGGCACAGCCATGTGCAGTGTCCTTGAGCATGTCCTCTGCCTAGGGCTCTGCCAGCCCAGCCAGTGAAGCTCAGGTTGGGGGACAGGAGGTTGGGGGTCAGGGAGAGATGCTTGGGAAGCAAGGAAAAGAGAAAAGGAAAAGGCACCTAAGAGCTGGGAGGCTGGAGTCGGGCAAGACCTTCATCCTCCAGACTTGTTTCCTCATCTGGAAGGTGGAGATAATAACACTACCTAAATGCAAAGGGTTATTGTGAGAATTCGATCAGTTGTTGTTCCAGAAAGTGCTCTGTAACCATTACAAAGGCTAGGCATGAAACCTCCTCTGTAGAGGGCTCCCAGATTGCTCCAAACTCAAAATGCCCCTTTCTTGAGGGTTCCCAGAACCCATGGTCAAGCCTTCCATGGTATCCCTGGCCTGGATGCAAGTAACTGTTTTGCAGCTGTCACCCCCTCCTCCAGCTCCCATTAAAGCACCCTCCCGACCCCAATCCCTGCCAGACTGTGAACTTTTTTATTTATTTATTTATTTTTGAGACAAGGTCTCACTGTGTCACCCAGGCTGGAATGCAGTACAGTGGCAAGATCATGGCTTATCACAGCCTTATCTCCAGGGCTCAAGCGATCCTCCCACCTCAGGCTCCCACGTAGCTGGAACCACAGGCATGTGCCAACACGCACAGCTAATTTTTTTTTTTTTTCCCCCCAGAAATGAGGTTTCCCTATGTTGCCCAGGCTGGTCTTGAACTCCTGGGCTCAAACAATCCTCTCACCTCAGCCTCCCAAAGTGTTGGGGTTACAGGCGTGAGCCACAGCACCTGGCCAACTGTGAACTTTCCAAGGCAGATGTGGTAGCTCATTCATCCTTGTACTCATTCAAAACTACAACCTGATAAGACTTGGCAAAATTATACTAAAGTTTATCTTAAAACAACAACAACATTAAAAATAGACAGCAATGTTATAAAAACAAAGAGCAGTGGAGGGAAAGATGGGACCAGATATTGAAACAATTTGACAATGGCTATCAGAATTTTTTAAATCTACATACCTTTCATGCCAACAACTCCATTTCTAAGAATCTACACCATAGAAATAATTGCAGTAATTATAAAGATGCAAGGATGTCTACTGCGATCTGTTTCATAACTATAGCAAACAACTGGAAACAACCCAAGGGGCCATCAATAGGAGATGACAAAATAAATTTTGATGCATGATTATAAAATCATACAATGCAATGTTGAGCAGCTGTTAAAAAGAAATGAGTGGGTCTGTATTTGCTGAGGTAGGAAGAATCTCTAAGAGACAGCAACAGTCAGAACAGGAAGTACAGTATGAGTCCATTTCTTTTTTTTTTTTTTTTTTT
>NW_012100320.1:3048973-3049838 GCF_000951045.1 Mandrillus leucophaeus | reverse complement strand
GCGTCGCTCTGTGGCCCAGGCTGGAGTGCAGTGGCGCAATCTCGGCTCACTGCAAGCTCCGCCGCCTCCTGGGTTTACGCCATTCTCCTGCCTCAGCCTCCCAAGAAGCTGGGACTACAGGCGCCCGCCACCACACCCGGCTAATTTTTTTGTATTTTTAGTAGAGACGGGGCTTCACCGTGTTAGCCAGGGTGGTCTCAATCTCCTGACCTCGTGATCTGCCCGCCTCGGCCTCCCAAAGTGCTGGGATTACAGGCATGAGCCAACGCACCCAGCCGGATGATCCTTTTTTAATAGGGTTATTTCAAAATGCCTAGGCCTAGGCACACAGTGAGTGCCCTAGTGTGGTGGTGGTGATTATCCTCTGGCTCTCCACCTGCAACCTGTACTAGCCCATGTAATCATACTGACAATTCTATGAGGCAAATGCTAGAATATGGAAGCTCCACTTTACAGAGGAGGCACGTGAGGTTCACAGAGGTTAATACTTCACTCAGGGACACACAGCAAGCTGTGGAGAGTTGAGAATGGCCTCTCCAAGTGTGACTCTCTCCAAAGGAGAAACCGGTGATTCCCATGGCGTTGAACCACATGCTGGGTCCCCAGCCAGGCCACGGCTGAAGGTGAGGTTGGAGGACATCCTTCAGTTCAACCACCCAGCAAGTCCGCTGGGACACCCCAATTCTAGGGGGTGACTTTCTCTCCAGGAAAGAAAGCAATTTGGCGGAAAGCCTCAGAAAACAGCGCAAACAGGCTGGGCGTGGTGGCTCACTCCTGTAGTCCCAGCACTTTGGAAGGCCAAGGCACGTGGATCGCTTGAGCCCAGGAGTTCGAGACCAGCCTGGGCAAAATGGTGAGCCCCATC
>NW_012100320.1:3040450-3046080 GCF_000951045.1 Mandrillus leucophaeus | reverse complement strand
ACGCCATTCTCCTGCCTCAGCCTCCCAAGTAGCTGGGACTACAGGCGCCGTCACCTCACCTGGCTAGTTTTTTGTATTTTTGTAGAGACGGGGTTTCGCCGTGTTAGCCGGGATGGTCTCGATCTCCTGACCTCGTGATCCACCCGTCTCGGCCTCCTAAAGTGCTTGGATTACAGGCTTGAGCCACCACGCCCGGCCGAGTCCATTTCTTTAAAAACATTCCCCTGCCATGATTGTCACTTTTTCACTTTTTTTTTTTTTTTTTTTTGAGCTGGAGTTTCGCCCTTGTTGCCCAGGCTGGAGTGCAATGGCATGATCTCGACTCACCGCAACCTCCACCTCCCAGGTTCAAGCTATTCTCCTGCCTCAGTCTCCTAAGTACCTGGGATTATAGACATGTGCCAGCACACCCAGCTAATTTTGTATTTTTAGTAGAGATGGGGTTTCTCCATTTTGGTTAGGCTAGTCTCAAACTCCCGACCTCAAGTGATTCACCTGCCTCGGCCTCCCAAAGTGCTGGAATTACATGTGTGAGCCACTGCACATGGCCTTTCTTTACATCTTTATCAGTCAAATTTTCCTTCCTGTCCCCAGATGACAATCTGGCAGATACTGTGCTTTACAATCATTTTAGGATATTAAAAGTCTGGTCCAGCTCAATTTAAAATTCCAAGCCCTTCAAATCTATAAAATACGGCCAGACGCGGTGGCTCACACCTGTAATCCCAGCACTTTGGGAGGCCAAGGTGGGTGGATCACGAGGTCAGGAGTTCAAGACCAGCCTGGCCAACATGGTGAAACCCCATCTCTACTGAAAACACAAAAATTAGCTGGGCATGGTGGTGTGTGCCTGTACTCTCAGCTACTGGGGAGGCTGATGCAGGAGAATGGCTTGAACCCAGGAAGAGGAGGTTGCAGTGAGCCGAGATCGTACCACTGCTCTCCAGCCTGACAAAGCAAGACTCCATCTCAAAAAAAAAAAACAAAAAACTTCAAAATACATACAGCACAGATATATATCATATTGTCATATTTTTCACCACAGCCCTCTGAAGTAGGTACTATGATTATCCTCCACATCTTACAGATGAGGAAATTGTGGTATAGACAGGTGATTTTCCCAAAGTCATACAGATAGTAAATGACGAAGCCAGGTTCTCTCCCCTTAACCACTGTGTTATATCACCCTAGGCTCACAGGACCTCAAATGGGACTTTTCCTTGTCTCAGAATTTCAGCTGGCATACTGTATATCATTAGCTAAATATATGAGAATTCATTTAGCCATCGCCCTAATGATAGACATAGAGATTATTTCCAGTCTTGTGCTATTATAAACAGTGCTGCAATTAACTTTGTGTGTGTGTTTTTGTGCACCTGTACAACTATTTCAGTAGCTTAGATTCATAAGACTGCAATTGCTGGATCAATGGGTAAATTTAAATTTGAATAGGTGTTCCAGATATCTGTTGCTATATAACTAACTATCTCAAAATTTAGTGCTCAAAAACAACCATTTTGGCCACGTATAGTGGCTCAAGCCTGTAATCCCAGCACTTCAGGAGGCCAAGGCAGGCAGAACACGAGGTCAGGAGATCAAGACCATCCTGGCCAACATGGTGAAACCCCATCTCTACTAAAAATACAAAAATTAGCTGGGTGTGGTGGTATACACCTGTAATCCCAGCTACTCAGAAGGCTGAGGCAGGAGAATCACTTGAACCAGGGAGCCGTAGGTCGCAGTGAGCGGAGATTGCACCACTGCACTCCAGCCTGGGCAACAGAGTGAGACTTGGTCTCAAAAAAAAAAAACATTTTATATGGTTCATGATTTTGTGGGTCAGGGATTTGGGAAGGGCTCAGCCAATGGTTCATCTGTGATTCTCTTCCAAGGTAGCTTCATCACTCACATCACTGGAGCCTCAGTGCTCCTTGACTGCTCTTTAAACATGTGGTGTCATATCCTGTAGGGATTCCTCTCATGGTTTGGGCTTTTCACAGCATTGAACATCAGATAATGCAGGTCAGGTAACCAGGTAGTTGGCTTCCAAGAGGGACGATATAGAACCTGCTGGACAATCTAAGGGATACACTTGCAACTGGGACAGTATCACTTGCTGTATTTTATTGACCAGGGAATTCACGGTCCAACCC
This sequence comes from Mandrillus leucophaeus, assembly GCF_000951045.1. Taxonomy (NCBI): domain Eukaryota; kingdom Metazoa; phylum Chordata; class Mammalia; order Primates; family Cercopithecidae; genus Mandrillus; species Mandrillus leucophaeus. The sequence goes on along the minus strand of NW_012100320.1, from coordinate 3,043,927 downwards.
AAATTCAAGAAAAGGGGACATAGACCCCACCTCTCCATGGAAGGCACATCAGAGAACTTGTGACCACTTTCACTCTACCATAATAGTTATTTCCAAATTGCCCTCCAAAATAGTGGTCAATTTACATTCCCACCAACGATGCACTAGATTGTCTTTCCCCACACCCTCACCAACATCGTACATTGTAAAACACTTCAATTCATGCTTATCTAGCAGCTGAAAATGGTACTGTATTTCATTGCTATTTTTTCATGCATTTCTTTAATTATGAGTGAAGGTAAGTATCTTTTCATGTATTCGCTGTTCATTGAATTTTATTTTTTCTTGTGAATTATCTGTCTATATATTTTACCCATTTTGAAATTTGGTCAGACTTTTTTATATTGATTTATAAAATGTACATATTAAAAAGAGTAGCCTTTTTTTTTTTTTTTTTTTTTGGCGACAGGGTCTTGCTCTGTTGCCACGCTGAAGTGCAGTGGCACGATCTCGGCTCACCGTAACCTCTGCCTCCCGGGTTCAAGCAATTCCCCTGCCTCAGCCTCCTGAGTAGCTTTTATCTGATATTACGTTACAAATAGTTTTCCACAGTGTGTGGCCTTTTGACTTTGTTTTTTTGACAGTTTTCTCAATTTAGGTTTTAAATTTTTACAGGTTCAAATTATCAACCTTTTACTTTAAGATTTCTGGATTTTGTCTGGGCACAGTGGCCCACGCCTGTAATCGAAGCACTTTGGGAGGCCAAGGCAGATGGATCACGAGGTAAGGAGATCGAGACCATTCTGGCCAACATGGTGAAACCCCGTCTCTACTAAAAATACAAAATTTAGCTGGGTGTGGTGGCGCATGCCTGTAATCCCAGCTACTCAGGAGGCTGAGGCACGAGAATCGCTTAGACCCAGGAGGTGGATGTTGCAGTGAGTGGAGATCACACCACTGTACTCCAACCTGGCGACAGAGTGAGACTCCAGATTTTATGTAGTATGTTCCTGTTGTTTTTCAGAATTTTCCTGCTAGTCTCGAATGTTTATTTTTCCAGATTAAAATTAATATTATTTTCCAAGGCACCCTCCTCAAATTCTATTGTTTTTATTTAAATCACTTTCAGTTTATAGATCCATTAAAGAAAATGCACAACCTTACAATTGGAGTACAAGGCTGGGCCTTGCATTGTTTTGAGTCTTCACTCCCACAGGACATCGAGTCTTAGTGAGGGGATGATGGTGCCATCTCAGGAAGTCCCCAGCATTCCTGGGCACCTTTGAAGGAAGGAGCCCAAGAGTAAACCAAGGGCAGCCCTGGGGTCAGACAAGCCCCACAATGCTCTGTACCTGGGAACCCAAGGCCTTGTCAGGGAGACTCAGAACACAGCCCCCAACACTACAACTCCTGGACTTTCCATTGCAGGGTGAGTCCAGGACTCCTTGAAGAAAACATTCCTTAGAGGCCCAGGAAAGGCACCAGATGTGCCTTCAAAGAGCTAATTCATGTGGTAGGAGATTTCACATAGTGGTGCCTTGTTGGAGAGACCGAGCAGAGTGATGCATTTGCCAAGGAAAATCCTACCGGTCTCAAAGTCACAGCCTTGGAGCAGGGATCTGCTGTGGGAGCCACAGGAATGGCAGGCTGCTGTGGGCACAGCCCTGCAGGCTCTCCTTCCTTCCCAGCTGGGGCTCTGCTGGCTTCTCTCCAGTCCTGGAACCCCAGTCTACAGCATCAACCCACTCCTTCCCCAGGCAGGGGCCCAGTTGGCCACCAAAGGCTTTTCCCAAAGTGCCCAGAGAGATTGAGTAGGCATTTGTTTATTCAACAATTATTGATTGTCAAAAATGTGCCAGTCAGTGTTCTAGATACTTGGGGTACAACAAAAAATAAAAGAGACTGAAATTCTTACCCTCCTGGAGCTAACAGACAATAAAAATAATCATAATAATATGTAAATGTTAGAAGAAAAGTGCCATGGGGAAGAAAAATAGGGCAAGGTAAGAGGACTTGGGAGTTGGGGATTGGGAGCAGTCACATTTCCCAAGAAAGCAACTGTGCTAGGGAACTTCCATTTGCCCTCCACATCCCCAGGAAAAGCTGACCTGAAGGACTACATCCTGGCTCTGGCTGGATTCAGCCAATGAGCCTCGCAGGAGAGCTGAGACAGGCGGGGGAGGTGTTTATCCCACTGGCTCCCTCCTTGTGGGTCACAGCTCTGGTCAGGTGGCCCTCTCCCACAGTTCTGTCCTTCCTTCCACCAACCATGTCTTTCCCTCCTCCTCGCCCTTCTGCCAGGCCTGGGAGTAGCAAAGATGCCCCATGCTACTAGACCTGGGCACTGCACTCTCCCTTAGGGATTCCTTACAGCCTGTCCACACCTTTGAAAATAGTCCTGAAATAATGCTAATTTGAGTGCTAAAAAATACAGTGATATTTGAGCAGGCTGGAAGGCAGTAAGGTGGTATGCCATGCATATGTCTAAGAGAAGAGTGTTCAGGGCAGAGGGAACTGCCAGTGCAAAGGCCTGGAGGTGGGAGGGTGTGCCTGAGCTATTTGAAGAAAAGCAAGAAAGCTAGAGTGGCTGATGCAGAGTGAGGAATGGGGAGAGGAGTAGGAAATAGTATCTAAGAGGTATGTTTTGGGAGGTGGGGGCTTGGCATTTGCTCTTGGTGAAGTTGGGATGGATGAGGGCGCACTGGAAGGCTTTGAACCCAGAAGTGATATGATCTTTAACACCATCACTCTGGCTGCAGTGTTGAGAACAGACTATGGGTCAAGGGTAGAAGCAGGAAGGCTGGTAAGGGGGAGGCTCAAAAGACAGTGGAAAGGAACCAGAAGAGGCTGGTGCTGTGGAGCTGGAGCCAACAGGATTGACTGAGGACTTGAGGTGTAGGGGAGAAGAGCAAGGGTGGCTTCAAGTCTTCCCTGCATCTGCCCAGCCTGGCCCTCACATCCTGTCCCTCTGGGTGCTATGTGTACACGTGTCGAGTCCCTGGGGCTGTGCACTGCAGGCCCATCTCCTCTGGCTGGCCTAGAAGTCTGCCAGCTTCTGCCAAGAGGAGTCTTTGACCAAATCACAGTTTTCTCTACTTGGGCTCATCTGCCTGAGGTCACTGGTAGGAGTGGGGAAGTGGATTCCCCCTGGGGTGCAGGGAAAGGAGGCTATGCCTACTCCCCAGAGGCAGTGCAGTAAATTAGGACTGTTCCCATATCAGTGAGATATTTTCTGGGGCACTCCCAGACCTATGTCCTTCAGCCCAGATCCCGTGAGTCAGAAAGACCTGAATGTAACCAGCTTCCTCCTCCACCGCTCCCTTGGCTGGCTTCCTCTCAGGCTCCAGCCTTCTGTAGGGGCAGCTAAGGCCACAAGTGAAGGGCCTGCTCAGGGGTAGCCCACGCCCCTTCCTCAAGGCCCTCAGCAGCCCTTGCCCCTCCTATTGGATGTGTTCTTTCAGAATCCCAGTTTGAAGGGCCTCCTCCCATGGCATCCTG
>NW_012100320.1:3038691-3040400 GCF_000951045.1 Mandrillus leucophaeus | reverse complement strand
ATCACTCTGGCTGCAGTGTTGAGAACAGACTATGGGTCAAGGGTAGAAGCAGGAAGGCTGGTAAGGGGGAGGCTCAAAAGACAGTGGAAAGGAACCAGAAGAGGCTGGTGCTGTGGAGCTGGAGCCAACAGGATTGACTGAGGACTTGAGGTGTAGGGGAGAAGAGCAAGGGTGGCTTCAAGTCTTCCCTGCATCTGCCCAGCCTGGCCCTCACATCCTGTCCCTCTGGGTGCTATGTGTACACGTGTCGAGTCCCTAGGGCTGTGCACTGCAGGCCCATCTCCTCTGGCTGGCCTAGAAGTCTGCCAGCTTCTGCCAAGAGGAGTCTTTGACCAAATCACAGTTTTCTCTACTTGGGCTCATCTGCCTGAGGTCACTGGTAGGAGTGGGGAAGTGGATTCCCCCTGGGGTGCAGGGAAAGGAGGCTATGCCTACTCCCCAGAGGCAGTGCAGTAAATTAGGACTGTTCCCATATCAGTGAGATATTTTCTGGGGCACTCCCAGACCTATGTCCTTCAGCCCAGATCCCGTGAGTCAGAAAGACCTGAATGTAACCAGCTTCCTCCTCCACCGCTCCCTTGGCTGGCTTCCTCTCAGGCTCCAGCCTTCTGTAGGGGCAGCTAAGGCCACAAGTGAAGGGCCTGCTCGGGGGTAGCCCACGCCCCTTCCTCAAGGCCCTCAGCAGCCCTTGCCCCTCCTATTGGATGTGTTCTTTCAGAATCCCAGTTTGAAGGGCCTCCTCCCATGGCATCCTGTGTGGGGCTGGACTCCCACTGCTCCACAACCTGAATTCAGGCTTCTAGCTGCTTCCAGGACAGCTGGGCCTGGCCTCCACTGAGAAAACAGGACCACACCACAGAGCAGTCTCCCCCAGCTGACTCCGTGCTGAGCTCTCCACTGGCCTGTCCTCTCGGGTCTGCTGGGGCCGTCCAATACAGAGGGCTCGTTATAAGAGTGGGCTCTAGGGTACAAATTCTGCCACTCCTTCACTTGCATCTGACTTTGGCCAGTCACCTATCTTCTTCAAGCCGCTCCTTCTGACACTGCAGTGTTCCTTACACATTGGAGGCCCTCATAAATGCTTTCTGAATAAGTCTGCATGCAATATGCTTAACGCAGTGCCTGACCCAGAGAATGTGCTCAGTAAAAGTCAACTATTTAAATTATCCCCATTTACAGATGAAGAAACTGAAACTCAGAAATGTAACTTGTCCAAGGCCTCGGGGCTGGGAAATGGTGGAGCCAGGTTCCCCTGTGCCCTGATCCATCAGTCCACCTCCCCCTGCATACTCCCCATTCTTCTCTGCCTCTGTGAGGCCAGCACAGGTATGTCAGCCTCAGAGGGATGAATGAAGAAGACAGAAACTTACACTCTGAGAACCCCTGAGGAGACAGGAGGCTTCTATCATCATGGGAGATACAAAGATGAATTAAATAGTTTCAGCCACTCAAAGGGCTGCCAGTCTGGAACTGGGAGCCACGGCGCTGGGAACAGAGTCTATCCCTACACAGAGGACCCAGCAAGCCTCAAGGGAGGGGCAGCATCTGGATTCCCAGTACACAATTGGCTCGTTGAATCAAAAAGTTCACAAGAGCCGGGCACAGTGGCTCAAGCCTGTAATCCTAGCACTTTGGGAGGCCGAGGCGGGTGAATCACGAGGTCGGGAGATCGAGACTATCCTGGCTAACATGGTGAAACCCCATCTCTA
>NW_012100320.1:3029512-3031716 GCF_000951045.1 Mandrillus leucophaeus | reverse complement strand
TGTTTTAGGTCCCGGCTCCTATTCTCCTCTGTCCGGCTCAGTTTCAGCCTTGCTCATTGTCTGAGGAGCCATCTGACCGGAAGGAGACTCTGGGGCTCTCTGAGAAGGCAGCTGTACTCTGGGGCCCTCCCTCCTGGGCCTCCAGGCCTGGCCAAGGGGGCCAGTTCCATGCAGCTGAGCATCAGGCCTGGCAGTCGGTGAACTTCTTGGGCCCAAGGGACTGAAAGAGGTCACAAATCCCTGCCAAGGCTCTTGCCAGCTGACCCTGCGGTCTGGGGTCAGCTCCAGAAGAGGAGGCCATCATGGAGGTCGAGTACACACACTCTAAGGCCTGACTCAAAAGGGCCTGTGGGGCACTGTCTACCCTCTCAGGAGGAAGCCCTGTGGTGCGGGAAGGGTTTGGAGGGGGTTCCATCTACCTGCAGCCCCCTTACTACAGTAGCCCTTGGCGCAGCCCAGCCCACCTTAATTACTCCATTCATTCACTCAGTAGGATTTGGATCCTGAATAATCATGATCATATATATAGATAAACTTTTTTGCTGTTTTGAGACAGGGTCTTTCTCTGTCACCCAGGCTGGGGTGTAGTTGGTGCAATCACAGGTCACTGTGGCCTCAACCTCCTAGGCTCAAGCCATCCTCCTACCTCAACCTCCTGAGTAGCTGGGACTATAGGCATGCACCACCGCACCTGGCTAATTTTTTTTACTTTTTGTAGAGATTGGAGTTGCCTAGGCCAGTTTCAAACTCCTAGGCTCAAGCAATCCTCTTGCCTCGGCCTCTCAAAGTGTTGGGATTACAGGCGTGAACCACCACACCTGGCCTAATAAACATTTTTGAGATGTTTCTTCCCATACCTCTGTGCTGAGTGCTCTTCACAGAGGATTTTATCTAATTTTCACAACAGCACTGGGGGTGCGTCCTGTTATTATCCCCACTTAACATATGATAAAGTAAGCCTCAAAGAAGTGGAACCATCTTGCTTAAGGCCAGATGTAGGGCATGGGGGAGCCAGGATTTAATCCCAGCAGTGTTTGATTCTGAACCTGTGCTATTTTTCCCCATCCACGTAAAGGGAAGGGGGAGTTCACCACTGGAAAAGAAAGTCGGTCCTTTGACCTAGACTTGATCCCCAGTTTACATAGAAATAGTTATTTCTGGCTGGACGTGATGGCTCTTGCCTGTAATCCCAACACTTTGGGAGGCCAAGGCAGGCGGATCACGAGGTCAGGAGATTGAGACCATCCTGGCCAACATGGTGAAGCCAGGCATGGTGGCGTGTGCCTGTAGTCCCAGCTACTGGGGATGCTGAGGCAGGGGAATTGCTTGAAACTGGGAGGTGGAGGTTGCAGTGAGCTAAGATCACACCACTGCACGCCAGCCTGGCAACAGAGCAAGACTCTGTCTCCAAAAAAAAGAAAAGAAAAAGAAAAACAGAAATAGTTATTTATATTTACATGGCTTAGCCTACTCCGAAAAGCTATTCTTGAAGGATTATCAGTCACCTATACCTGAGTGTGAGTGAGTTTTTGATCCTTGTGACCTGTACCACAAATACTTTCCCATTTACCATCTCATTTAGTGCCTGCCAACTAAGAGCAGCTATCATTGTCCCCATTTTACAGCTGGGGAGACTGAGACTCAGGGAGGTGTGGCGATGGGTCCTCAGCCACACCAGTGGGCAGTGCCCTGGCCAGCATCCCAACCAGCTCCGCTTTGGGTCGGCCACTCTGTCCTTAACACCAGCTTCTTTCTCATGGCCTTTCTCCCAGAGCACATTTCCATAGGAGGGAGGGGAGCCAGCAGGAGGACCCACGGTCCCGGGAGAAGTGGCTGAAAGAGAGAAGAGAGGCTATATGGACATACTGCCTGGAGTCCTGATCTCAAACCATGAGTCCTTGTCGGACTTCCAGATCTGCACACAGGAATGTAAGGTCCGCCCTTCGTACAGGAATGTAAGGTCCGCCCTTCGTAAGAACAAGACAGCTGTCTTGTGTCCTCTCCCTCAGCCCTCTACCGCCAGCCTTTTTTCTGGCCAAAAGACCCTTGGCCAGAATAGTCCTTTAACCATTCTTCTTACGACATTGTCTAATTATGATGATTAGACATAAGTATGAAGACAAACATGCAGTTTTGTTTTTTTTTTTTTTTTGAGACGAAGTCTCGCTCTTGTCCCCCAGGCTGGAGTGCAATGGCACAATCTC
>NW_012100320.1:3028600-3029462 GCF_000951045.1 Mandrillus leucophaeus | reverse complement strand
TCCCCCAGGCTGGAGTGCAATGGCACAATCTCAAGTCACTGCAACCTCTGCCTCCTGGGTTCAAGCGATTCTCCTGCCTCAGCTTCCCAAGTAGCTGGGATTACAGGTGCCTGCCACCATGCCCAGCTAATTTTTGTATTTTTAGTAGAGACAGGGTTTCACCATGTTGGCCCAGCTGTTCTCAAACTCCTGACCTCGTGATCCACACACCTTGGCCTCCCAAAGTGCTGGGATTACAGGAATAAGGCACCGTGCCTGGCCAACATGCAGCTTTTAAGTTAAACAATGTATATCCCTTTTGTGGGGGAAGACTTTTCAACTGAGGAGCTGTGGATTGCTCACTGTCCAGGGATGTCACTGAGTTGAATTTTACGCAATTAAGTGAAATAATCAGATCGGCACTTAACTTTCTGATGTGACTGGAAGATGGTCTCTAAAAAATCAGAATCTTTTTTTTTTTATTATTTTTGAGACAGAGCCTTGCTCTGTCACACCCAGGCTGGAGTCTAGTGGTGCAATCTTGTCTCACTGCAACCTCTACCTCCCAGGTTCAAGCAATTCTTCTGCCTCAGCCTCCTGAGTAGTTGGGACTACAGGCACGTGCACACAATGCTCGGCTAATTTTTGTATTTTTAGTAGAAACGGGGTTTCACCATGTTGGCCAGGTTGGTCTCGAACTCCGACCTCAGGTGATCCACCCGCCTCAGCCTCCCAACGTGCTGGGATTACAGGCGTGAGCCACCGTGCCCGGCCTTTTTCCTTTGAGGCAGGGTCTCACTCTGTCACCCAGCAGGCTGGAGTGCAGTGGCACAATCATGGCCCACTGCAGCCTCAACCTCTTGGGCTCGAGGCAATCCTCTAA
>NW_012100320.1:3024369-3028550 GCF_000951045.1 Mandrillus leucophaeus | reverse complement strand
GGAGCTTGCAGTGAGCCGAGATTGCGCCACTGCACTCCAGTCTGGGTGACAGAGCGAGATTCTGTCCTCCCCTCCCAAAAAAAAAAAAAAAAAAAAATCTATGTTATACCAAACATCCTAAGCTTGACTTGGGGAAAGAGGATCCCCATTATGCTAGACACACAGATGCCAGCTGCCCCCAGCCTCAGCCTCATGGACATGGCACGTCCACACAGACTAATGTCAGCCAAGACAAAGGGTTACCCACTCTTGGGCTACTAGATTACTTGGTGACTTGAGTTAGTGCTCCCCTCCCCTTTACAGCAATGATCCTAACACCAGTGCTGGGCACTGTAAGGTCTGGAGGGGCCTCTGGTATCCCTGGAGAAAAGAGACTCTGCTTTTGCATGCTTCTTGTCAGCATGAGAGGCAAGGCCTGGTCTAAGTGACACCAAGGTTGCAGCCAGGACGTCTCTGACAGGGCTGCTGTCCTCAGATGTGAAGGCTTTGCTTCTCAGCCTCTTGCTACAGACCTCCCTCTCACATTAACTCCTGCCAGGACTTTTGGTTTCGGTTTCTGAGAGCAGAAATAAGTTCTACCCTCCCCCTCCTCCTACCCTACTTCCTTCACCCTTCTTTCTCCCACCCTGGTAGGAAATCCATCCCCCTCGTCCCTACCCCCAGTCCCCACCCCCAGTCCCAGTCTGAGAGGGACAAAGAAGAAGAGAGGGATAGAGAAGGGAGGGAGAAAGGGAGTTGCCAGAGACCTCACTCCATCTTCAGGGCTGAGTGATCACTCACAAATCTGCAAATTGTGCCCTGTGCAACTCTAGAGGACCCTCAAGTCACCAAAATTTGCATATTTATTGGCATACTTTTCAGACAGATCGCAGTAAAGTGTCTTCAGAAGGAACAGTCTGAAGCTCTGGAGTGGGATTAAAGGGCTGAATGCCTTTCCGCCCTGATCTCCTAGAAGCCCCAAAGCACCCCCAGTACTTGAGCTGTAACCCACTTATCCCTCTTTGCTCAACTTCCCAGCTGGGCTAGAACCCCAGCTCAAAAGAGGCTCACCAGTCACCTCTAGGTCCATTTGTGGGGCCCCAAGCAAGTCTCTTCCTTTCTAGGCCTCAGTTTCCCCATCTGTAATATGTAAAGAGAACAAAATCTATATTTAACAGCTGAGTCTGTGCAGAGGGTGCTTGGAGGCAGACGATTACATTTGGGTTGCAGTCTCAGGGTCCTTCTGAAGGAAGGAGATTGTTGGTTGTTCCCTTGACTGACAGCAGGGCTCAGAGAGGATTCTTTTGTTGAAGAATATCAAGAGGGGCTGTGTGACCTGGGGCGGCTCCTCTAACCTCTCTAAACCTGTTACCTCCCCCATGAAATGGAGGTGGTAATATTCACCTTGCAGGTGGCTGTGACGACTGAAGGGAGTACTGTATGCAAAAGTGCTGGCGTGGAGGAGGCGGCAGAGGAGGGTGGCGGCGGGGCACGGCAGCCACTGCCTGAGCTCAGGCTCCAGGGCAGGAAACCCACCTGACAGGCCACTCCTTCCGCTCGCCTCCCGCGGTGGCCTCCCTCCCCTCTCTCTGCAGGGCCACACCTCTGGGAGGATGCCCAGGGCCTGCAAAGCGCTGAGGGAACCCCAAGGAGCCCACACCCCTTAGCCTGTCATGCCAGGCCCTCCCTTACCTACGCCCCCCAGCCACTCCCCACCCAGCCCCCCAACCTGCTCGACACCCCCAAACAAGCCATGTACACTTCCCTGCCTTTGCCCAGGCTGCGTCCTTTCCGGGTCACATGCCCTTCCCTCTCTCCCTCCTCAAGACAGCTAAATCCTGCTCATTGTTTAGGGCCCAGCTCAAATGTCACCTTCTGAGGGAAACCTTTCCCTGCCCTTCCAGTAAAGAAAATACTCATTCTTCCTGTTGCCTCCCTCAGTCCCGCACTCAGTCCCATCAGGAGTGCAGCGAGACTCCAGTCCGCCACATCCCCTCGCGGAGCCCCCGGTGCCTTATCTAGAAAATGGAGGTAAATCGTCCCTACTTGGGGGGCAGGACGAGTTCAATGGGACACGTCGGGCATCTAAACACAGCATGGGGCGCACACTAGAGACCGGCGAGTCCAGCCAGTCAGCCCCACTGAGAGGGAAGCACGCGCCAGGCCCCCTTTCCAGCCTCCTCTAGTTCCTCCCGGAGGAGCAGCTCACAGCTCATTGGAAGATCAACCAGGATTGACAGGTTCCCAGCCCAGTGGCTGGCTGGAGCAAGTGGTCGGCCCCTTCCCCTCTCTGGGGCCTCTACCTGCGGAAGGCAGGGCCGGGGGCCTGGTCTCCACACGCTGCCTGTGTCGGTCTGTGGGGCCGACCGCCCCACTGATGACTCAGGTCTCCTCCCCGCCCTTCCCCTTCAGGAAGAGGCCCTGTCATAATCGCAGTTGTACTACATAAAAATAGCTTCGTTTCACAGCGACATGAGCACAGCCTTTTCCACTGAAGGAAGAGGAAGGCAGTTTCCCCCTACGCATCCCCCGGGTCCCTCTTCAAAAGCGGATCCTCTGGGGTGGGGTCGTCACACTTCTCAGCAATAGCCTCATCAGCGGCTTCCTCCCCGGCTTCGGCGCTGAAGGCTTTTTTTACTGCTTTGCGACCAGCTTCTCACCTTTTCTCATTTGGCCTTCGCGTCAGAGATGCCAGGCAGCTGAGGTTGCTGTACCCATTGTGCAGGTGTGGAAACCCAGGCCAGGAGAGGGGAGGTGACTGGTCTGAGGTCACACAGCAAGCTCGCGAGAGCCGAGTTGGGGGTCCCTGACTCCTTCACCGAGTTCCTTCCGCGCCAGCATCCGCCTCCTCCTAGGAAAGTACTGTGGCCACACAGCCAGGGCAGCAGGAAAAAGGAGAGGCGAGGAAGGTTGAACGGAGCACAGATGTGAGGGGCAAGACGGTCATGCAACAAACATTTGTCTGGCCGGGTGAGGTGGCTCAGGGCTGTAATCCCAGCACTTTGGGAGACCAAGGCGGGCAGATCACCTGAGGTCAGGAGTTCGAGACCAGCCTGGCCAACATGGTGAAACCCCATCTCTACTAAAAATACAAAACAAATTAGCCGGGCGTGGTGGTGCACGCCTGTAATCCCAGCTACTCGGGATTGGAGCCCAATGACAAATGGTTTCCCTGTCAGTCAGGCCTGCTGGACCCAGAGCAGCCTCTCCAGGCCTGAGACTGATGAGTCTCAGCCATAAGGCCCAGCCTAGGCTGTGGCGGCCCTTGCTTCCCATTGAATCCCTGCAGTGAAGTCACTGAGGAGACACCTGCCTGGTCTTGTGGTCTCTGCTCTTCCCCCTCAAATCCACCCTCTGTTATCAAAATGTAAGGCAGGTCAGAGGGCACAAGCTGGAAGCCTCCAAATGGGTATCTCATGGCACTAGAAAGAAAGGCACACTGTGTTCCCAGCTGGGTGCCTGAATGCGTAGGAGTACGGGCAGGTGACTGTATGTGTGCACATGGTTGTGTACAAACTTCGGGTGTGTGTATCTTAGTCTGTTTTCTGTTATTTGTAACAGAATACCTGAAACTGGGTAATTCATAAAGAAAAGGAATTCTTTCTTACAGTGGTGGAGGCTGAGAAGTCCAAGGCTGAAGGGCCGCACCCTGTGAGGTCCTTCTTGGTGATGGGGACTCTGCAGAGTCCTGAGGCCCTGCAGGGCATCACATGATGAGGGGGTTGAGCATGTTAGCTCAGATCTCTCTTCCTCTTATTATAAAGCCACCAGTCCCATTCCCGTGATAACCAATTAATCCATGAACCCATTAATCCATTAATCCATGAATGAATGAATCTCTTCATGAGGGCAGAGTCCTCTGGCCCAATCACCTCTTGAAGGTCCCGATTTTCACTACTGCCATATTGGGGATTAAGTTTCAACATGAGTTTCAGACGGGACAGATCTTTAAACCTTAACTCTGTGTGTGTGTGTGTGTGTGTGTGTGTGTGTGTGTGTGTGTGTGTGTGTAGCTGCTGTGGTTGTCAATTCAGAGTGAAAAAGCTCTCACTTCCTGTTAAGAATCAATTAGAGCATTTTTTATAGAAGCTCTAGCTCTCCCTGTGAGGATCACAGGAACCTGGGAGGAGAGGTGGGAAGGCAGAGCGGGAAGAATGTCTTTCCTGAGCAGTGTTGGGAGCAAGGTCAGGACTGCACATTCG
>NW_012100320.1:3014408-3019084 GCF_000951045.1 Mandrillus leucophaeus | reverse complement strand
CAGGGTCTCACTCTGTCACCCAGCAGGCTGGAGTGCAGTGGCACAATCATGGCCCACTGCAGCCTCAACCTCTTGGGCTCGAGGCAATCCTCTAACCCCAGTCTCCTGAGTAGCTGGGACTACAAGTGCATGCCACTATGCCTGGCTAATTTTTTATAACTTTTGGAGAGATGAGGTTTTGCTATGTTGCCCAGGCTGGTCTCAAACTCCTGGGCTTAAGTGATCCACCTGCCTTGGCCTCCCAAAATGCCGGGATTATAGGAGTGAGCCACAGGACCCAGACAGAATCCATTTTTTAAATGTGGGTATGTCCCAAAATACTGCAGGGAAGACCTAGATCAGGGGTTCTTAACCTCTTTTGTGTGTGCCATGACCTCCTTTGTCATTTGGTAAAAACTTGCAGACCCCCTTCTCAGAATAATGTTCTGAAATGCACAAAATAAGCTAGCATAGGCTTACAAAGAAAACCAGTTGTATTAAAATGTAGTCATCAAACAATTTTAAAAAAATATTTTGACATAGTACTAGATAGTGCTTCCTAATTAATGCATGAAAGATCAAGAGCTAACAATAGGTCCAAGAACTGCTATAATTTTGAAATAGTGATGAGTGTAAACCATATTTTGAAATATCTTCAAAAACCATTATATGATTTGAAAATATCTGTAATTGCTAGTGACATCATCACGAGTCCTGCTAATACGGCTGTGGTTTGTTGCCTACATTCATCATTGAAGAGAATGCTAAAATTCAGGTAGAAATTAGTGAAGATAAAGATATATTTTTTTCTCTTCCAAATTTTTAGACTCCTTGAACTCCATCCTTTGATCTTTAGGGTTCCCTTAGATGCCAGATTAAGAACCCTTGGTCTAGTTCTATCTTTTATTTTATAGCATGTATATGTAACTCTATCCAACAATTACAACAAATACAACAATCCAAATGTATCCAGATTTTGTGGTTTTCAAAATCTGATTAAATTTACCAATAAATAAAGTGCCTGGCAGGTAGTAGGTCTCGATGAAGGGGTGTCTCTGTGCCCAGGGCCTGGGACTCCTGCTTGTAGTTATGCTGCTCATTCTTCTAGGGACGCCCACAGCCTGCTTGGCACTGGGCCAGGCCTTTCCCCACTGTTAGCAGCTTTTATGCCCCAATGCCACACTGCTGCCACTTGGCAGGTGAGAAATAACATTAAGTTTGAGGATATTTTGACTGCCCCTCAATCCTGGGAGGAGAGTGGCTTCACAGCCCAGCCTTGAAGAGCCCCAGGCTCTTTCCCCTAGGGCCCCAAGCTGCCTGCATCCTGGGAATCCCCTGGAAGCCCTTTGCGCCTGCTTCCCCTCTTGACTCATCTGAGGTCGCATGAGGAGCAGTCATGAGCCGCGTGACAAGGTCAGTGCTGACAGGCTCACAAGATACCCTGAGTGCCTCCCAGGAGAGCTGGCAGGTCCTCAGAGAGGAAAGAGCAGATAGATCCTAGAGGAGAAGTCCACTCCAGCCCCTCAGGCTTCAGGACAGGGCCCGAACAGAACTCAGGCCCTGGCTCCAAGAGTTCATCCTCCACCTCTCCCGGCTGCCAGGCTACCCTTTCCCCTGCCCAGATCCTTGATTCCCTGGGGACTCCTGCTCCCCTCTAGCCAAGCTCTGCCATCCACCTCCTTCTTTAGAACCTTTCCCCCTTATCCATCTGCCTTCCTATCAAAATCTGCCTGTTCTGTGTCCCATCAGCATCTGCTCCCAAGGCAACCCCCAGTTATCAGGGGTGCATGCAATGTGGAGCAGAAAGACCTGTATTCAAGTGTGGGCTCTGATTGGCTATGGAATTCCTCTGCCTCTCAGGGCCTCACTCAGTGTCCTCATCTATTCCATGGACACGTTTAAATTGCTGCCCTAACTTTCATAGCTGTTATGAGGAGCAAACCCATTTCTCGCTGCGAAATCACTTTATAAACTGTAAAGCACTTTCATAGCTGTGATTTGGGACTCACGGCTGGCCAAGTTGTTTGGTGTTTCACAATTACCAAGATCCCTCTGAGGAAATGATACAAAGGAATGGTTTTAGTGGTGGGCTTTCCGGCAGATAGAGAGATCCGTATAGCCAGAGGGCCCTGCCACATATTCCTACCTCTTCCCCTGAACCACATCCCAAGATGTGGCCTTACAGGCAGAGTTTTGTCTTGAATATGCTGAGAGTTTGAAGTGACCCCTCTGAACCCAACACAGGAAATTGACTGGGGAAGTGTTAGGGTTCATGCAGACTTGCTTCTGCTTTAGATGTGATTCACCCAGTTTGTCTTCGCAACAATTGTGGAGCTAGTCAAGAGAACGGTAGGAGGATGAAACATCTGTTTCTGAGGAAGAAAGCCAGGAAGATACCCCACTGCAAGGCAGAGCCTGTGGCCCACAGGGGGGCATTTTCCTTTTTGTTGTTGTTGTTGTTTTTTGAGACAGGGTCTCACTCTGTCACCCAGGCTGGAGTACAGTGGCATGATCTCAGCTCACTGCAACCTCCGCCGCCTGGGTTCAAGCAACTCTCGTGCCTCAGCCTCCTGAGTAACTGGGATTACAGTCATGTGCCACCACGCCCAGCTCATATTTTTTGTATTTTTAGTAGAGATGGGGTTTCACCATGTTGGCCAGGCTGTTCCCAAATTCCTGACCTCAAGTAATCCACCCATCTCGGCCTCCCAAAGTGCTGGGATTACAGGCGTGAGCCACCACGCCCGGACACGGGAAGGCATTTTTAAATGCTTGCTTGGCTTGGGAACCTGGAATGTGACCTGCTACAATCCTGCAAGGTTTAGCACCAGAAAGCTTGGATTCCACACCCTGCTCTGCCACATCCAAGCTGTGTGCCCATGGGAGGTCACTGGCCGTCTGTGGGCCTAGGTTTTCTGTCTGTTACAGCTCTGCAGTAATTCCCAGCTCAACAGGGTCTTATGAGGATTCATGGGCTCACAAAACACAGAAATGCCTACATTTATGTTGGGGAGTAAAGTGCCCAGCTGTGGCACTGCCACCCAGCCCAGCACGTATCTAGGTCTCCGGGGTGTCTGTCTCCCCACTGGGCTGACTCTTACAGAAGAGAGTCACATGCTGAGACCTGTGGGTGTTCACTCTGCACAGTGGCTAAACGAAGGGAGGGAGGGCAGTGCACCCGCAATCATCATTCCAGAACTCACGCTGTGTCAGGGCCAGATGCCTGGTAAGTTCCCTTTCTTCCTGTGAGGCTGTGATAGTCTACGTTTGTGATGTTTTCAGATATTTCACTTAGTTTTCGCCTGTGGGGGTCACAGAACATTCCGGCCCTGGCCAGCAGTAGCCCCAATGTCTGGGAGTGTTTCATCAGTGTTCTTTGTCCTTTTTTGGTGCCAATTTGGTTCAAATCCCAGCTCTGAAATGCACTAGCTATAAGCTTGGGCAAGTCACTCAACCACTCTAGTTAGACGTATGTTCAGCTTGACATGAACATGTCAAATTGTTTTCTAAAGTAGTTGTGCCAATTTTTACTCCCAACAACTGAGCAAAAGAGAGTTCATGGTCCATATCCTTTGTCCCCTTTGTACTGTCAAAGTGTTTAACTTTTTTTTTTTTTTGAGACAGATTTTTGCTCTTCTCACCCAGGCTAGAGTGCAATGGCACGATGTCAACCCACTGCAACCTCTCCCTCCCGGCTTCAAGCAATTCTCCCACCTCAGCCTCCTGAGTAGCTGGGATTACAGGTGCACACCACCACACCCAGCTAATTTTTATATTTTTAGTAGAGACGGGGTTTCACCATGTTGGCCAGGCTGGTCTCAAACTCCTGACCTGAGGTGACCCACCTGCCTCGGCCTCCCAAAGTGCTGGGATTACAGGCGTGAGCCACCGCACCCAGTCCAAAGTGTTTAACTTTTGCCAACCAAATGGATGTAAAATGATATTCACTATGGGGCTTATCTGTATTTCTCTTAACATTAAGGAGGTTGAACATGTCTTCATGTTTATTAGCCAGACATGTTTTCTGTTCAGTGAAATGCCTATTTTTTATCTTTTTGTTAATTGATTTGTAAAGAGTTTGCTCTGTCACATAGGCAGGAGTACAGTGGTGAGATCATAGCTCACTGCAGCCTCCAACTCTCAGACTCAAGTGATCCTCCTGCCTTAGCTTTTCAAGTAGCTAGGACTGCAGGCTCAAACCACCAGGCCTGGGTTTTGGGGTTTTTTTTTCTTTTTTTTTTTTTGAGACAGGGAGTCTCTGTGGAGTACAATGGTACAATCATGGTTCAGTGCAGCCTCGACTTCCTGGGCTCAAGTGATCCTCCCTCAGCCTCCTGAGTAGCTGGAACCACAAGCATGTGCCATCACGCCCAGCTAATTTTTGTATTTATTGTAGAGATGAGGTTTTGCTGTGTTACCTAGGCTGGTCTTGAACTCCTGGCTTCAAATGATCCTCCCACTTCAGCCTCCCAAAGTTCTGGGATTACAGGCGTAGGCCACTGTGCCTGACCTAAAGGTTTTAACCTTTAACTTTTTGAGTTATTGATCCAGCTAGAGTTGATTTTTTGTGTATAGTGGGAGGTAAATATTTCTTTTTTCTTTTTCATATGGGTAACCAAATTTCTAGTTCCATTTATTGAATAGTCTAGGGCCACTTTTTAAAAATTTTCTGGAGCCAATTTTTTTTTTTTTTTTTT
>NW_012100320.1:3008072-3010598 GCF_000951045.1 Mandrillus leucophaeus | reverse complement strand
CACCCAGCTAGTTTTTTTGTTTTTTTTTTTGTATTTTTTAGTAGAGACGGGGTTTCACCGTGTTAGCCAGGATGGTCTTGATCTCCTGACCTCGTGATCTACCCGTCTCGGCCTCCCAAAGTGCTGGGATTACAGGTTTGAGCCACCGCGCCCGGCCCTGTTTGTTTTCTAATTTTTTAAATTTTTTTTTTTTGAGACAGGGTCTTGTTCTGTTACTTAAGCTGGGGTGTAATGGTGCAATCACAGCTCACGGCAGCCTCAACTTCCCAGGCTCCAGTGATCCTCCTACTTCAGCCTCCCAAGTAGCTAGGACCACAGGCATGCATCACCACACCCAGTTAATTTTTATATTTTTGGTAAAGACTGGGTTTTGCCATGTTACCCAGGTTGGTCTCGAACTCCTGAGCTCAAGCAATCCACCCACCTCTGCCTCCCAAAGTGCTGAGATTATAGATGTCAGCTACCATGTCTGGATGCGACTAAGCTAAGTTTTAAAAGGACTTGATTTAAAGGAAAATATTAAATGGATAATAGTTCAAATAGCAAAAATCTGGAAAGTGATGCATGAATGACTGAAACTTTAGAAACAGGACTGGAAGACCCTTGGTCAGCGGCAGTAAATAGTGGTCTCTGGCCACGTTGGTTTGCAAACACAAGGTGATTCCTGAGGTGGCCCCTCCTATCTGGTCCCCCTAGGGCAGGGGTTCCCAAACCCGAGGTCGCAGGGCAGGAGGTGAGCGTCAAGCTAGCGATCACTATCGCCTGAGCTCTGCCTCCTCTCAAATCAGCAACCACATTAGATTCTCATAGGAGCAAGAACCCTATTGTGAACTCCGCTTGTGAGGGATCTAGGTTGTGCGCTCCTTATGAGAATCGAATGCCTGATGAAACTGTCCCCCACCCCCGATCCCCAGGTCCATGGAAAAGTGTTTTCCACAAATCTGGTCCCTGGTGCCAAAAAGGTTGGGGACCACTGCTCTAGGGGTCATGCAGCTCTGGGCCGTGGTGTGTGTGGTGTGTGTGTGGTCTGTGTGTGTGTGTGTTAAGGAGGAAAGGCAGGCCTCAGAAGTGTGAGCTGCAGCCCCTGGAGTCAGCTCTGAGGTCTTGAAGCTCCCCAACTTGACCTGTGTGGGTGCCCTTCCTCTCTCAGTTTTCACTCCCTGTTTTAGGTCCCGGCTCCTATTCTCCTCTGTCCGGCTCAGTTTCAGCCTTGCTCATTGTCTGAGGAGCCATCTGACCGGAAGGAGACTCTGGGGCTCTCTGAGAAGGCAGCTGTACTCTGGGGCCCTCCCTCCTGGGCCTCCAGGCCTGGCCAAGGGGGCCAGTTCCATGCAGCTGAGCATCAGGCCTGGCAGTCGGTGAACTTCTTGGGCCCAAGGGACTGAAAGAGGTCACAAATCCCTGCCAAGGCTCTTGCCAGCTGACCCTGCGGTCTGGGGTCAGCTCCAGAAGAGGAGGCCATCATGGAGGTCGAGTACACACACTCTAAGGCCTGACTCAAAAGGGCCTGTGGGGCACTGTCTACCCTCTCAGGAGGAAGCCCTGTGGTGCGGGAAGGGTTTGGAGGGGGTTCCATCTACCTGCAGCCCGCTTACTACAGTAGCCCTTGGCGCAGCCCAGCCCACCTTAATTACTCCATTCATTCACTCAGTAGGATTTGGATCCTGAATAATCATGATCATATATATAGATAAACTTTTTTGCTGTTTTGAGACAGGGTCTTTCTCTGTCACCCAGGCTGGGGTGTAGTTGGTGCAATCACAGGTCACTGTGGCCTCAACCTCCTAGGCTCAAGCCATCCTCCTACCTCAACCTCCTGAGTAGCTGGGACTATAGGCATGCACCACCGCACCTGGCTAATTTTTTTTACTTTTTGTAGAGATTGGAGTTGCCTAGGCCAGTTTCAAACTCCTAGGCTCAAGCAATCCTCTTGCCTCGGCCTCTCAAAGTGTTGGGATTACAGGCGTGAACCACCACACCTGGCCTAATAAACATTTTTGAGATGTTTCTTCCCATACCTCTGTGCTGAGTGCTCTTCACAGAGGATTTTATCTAATTTTCACAACAGCACTGGGGGTGCGTCCTGTTATTATCCCCACTTAACATATGATAAAGTAAGCCTCAAAGAAGTGGAACCATCTTGCTTAAGGCCAGATGTAGGGCATGGGGGAGCCAGGATTTAATCCCAGCAGTGTTTGATTCTGAACCTGTGCTATTTTTCCCCATCCACGTAAAGGGAAGGGGGAGTTCACCACTGGAAAAGAAAGTCGGTCCTTTGACCTAGACTTGATCCCCAGTTTACATAGAAATAGTTATTTCTGGCTGGACGTGATGGCTCTTGCCTGTAATCCCAACACTTTGGGAGGCCAAGGCAGGCGGATCACGAGGTCAGGAGATTGAGACCATCCTGGCCAACATGGTGAAGCCAGGCATGGTGGCGTGTGCCTGTAGTCCCAGCTACTGGGGATGCTGAGGCAGGGGAATTGCTTGAAACTGGGAGGTGGAGGTTGCAGTGAGCTAAGATCA
>NW_012100320.1:3007412-3008022 GCF_000951045.1 Mandrillus leucophaeus | reverse complement strand
TAGCTGCTGTGGTTGTCAATTCAGAGTGAAAAAGCTCTCACTTCCTGTTAAGAATCAATTAGAGCATTTTTTATAGAAGCTCTAGCTCTCCCTGTGAGGATCACAGGAACCTGGGAGGAGAGGTGGGAAGGCAGAGCGGGAAGAATGTCTTTCCTGAGCAGTGTTGGGAGCAAGGTCAGGACTGCACATTCGAGACTCCAAGTTCATGTCCCACTGTGCTGTCAAATGAACTTCTAAAGGTCTTTTTTTTTTTGAGACGGAATCTTGCTCTGTCGCCCAGGCTGGTGTGCAGTGGCGCGATCTCGGCTCACTGCAACTTCCGCCCCTGCAGGTTTTTAAGCAATTCTCTGCCTCAGCCTCCGGAGTAGCTGGGATTACAGGTGCGTGCCACCACGCCCAGCTAATTTTTTTGTATTTTTAAGTAGAGATGAGGTTTCACCATCTTGGCCAGGCTGGTCTTGAACTCCTGACCTCGTGATCCACCCACCTCGGCCTCCCAAAGTACTGGGATTACAGGCGTGAGCCACCGCACCCAGCTACAAAAGTATCTCAAAAATTAGCCAGGTGTGGTGGGGCATGCCTGTAGTTCCAGCTACTTGGGAGGCTGAGG
>NW_012100320.1:3001817-3007362 GCF_000951045.1 Mandrillus leucophaeus | reverse complement strand
TTTATTTATTTATTTATTTATTTATTTATTTATTTGAGACGGAGTTTCACTCTTGTTGCCTAGGCTGGAGTGCAATGGCATGATCTTGGCTCAACGCAACCTCCGCCTCCCGGGTTCAAGCAGTTCTCCTGCCTCAGCCTCCCAAGTAGCTTACAGGCGTAAGCCACCATGCCTGGCCTATTTTATTAACAGATGTAACATATGTGTATGGCAAATAATAATAATTCAAATAGTATTGAAAAGTATCCAATTGTTGGTTGGGCTAAGTCACTCACACCTGTAATCTCTGCACTTTGGGAGGCCAACGCAGGTAGATTGCTTGAACTCAGGAGTTTAAGACCAGCCTGGGCAACATGGCGAGACTCCATCTATACAAAAAATACAATAAATTAGATGGATGTGGTGGCATTTGCCTATTGTCCCACCTACTCAGGAGGCTGAGGTGGGAGGATCCATTGAGCCCAGGAAGTCAAGGCTGCAGTGAGCCATGAAGGTGCGCTGTACTCCAGCCTGGGCAACAGAGACCTTGTCTCAAAGAAAAAAGAAAAAAAGAAAGAAAAGTATCCAATTAAAAAGTAAATTATCCTACCTCTAGAAGCACTACCCAGAAGTAACTATGTTAATAGTGAATGATTTTTATATCCATGTAGTGTAGGAAACTAAAAAAAAAAAAAAAAGGAATAATTTCTCTCCCTGACTGCAAATAACACACTCATGCTCCATTTCTTGATTTATCATTTCTAGAGTAACTCTAGTTATTCTCTGCTGGAAAAGTTCGTTTCCTTACATCTACCCCATCTCTCCTCCCTCCTCACCTTATTCCCAATACTAGATCTTTTTAAAAATAATGTTAGGCCAGGCGCGGTGGCTAACGCCTGTAATCCCAGCACTTTGGGAGGCTGAGGCAGGCGAATCACCTGAGGTCAGGAGTTCAAGACCAGCCTAGCCAACATGGCAAAACCCAGTCTCTATTAAAAACACAAAAATTGGCCAGGAGTGGTGGCACGCACCTGTAATCCCAGCTACTTGGGAGCCTGAGGCAGGTGACTCGCTTGAACCTGGGAGGCGGAGGTTGCAGTGAGCTGAGATCGCACCACTGTACTCCAGCCTGGGCAACACAGTGAGACTCTGTCTCAAAAATAATAATAATAATGTTAAATGTTCTGCCAAATCCTGAAGCTGCTGCCACAGCTGTATTTCAGGAAGCCCAGTCCTGTGAGGATGCCGTCCCCCCTCCGCAGGAAGACGTCAGACAGGACACTTTCCATCACCCTGCTTCCTGATTCCAGGCATCGATGCTGAGCTGGACAGAAGGAAAACAGCCTTTTGGTGTCTGAGACAACAGCACAAATGACAGGACTGGCCTTGTTTCCTGAATGGGAAGGGGGTGGGGAGAAGAATGCTGCAGTGATCCAGGCTTGTTGATGCCCTGCCATAGGCACCCTGTGTGGCCTTGGGCAAGTCCCTTCTCTTGCCTCTCCACCTGTAAAGTGTAGGTTACTGGGGTTCCTCCACCTTACACTTTCTTGGGTCAGAATTACAGAAAGAGGCGGCTGTAGGAAGAACTTTCCAAAAAAGAGTAGAAAAGCCTCTCCTTACTCAGGAGGCTGAGGCAGGAGAATCGCTTGAACCTGGGAGGTAGAGGTTGCAGTGAGCCAAGATCGCACCATTGTGCTCCAGCCTGGGCAACAAAAGCAAAACTCCATCTCAAAAAAAAAAAAAAAGAAAGAAAGAAAGAAAAGAAAAGAAAAGAAAGGAAGGAAAAGGCTCTTCTGAGAGACAGAGTGATGATACAATGATAGTAACAGCGGCGGCTTCCTGAGGGCCTCCCGTGGGCACTGTGTGGGTGTCGTCCAGGTGCCACGCATGCGCGATCCTATTTAATCCTCCAGGCTCTCAGGTGGGCACAATTCTCCTCGTTTAACTGATGAGGTAACTGAGGAGCAGAGGTTAGGCGACTTGTCAAAGCTCACAGAGCCGAAAGGTCTGTGCCACCAATCCAGTCCAATCTGCTGCCTAGTCTTGTTGAATATCGTGGATATTTCAAAATGCTGAAAAACTCCAGGGTCCCTCTGGCCCTCCAGAAACAGACTGGAAGATACTTCCTGCGTTCATGGAACCCTGCCTCCCAGATCCACTGTAGAGACTGACCTGGGCCCAAGCCTGAGGGGTGATTTTGAGACAAATTCCTCTCCAGGGGAACCTTTTCATAGACAGAGAAAAGGGGGCTGTTTAGTCTGGGGAGACTTTTGCTCACCCATAGCAGGGACCCCAAATGTTCAGAATGGCTTGGGAGCTGTTCCTCTCGCCTAGCCTTCCCCAGAGACAGGGCTGTTTGCACTCTCCTCATCCCACGGACCAGCACACTCTCACCCACACCACACCCTGGGCACTCTGGGGACCCACAGGCCTCAGCCTCAGCATGGCGTGGCGCTGGCCACAGCTGGGGCAGGGCTGCTTCCCTTCAGACCCAAGGCCACAGGCTGGAAGGAAATGGAGGTGGGAGGGGCCCAGAAAAGCTGACTAGGCTGGAAGGCTGGTTGGTGGGGAGGAAGCACAGAAAGGCCAGCCCAGCAATTTGGGCAAAGCTGCCAAAGCTGCCTTGGCATCTCTGCGGATTCAAGGCCACCAGGGCCTCACCTTGGCCACCCAGCCCCGGCTTGTGGCCAGGAGGCTGAGGGGAAGTCCTGATTGGGTCACACTGTGAGAGACTGAATCAGAACTTGGCCCTGACTGCCAAGACTACTGGACTCTTTCCCCTACCTGCAGCTCAGGGGTGTGGCTAGTGGGCAAAGAAATGCATATATATATATATATATGTTTGTTAGTTTGTTTTGAGACAGAGTCTCACTTTGTTGCCCACGCTGGAATGCATCGACATGATCATAGCCCACTGTAACCTGGGACTCATGGGCTCAAAGGATCCTCTCACTTCAGCGTCCTGAGCAGTTAGAACTACAAGCGCATGCCACTGCACCTGGCTAATTATTTTGTAATATTTTGTAGTGACAGGGTCTTGCTACATTGCCCAGGCTGCTCTCAAACTCCTGGCCTCAGGTGCTCCTCCTGCCTCGGCCTCCTGAAGTGCTGGGATTCGCCACTGAGCTCAGCCCGCCTATATCTTAAGCCTCTTCCTTGAGGCTCCAACCTGGGTCTCTGCTTCAGAGTTCAACATCAAGAAATGAATAAAACAAGGGCCCAGCCTAGGCAAAATGGTGAGACCCCATTCCTACAAAAAATAAAAATAATTTTTACAACAGAGATGAATCAAACAAAGAGACACGAACAAAACAAAGCCTCTTTGAGGGCAAGAGCCCCACCAAACTGGGACAAATGTGATAAAACCAGAGCCTAGGTCTGGGCTGCTGCTGAGCTCTCCTGACGTTATGGTCTGCCAGAGACAGGTGTCTTTGCACATCTATGGTGACTAGTCCACTCACTCTATACCCCGTCCTGGTTGTGGCAAAGAGACTACACGTTGTCCACCTAGGTCAGGGTTTCTCAACCTCAGCACTACTGATATTTTGGATGAGTAGCCCCCAAGATGTTGTGGGGGTGGGGGGCTGTCCTGTGCATTGCAAGGTGTTCAACAGCATCTCTGGCCTCCACCCACTAAATGCCAGTAGCAATGTCCCCATTTGTGACAAACAAAAATATCTCCAGACATTGACAAATATCCTCTGAAGGCAACATCATCCCCAGTTGAAAAACACTGCTCTAGCTCCATTCCCTCCCTTCATTTTTAGTAACAAGTCTTGATTTTCAGCTGGCACGCAGTCAACAGGAAAAAAAACACTAGGCAGCTAGCTGCAAGACCACCCTTGCAATGAGGCAGAAGTACAACTTCCAGAAAGTGTCTCTAAGGGGAAAGTGTGCATCCTAAACCCCTTCTTGCTTCCCAAAGATGAGAACACTTATGCGGGGGCTGCAACTGTATCACCTTATGGGTCCAGAAATCAAACTCAGGGGGTAAGATGGCAGAGCAGTACGAGGGAAGGAGGCTGGGTCCCAGACGACCATGGAGTGCCATGATAGAGATGGCCTCTACCACCGGACTTAAGTCATGCAAGAGAAATGAATTTGTGTCACTGCTGTCTTGGCCTAACTTCCCCGGAGCTGAGGTTTAGCCTCTGATGAACTCTTCTGACACCATGGCCTCTTGTCAGTCGTAGTCAAATCTAATCTTAAGTAACATACGAGATATAACTCAGCAGTGTTTGTGGCATTAATTACCCACTGTCCGGATGCCCATGACTGTCAATTTTTTGCCTCAGCTCAATTCTAGTAGATCACCAGACCCCTCCACATGGCCACCATCCTCTCCCCATCCCACCCCTCCCCTGGGGCTTCCTATCTCAAGAAAAGGTACTCCCACTTCCTTAGAACTCTGTGAGTCATCTCTGAATTCCCTCTCTGCCATTCCATCTCTCCCACATCCACAATGCCACAAAGTCCCCAATTCTCCTCCACTCTACCCTTAATGCCACCGTTGCAGCTCAGGCCCTCACCACTCCTCCCCTGGTTCACTATCACTACCTCCTAACTACCCTCCCTGCCTCCAGTCTCCACTCCACGGCCCACATCTGCCACGCCCCGCCTCCTGAAACGACCCCCTCCCCAGACTCCCTTGGTCTCTAGAGCAAAGTCCAACCTTTCTGGGTGACCAGCATGCCCCCTGCCCTCTCCCACCTCATCTCCTAGTCCCCCATGTCTTATAGCCAACAGGAGACTATGCAAAGAGCTGACTACTGCTCCAGTAACCCGGTAACCCGCTGTGACTCTGTTCCCTCTGTCTCCAATGTCCTTCCCTGCTGCCTCTGTTCTGTGAACTATAACTCCTCCTTCCTTCAAGGCCCAGGCAAAAACACCTCCTCCTCAGGTTTCGATTGATTCCCTCAGCAAACACAGCCTGTTGATGTCTGCTCTCTGCTGCCACAGAATTTGCCTGTGGGTCTAACACAGAGCTTGTCCCATTGCATTTACTGAGTTGGAGTGCCTGTCTACCTGACTGGCAGTGAGCAACCTGAGGAAAGATCCCATTTAATTGTACTTGGAATCCACGCCACTTAATGTAATGTTGGCACAGAGTAGGTGCCCAGTACACAATATGATTACCCATTTACTAAGCCCTTGCTATGTGGCGGGCCCTGAGCAAATGCTTTATCTAAATTATCTTATTTCATCCTCAGAATCTCCTTGCCAGAAGTGATTGTTTCCCCTAAGAGATGAGATTACAATTCCAAGAGGCTGAGCAGCCACCCCAGGTGCCACGGCTTATGCACAGCAGTGTCAGAGACAGATTCTCCGTCTGCCACACCCATCTGTCCCTTGGGATCTTGCCTCCCCTGATGCCAACTCCAGACATTGTCTTCAGGGAAATGCTCCCTCCCAGAACTAACCAGAACTGGGTGCAGAAAAAGCTCTTTATCCTGTTATTCAGTTAACTTGGGATTTCTTAAAAAGGAAGTTTTAATGAGAAACCAAAAGAAAGCCAAACACACACACACACACATATATTTTAACAAAACAAATGGACAATACCAGG
>NW_012100320.1:2999517-3000337 GCF_000951045.1 Mandrillus leucophaeus | reverse complement strand
AAAAAAAAAAAAAAAGCAAAGAGAGAAAGGGATGGCTGGCCTAATAGCCTTCTGGACCCTCTGATAGTCCTCCCCAGGGTGAGTGTGAGTTTGAAACCAGATATGCCTACGGCTTGGAGTCCAGATCTGCAAGCTTCCTGCTGGATGTTGAAGGGTCCTGTCTCCTCCCTAGGCCTCAGTGTAGGCATCGTCCCTTCTGTGGACTACCCCCTCTGTTCCCAAGCCCTGCCTGGCCCCTCTTCCCATAAAATTATAACAGAGAGTGGAGGCTTGTGGGCAAGTTCCCGAGGAGGCTCAAACTCAGCTGTAACCCTTGAAGCCACAGTCATTTCCCCTCCCCCCCTCCCCAGCTAGGAGGCTGAGAAGTTTCATCACAGCTGAGCTGTTGTCCTTATAAGGGAAAGTCCTCCGGAGCCTCTCCTTTGGGCCGTAGCCAGCTGGTGGAGAACCTGGCCAGGCCTTGGGGTATCCTCCCAGTGCCAGGAAAGGTGGGGGTGACCCAAGGACTCTGGGGTGAGCCTCCATCTGAAATCACAGACCCTCCAGACAAATATAGCAGAAAGCAGCCAGTGGCCCCAGGCCAAAACCCCAGGAGGGTCAAATCTCAGGTCCTGACACTAACTTTGGTCCCCTATGTAAGTTGCTTAAGCCTCAGTTTCTAAACCTGTAAAATGGAGTGAAATTACATCTTCCTTGTGAGGCCACTGTGGTGACTGTGAGAGGATAACAGGCCTGGCAAACAGGTGCTCTGTGAGGCCAGGCTGCTGGAGTTTATTAAGCATTTTATTTTTTATTTATTTGTTGTTTTTTGGGTTTTTTG
>NW_012100320.1:2993733-2994235 GCF_000951045.1 Mandrillus leucophaeus | reverse complement strand
ATTTCTTAAAAAGGAAGTTTTAATGAGAAACCAAAAGAAAGCCAAACACACACACACACACATATATTTTAACAAAACAAATGGACAATACCAGGTTTTTTTTTTTCTTTTCTGAGATGGGAGTGGCATGATCTTAGCTGACTGCAACCTCTGCCTCCCAGGTTTAAGTGATCCTCCCACTTCAGCCTACACCACCATGCCCTGCTAATTTTTGTATTTTTTTGTAGAGACAGGATTTTGCCATGTTGCTCAGGCTGGTCTCAAGCTTTGAAGATTGGCTTCAAGACATCCGCCCACCTCAGCCTCCCAAAGTGCTGGAATTACACATATGAGCCACCACCTCTCCTGGCCCCTCTGAGCTGTTATTTCCTCCTCTCTAAAACCAGCAGGTGAGACTAGACGTCTCAAAGATCCTTATCAGCCCTAATATCCTGTGATTCCATGGATGGAATAGTTTCTCAGACTGGATGGTGGGCTGATGAATTGTGCTGGGGAGGGCAGT
>NW_012100320.1:2988956-2990648 GCF_000951045.1 Mandrillus leucophaeus | reverse complement strand
GCCCAGCTAATTTTTGTATTTTTAGTAGAGATGGGGTTTCACCATGTTGGCCAGGATGGTCTCGATCTCTTGACCTTGTGATCTGCCCAGCTCGTCCTCCTAAAGTGCTGGGATTACAGGCGTGAGCCACTGCGCCCAGCCAGAAAGGTGCTTCTTACCACATCCCTCCCCATGGCTGGCCAACACCATCCCAGCAGCCACTCTCTTCAAGGTGGCCTTACAGAGGGGACTCTGCCATCAAAAAGACTCCTCTATGATGAAGGGGCCTGGGAAGATGGAGTGATTCACCTGAGGGCCCTCAGCTTCTGCAGGCCACTCCGCTCAGTATAGCTGTCACGTGCCAGGCCAGTGGCAGGGGAATTCAGGAGCGACATGAGGGTCATTGCCACAGTTGATAGGCCCCGGTTCAGGTGTTTCCTGTTGTGTTGGCCCCGGAGTCTGTCCATGGTTCTCACAGAGAAGGAAGGGAGCCAGCCTTTCGTGAGCACCGTGGTACTTTCCCACATGGGGGACCGGGGGTGGGGGGAGGGTGTGGCTGTAATCCCCTTTTGTGGGTGAGGAAACTGAGGTCTCCTAAAACTGAGACACACCCAAGGTCCTTGGGTGAGATTTGGACCTTGGCAGCCTGGTTTGGAGCTGTCCACTGGCGTAAGGGTTTCCCAAGAGTGTTCAGGGAAGCCCTGGAATTCTGCTGAATTTTGTTTGTGTTGGGAGGTCAGGAGCCAAAGACAGGACCCAGGCTCACCCTGAACAAGGACCAGGCTCTGACGGTAAAATAACGGCTGGAATCATCATTTGGGAACCACTTTAGGAAACACTTGTTCAGCGAGAATCATCAATAGATACTAAATCTGGGGAAATTTGTGGTGAGGTGCAACATATTTAGATGATCTTAAGTTGTCTCCCAGATTATTAACTGCAAGAGGAAAAACGCAAAAACATTAACAGTAGAAAAATCAGACACCTGGACCCAGTAATCAAAATGAACATTACCCATGAGGGCCAGATGCAGGTAGTCCATCTCCAGAGTAATGCCCTGAGAAGGACCCAATTGCCCGTGCAGTTTCCAGCTGAGAATCCATAACCTCAGTTAACTATCATAACTAAGCAGGCGGAAACCTCAGCCAAACCGCAAAGGAGGAATCAGAAAGGGGAGGACTGTATTCTTCAAACATGTCAATGTTGTCAGGGACAAAGAAAGGCTGGGGAAATGTTTCAGATTGAAGGAGATGAAAGAGAGATGACAGTTGTATGCCTAACCTGACCCTAACCAGAGGAAAAATATAATAAAGGATATTATTGGGTCAAATGACAAAATGGGAATATGAACAATAAACTATTGTTATCAATGTTAAATGTACTGATAAATGTACTACAGTTACATAAGAGAATATACTTGATTTTAGGAAATACACAGTGAAGTATTAAATATTTAGGGATAAGAAGCCATGATAACCGGCCGGGCGCAGTGGCTCACACCTGTAATCCCAGCACTTTGGGACGCCGAGGCAGGTGGATCATGAGGTCAGGAGATCAAGACCATCCTGGCTAACACAGTGAAACCCCGTCTCTACTAAATATAGAAAAAATTAGCCGGGAGTGGTGGTAGGCGCCTGTAGTCCCAGCTACTCAGGAGGCTGAGGCAGGAGAATGGCATGAACCTGGGAGGTGGAGCTTGCAGTGAGCCGAGAT
>NW_012100320.1:2982543-2986931 GCF_000951045.1 Mandrillus leucophaeus | reverse complement strand
ACTTGGGAGGCTGAGGCAGGAGACTCGCTTGAAACCGGAAGGTGGAGGTTGCAGTGAGCCGAGATTGCGCCACTGCACTCTAGCCTGGGCATTAAGAGCAAAACTCCATCTCAATAATAATAATAATAATAATAAGCAATAATGGAGCACCAGGAGCAGGCAGTATCCCAGCCCAGCTTATGGAATGGGGGCCCTAGTACCGAGTTTGGGGGACTGGTGATGCCAATCACCAACTGCTGTCTTGGAGAAGGGCAGCCCTGGAGCTGGCACCCACAATAACAAACAGGCTTGAGGCAGTGAAGTTCCATAAAAATGGATTTATTGCCAAACTTTAAGAAAGGCGCTTCATAAGCAGAAGACACAGAATGCCACCCTCTTCAAGGAGGCAAGCACGGAATGCCACCTTCCTCAAGGAGGCAAGCTAGGCAGGCCCTGTATGTTCTCACTCCTCTCCCGGAAGCCAGCTTCCTGCCTAGGGCCCAGGCTGCTAAGGGATGGAAATTAATAGCATTTGGTCACTTGAGGTGGCCTCAGAGAGAGTGGCTAGGCCTAAACTTGTGACCTACATGCAGGGTCTCTGCACCCACAGACTCTGCCCTCAGTCCAGCTGCTGCAGTTAGCTACTTGACAGAGGGAACTGAGGCTCCAATTCCTGGCAGTAGTTGGCTTGGTTAAAGCCCCAGCCAGCCATGGTTGCTGGTGGGGGAAGGGAAGATGGCAGGGGATCACATGATTGGGCACCTGATGTCCTTCTTGCTCTTGTCCTGGAGCAGATGGAGGGAAAGGCAGACTGTGGCATGGGGGCCCAGTTTGTGCAAGGAGGCCGATGGGGGCTCCCAAGCCAGCGCACTGCTGCTCACCTCTGCTCCTGCCCCATGCAGCCATAGAGGACATCTGCCCCTCCTGATCCTTGATTACTACCTCAAAAACAAAGTGACAGTACAATAACGAAGGCATTGACCTGTGCAGCAAGCCTCAGCGGGCTCGGGGAAGGGGGCAGAAAGACCAGGGCATGTTGCTGTGACCCTCCCTTTCTCTCTTTCAGTAAACAAAAGTGCACATTCAGAAATCTGGGCAGGTCCTATCAGAAGCTGCTCCCACCCCACAGGCCCCAGGGAGAGTGGCTGGACCTCGGGAGCCAGGGCATCTGCACCTACAGGCTCTGCCCTCAGTCCAGCTGCTGCAGCACGATGGAGACTGGATGTGCCCCTCAAGTCAGGGACAACGTGGGGGACAGGCTGGGAGAGGACCAGGGTGCAGGGATGGACCAGGAAAGGAAAAGAAGAAAATGTCTCTTCTCCTAGAAAGTTACAGGAGAGCAGCCCATCTGGGGCTTGAAGGCGGGGAAGTGGCTTCAGATACCAACATACCCCTATCAGCATTTGAAGAAATGACTGGGATACTGGACCTGTTTCGGCTGAGAAGGACCTACAGAGACCCAGATAAATCCCCATCTGAGGAGGCAGAGAAGTTGGTGGGGATTCTCTTCTGAAGGCTGACATGATCATTACAAATAAGGTTTTCTAATGTGGACATCAGGGCCACTGTGGGATTCACCTCTTCAGAAATATACAAGGCTGGACACTATCTAGGGGCAGAGACTAGACTAGAGGACCCTTTAAGTTTCTCTTCTACTCTTGAATCCTCCAGACCTAAGCCCTCCAATCACAGCTCACCTGAGAGGAAGGGGCTGCAGAAAATGTCCTTGTTTTGCAGAAAAGGAAACAGGGCCAAAGAGAGAGAGGTCACACAGCTAACGTCCTCCTCACAAAGAGGCCTCTCCAGCTCCAGCTGGGACCTACGTTCCCCGCAACTGAGGGATGAACCTAGAGCCTGGACCCAAGGCCTCTGCAGCTACTCAGAATAGGTGGGAGGGGGCTAGCTTTGAGGCTGCCTTAGCCATGAGGCTCTTTGCCTGGAAATAGTTGGAGATGGGAGCTGCAGGGGGCTCAGCTGTGCTCTATTCAGAAGTCAGGAATGTAAACTACTGGGGATGGGTAACAGAGATGATGTCATTCCCAGAAACCCCAAGTGCCGCCCCCAAAGCCCTGGGGCAGTTTGGAACGCCCACACACACACATAGGTCCCAGCGCGTGTGCTCCCAGCCCCAGCCCAGCGGCCAGGCCAGATAGCCAGGTGGTAGCCCTGGATGGCACCTGGCACCACTGGCCAGAGCAGAGTAGGAAGGACACCAGGAGTCTCTTCAGGTCATGGCCAAACCCTGACATGCCCGATGGCCCTCCTGCAGCCATTGCTGTAGAAGCAGAAGCACATTTCTCAGCAGGGTCGGGCCTTGATGGACTTGATGGATGGCCAGGAGGGATGGTGCCTCTGGCCCAGCAGGCCCTAGGGTGCACTTCTCCTGTAGAGGGTCACCAGCTCCTTCCGCTTCTCCCTTAGCCCAGGTGCTTCCTGGTTCCGCTCTCCCGAATCTCTCATTTCCTGCAGGACCTGGGTGGCCTGCCTCAGCTGCTCCACAGCCTGGCTGAGCAATGTTTCGGCGCTAACAGGGACTGGCTCACTGCCCAGCACCTTGTTTAACAGTTTCTCTGTCTGTTCCGAGGCCACCTTCACCTCCAGCTGGGCCCGATATAGCCGTTCCCTGGGCTGCAAAGGACGCCGCGGGCCTTCCCCAAGCAAGTCCCCAAGGGAGGAACAGCGGGGATGGAACTGAGGTTGCAGGTCCCAGGGGGGCAGTGCTGTGGATGTTGTTGCATCCTTTAGGGGAGTTCCTGGGGTGCCCTCAGCCTGGGAGGGCTTGGCAGGTTCAGGACTGTCATCCATGCCATTCACTGAGACCTGCGCTGTGCCTGGAGCAGGTGGCCCAGAAGCCTGCATCTCACCCATGCAGGCTTTCAGTTTCTCCGATAAGATCTTGGGTGGGGGTGTAGGGGGCTTCCCACCCTCCCTGGGGGCAGCCTCAGAAGTCTCTGAACAGGGTGCCTGGGACGGTTCTGCACTCTCTGCAGCAGGGGGCTCCTGGGAGCTGGGGTTCTCCCAGCTCACCTTCAGTTTGTCAGGCAGGATGCTGTTGGGAGGCTGCTCAGAGCCAATGTCCTCCTCTGCTGGGGTCTCTGAGTCCTCTTGGCTCTCAGGGGAGACCTCAGAGCTTGCTGAGACAGGGGTTGGGGCTCTCTCCCCTACAGGGGTATCCACCCTGTCACCAGGGCTGGTGGTCTCAGGTGCTAGGAAAGGCTTGGTAGGAGGCATGAGGGGCCGGGGTGTCTCCCGAGGTTGGGCTTCACTGACATCATTGCTGGGGGCAAACACCTGTGGCCCACTGTCCGGAACATCAAGATCCAGGCGCAGAAGCCCGTCAGAAGCTGCGCTGGCCACCTGGTGGGGGGATGGTATACGGGTGTCATCTGGGCTGATGAGCCATTGGGTCAGGTGTGTCCACTGACATGAGATCTTATCCTCTCCCATCCAGGTTGTCCAGGCCCCCAGCCCCCCAGCCTCCCTCTGTCCTGGCTTCTGTGGCTACTTGATTAGAAGTAAAAGTGATTTCTTGATGAATCTTCCTCTCCTTTCCCTCACCACCAAGAATTCCCTGTTTTGGAATCACAGGCCAGGAAAGTCACAGCCAGGGTCCTCTTGGAGCCCCAGGGTGGTTTCTGGGATACTGGACCTAGACTGGACTATACTAGCCTGGGTGTCAGGGGACAGAGTTCCAGCCCTGTATCTAACCCTAGCTGTATGGCCTTCAGAGGTTCCCTTCTCTGCAACCCACCTATCCATCATCATACCCAGGGTCCCCACAACCAGTTGGTCAGTCAGAGACAGGACCAGGACTCAAACATCTTCCAGTTTGTCTTAAGCTCACTGACTTCTGCTTGCTCTTCCTGGAGACCTCTGTTCCATCTGCCAGCTTCTCTCCAGACTTTGCCTGTCCAGCTGCTCGGCAGCCTGTGCCCACTCTCCTCGTGTCATCAGATGGGGTCCCAGACCACAGCTAACCGCCAGAGAACAGCTGCACCAGAAAGCAGCTACCCACCCCCACCAGGCACCCAGGACCAATAGGGATATACAGCTAGCCCCACAGTCTTGAGACCCTCCCAGAGAGCCTCAGAGGTCCCAGCAGGGCTGGGAGGAGGCCTTTCCCAAGGTCCCTCAGATGGTGGCGGTCCTGGCTGGGATCCTCACTCTCCCCTGCCACCTTATTTTTCTTAAGAGATGGGGTCAGTTGGGCGCAATGGCTCACGCCTGTAATCCCAGCAGTTTGGGAGGCTGAGGCGGGCTGATCACCTGAGGTCGGGAGTTTGAGACCAGTCTGACAAACATGGAGAAATCCTGTCTCTACTAAAAATACAAAATTAGCCAGGCATGGTGGCACCTGTAATCCCAGCTACTTGGGAGGCTGAGGCAGGAGAATTGCTTGAACCCGGGAG
>NW_012100320.1:2959707-2982108 GCF_000951045.1 Mandrillus leucophaeus | reverse complement strand
ACACACACACACACACACATACATACCCACACATACACACACACACATACACACACACACACACACATACATACACATACACACACATACCCACATACATACACACACACATACACACACACACATACACACACACACATACACACACACACATACACACAGCTGCCTCCCTGAACTCTTCTGTGCAGAGGGCCCCTCCCTCCAAGGCTAGCCCTCCCCACACCCGTCCCCGGCCCCCCTCAGGCATTCCTTTTCTCTGTGGCCACCTCAGTGCTCCCTCTGCAGGATCCTATCCCTTAGCTGACAGACAGGCACAGGCTGCTGCAACTCAAAAACAAACCTCCCATGACCTTGGGTCCCTCCCTCTGGCAAACCCAGCCCAGCACCCCAGGACAGCCTTAAATTGACTCCTTTTAGAAAATATGCTGCAAGGCTGGGCACAGGGGCTCACGCCTGTAATCCCAGCACTTTGGGAGGCCGAGGCAGGCAGAACACGAGGTCAGGAGTTCAAGACCAGCCTGGCCAAGATGGTGAAACCTCGTCTCTACTAAAAATACAAAACTCAGCCGGGTGTGGTGGAGGGCGCCTGTAATCCCAGCTACTCGGGAGGCTGAGGCAGAGAAATTCTTGAACCTGGAAGGTGGAGGTTGCAGTGAGCTGAGATTGCACCACTGCACTCCAGCCTGAGCGACAGAGCGAGACTCAATCTCAAAAAAAAAGAAAAAGAAAATATGTTGTAAATGGCACCGCCTTTCTTGTCCTTGGTCCTGCCCTTGTGACTTGCGGCTGCCAACCTAGCTGATGCCCACCAGGCCTTGTGCCCATCTCTCTCCAGATGTGCCACTTGTCTCTGGCTTCCTCTTTCTTGGCTCCCTGCTGGCTGACCTCCCTCCAATCCCTAAATGTAGCACTTGCTAAGGTTCTTTCCTGGCCTCCAAAATCCTCCCCTGCAGCATTAGCTCCACTGGTCTAAAAGAGGCTCCTCCCTTCCCCCCTCCCCCTTGGCCATACCCTCTCCAAATTCCCTGTGCCCAGGGCCTCCATACTCCCAGTCTCCAGGCTTGGGGAACCTCAGACAACCTTCCCGTGGTCCAATCCCTGGATTCAATCACAAGGTCAGGTGGCTCTTGCTTCCTAATGTCCTCCCATCAACCCCTCCCTCTTCATCCCCTCCAGGGGCCTGGAAAGTCGCCTCTCCCATCTACTTCCTGGCCCCTGCCTTTCTCTCTCTCAACCCAACCCATCCTACCCAGAGCCTCAAACTGATCTCTGGAACGTACCCTCCCTTCCTGTCCCCAGCTTCTTCATCCAAGACCTCCACAATTTCCTCCCTATAACCCCCTTCTCAGACCAATCTCCCAGGCAAATGGAGCTGCTCTGCGTACCTCAAACCCTCCCGCTGTGCCTCAGCTCACAGCACTCCCTCCACAGAGAATCCCCTGACATCAAGTCCACCAAATGAACCCCTCTCATCCTTCAAGGGTCAGCTAAAATGCCAGTGGCTCCTTGTGGTCTCTCCTGCCCTGACCTCCTAGAGCCTTCCTCCACACAAAAATCAGACACAGCTCTGCTTGGAGCAGTCTGTGGAACAGGCCTATTTTTCAGCTGGAAGCTGAGCTCTGAGGGGCAGGGACTGGCTTCAAGGGCTTCAGTTTCCCTCTGGCACTAACTCTGGTTAAGGACAGATTCAACATTTGTGTATGGATTGAACAAATGGAAAAGGCCACAAGCTCAGGGACGTCCACACCCTAAACACATATAACACAGGTGCCCCATCACTTCCTGTCTACTCAGGAAGCCCCAGCTCCAGGTGTCCTCAGGAAAAATGTGGCCCCAAGCCTGGCTGCCTCCCAGAGGAGCTGAGGTCCTAGGCTCAACTAATCCCCCGATCCACACTGGGCAAGGCCCTACCTCCTTCAGGTGGACTCTCGTTGGCGGCCGGCGCCGCTGGCCCCCTCGCACCCGGTCCCGCGTCACATGCTCCAGGGCACAGCTCTTGTCCACCTTTACCTGGAGGGAGGGGGAACCAGATCAGCCCCTGCCAAGCCTTGGGGAGTACGGGAAGTACCCAGGCTGGACCTGGCTTAGAGGCAGGGTCAGTGCCCCACCGCTGTCTCTCTGGGCATCTCCCTACCCTGGCCTCTGCTTCTCTGACTCTGCAATGCCCCTGGGGTCTCTTGCAAAGTCTGAGGCTCTCCCTCTCTGCAGCTGCCGTTTTCCTCAGTCTTCCTGCCCAAATATGAGCCATCGGTCCTTGCCCCTGAGTATATCACAAATATATAAGCAGCCCTGAGGTGGCTTTGGGGCTTAGGTAGGAGAGAAGGTAGAAAGCAGCCCGTGCTCCCCTGGTACCTGGTTTCTGGAAAAGGTCTGCCCTGGCCTCTGCCACTCTCCCAGGACCCCTGGGGAGAGCCCAGGAGAGAGCAGGGCCTCTGCCCCTTGAGCCTGGAAGCCTGGAGGGCAGCATCTTCTCTCTGAGGGTAACAGAAGGGGTCAGGATTGGCTGGGAAGCCCCAGAGTAAGAGTCACATGGGAGGTCCAGACTCAGAACCCTGGAGCAGCCTGGCCCTATGATGGGGAGGGGGGCTCAGGCCCACGTGTGACTCCAGCTGTTTCTGTCCCTCCGTGGAGGAGCGGACTGTGGGTTGAGGCCCAGCCCATGGCTCCTATGGCCTCCGCCAATATCTATGATATGTCCCATCATCTCTCTCCCATGGAATGGGGACAGTTTTCTCCCAGGTAGTGAAGGGCTGAGCATGACATGTAACACAGGATACGACATAGGATTTACGGGCTGGGAGTCGGGGGACCTGGGTATTAAGAGGGGACTTGCTTGGAAAGATATGCTCCTTAACATAATCCAAGGCATCACTGTAGGGGGCCCCCAGGTCCATTTTAGCCCAAATAACCAAAGATTCACGATGTCAAAGACAAATCTCCCTAGGAGATCCTGGCCCCATGGGATGCTCTGCCTGCTCCAAGCCAGATTGTGGCTACTGCTGCCACAGTCCCCAGTACAGCACAGGGGGCAGAGGTCTGCAGGGCTGAATGGTCATTGCAGACAGAGAGGGAGGCCCAGAGCTGAGAGCCAGCCTGCCCTGGACCTCATGAGCAAACTGAAAAGGGAGCTTTCGGGTCACTCTGCAGCGCTGTCTGGCCTGGGCCCACCTGCTGCTTCCAGCTGAGGCCAGGCTTAGAAAGGATGCATGCTGCCACCAGTCCAGTTCCAGCCCACCACTTATCTGCTTTCCACTTTAAGACAAGTTACTTAATTTCCTTAAGCCTCCATTTCATCTGTAAAACAAGGACAGCACCACCTACTATGAGGGGCTGTAGTGAGGACTACAGAAGGTAACAACAGTGCCCTATAGCAGTGACATAATCAAGGGGTGGTCTGTGGTGAGGAGGGGCAGGGTCCTCTCCTAGATCACACGCAGTGGGAAAGGAGACACAGAGCTGTCCACAGACTGCATCGCACCTCATCGAAAGCCTTGTTTTTGCCTCGGTTAATCCCTTCATTGAGGGCTTTGATCCAGGATTCCTTCTCCTCCCCGGTGGGTGCCTGGAATTTGATGTCGCTGACCTGCGGGCAAGATGGATGGAGTAGATGGCAGATGTTTAACAAAGCTCACATTTGGCATGTTAAGGAGGCTTCCTAACCTAGATCCCGAAGTCAAACCAAAATGACCCCACAGTAAGTATGACACTGGGACTTTGGGCAAGGAAAGGGAAAGATCTCACAGAGAAGCCCTCCCTACTGCCCACCAGCATGCAGCTCGGTCTGAATTCGAATCAGCCTGGCCTTGTGGAAACAGCCAGGATCTGGTCCAGCTCCATGGGACTCCCCCAGGCCAGCTGCCTGGGCTCCGGGCTTCCGTTTACTCTGTAAAGTAGGAATAGCCCCAGTCTACATTCAAACCCACCCCACACCACCCCTGAGTCCTTTCCCAATTCAGGTAGGAGCTATGAGCTCCTGTTAGAATCAGAGGGTGGCTCAGAGAACCCTGACCCTGCCAGGCCCAATGGCCAGACAGGAAGTGAGAGGAAGGAGTGAGGCCATGGAAACTGAGGGGCTGCCCCATGCAGTGGATATGGCAGTAGGGCCTCTGAGTGAGACAGTCCACCACTTACAGGTGTCTGACCTCAGGCCTCAGTTTCTTCACCTGTGAAAGAGAATACCACCAGGACCTGCCTCATGGAGCCATGGAGATCATTTTTTAAATGATGTATCCAATTTGTACACCCATGCTCATAGCATTGTTCGCAACAGCCAAAAGGTGGAAGCAACCTCAGTGTCCACTGACAGACGAATGGATAAGCAAAGTGTACATATGTACAAAGTCCATATGTACAATGGATTATCAGCCAGCCTTAAAAAGGAAGAAAAATCTGACACATGCTACAACAGGGATGAACCTTGAAAACATTGTGCTAAGTGAAATAAGCTGGACACAAGAAGACAAAAACTGCCCGATTCCACCTATATGAGGTACCTAAAGTTATCAAAATCATAGAGACAGAAAAGAGAGTGGTGGTTGCCAGGGGCTGGGGAGAAGGGCAATGGGGCATTATTATTTAATGAGCACAGAGTTTTAGTTTTACGCAGTGGAGAGTTATGCCATAGATGGTGGTGATGGTTGTACAACATCATGAATGTATTTAATGCCACTGAATTGTGAAATTTCAAACTGGTAAAGATGGTATATTTTTTTTGACCACAGATGTTTTTTTTTTAATTGGGGGAAAAAAGATATATCTAAAGTACTAAATCTGGAGCTGGGCAGTGAATACTCAGTAATAGGAATTAGCACCACTGCCTTCCCTCTGGACAAAACAGTTGCAGTTTCCTCATCTATAAGATGGGATAACACTGCCTACTACCAAGCAATGCTGAGGAAATTAAACATAGTAGGTGCTCAGTAAATAGTTCTTGAATGAATGAGCCAACAAATTAATGAACTGGCCCAAGTTTCCTTCCCTCACCATTTTTGGACCACTGCCTACTCTCTGACCGCAAGATGCCCTAGTCCTTTGTTGGCAGTCGCCAGCTTGCCCATCCTCCGCCCTGGTGTTAGATAGTACCTCCCCTCCCTCCACTCTCCAGTTATGTAACACCGAGGTCGGCCTGGCCCCCTCAGCATCCTCATTATATAATTTCCTCCTGGCTGTCACTGCCTCCCCCTCATACAGGGCCCTGGGTCCCACCCCCACCACACCAGGCACAGCCAAATGCTCATTTGCATGACCAGGGTAAATTCGATCCTGGAAGCAGATCTTCAGTTAAGTCAGAAACCCCAGGGCACCTTGGCAACTGCCTCAGCTCAGCCATCAGGGCTGCTGGGGGCTCAGGGAGGGACCACACTGCATCCAGGGTCGCAAAGGCTACCCAACTCTGTGATGGGACCTGTTAGAAAGGAAGTCTGGGGCCAGCCCTTCTACCCAGCTGCTGCTCCTATTCACAGGCTGTGACCCCTGCATGGTGCAGGATTTAGCATCCAGGGAGCTTGAAAAATCTACAATTGAACTCAGGAGCCAACGGAACAAGAGGAGGCCAGAGAAGAGCAGGCCTAGAAGTCCGATTACCAAGTTCTACTTGCTTCACTACTCTGGACCTCAAGGGGACAAGAACAGAACCACTGGACCCAGCCCAAACTGCAGCTCCTTCCCCACTGGCCCAGCCCACCTGAAGCAGACTGCCTCAGCTCTCTTCTGCTCCCTTGTGAGAAGCAGAAATGGCCTCAGGGAAGACCTATTGTGCAAGCCAAAAGGTTCCCACAGGAGAAGGAAGACAAGGTTAAACAGGACCCAGCTCTACCCTCCTAAGGAACCCTGTATCTGGCTGAACGAGCCAGGCATTCCACAAGGATGACCAGAATAGAGACAATTAGAATACCAAGAAGTTACCAGCCTGGGCAACATAGCGAGACCCCATCTCTACCAAAAATATGAAAATTAGCCAGGCATGATGGTATGTGCCTGTAGTCCCAGCTACTCAGAAGCTGAGGTGGGAGGATCACCCGAGCCTACGAGGCAGAGGTTGCAGCAAGCTGAGAAAAGGCCACTACACTCCAGCCTGGGTGACGAGTGAGATCCTGTCTCAAAAAATAAGAATATCAAGAAGCTGTGCCTCTCCCCCAAAGTCATGCTGAAGGGCCACAGGCTGTACAGGTCCCTGCCCTGAGAACTTCCAAGAAGCCCCAGGACACAGGCACTTCTAGGAGCTTAGATGCTAACAGGACTGGCCACAGACTAGGCCCACAAGGCCTGGGAAAAGAGGAAGGACAAAATGGCAGAGAGGAAAAAAGTGGGAGGGGAAGAGAGGAGGCAGGAAAGAGGAAAGGGCCAAGCTGGCTGAGACCAGCAGGGCAGCAAGGCCCAGCAGTGGCCACCCTGCTTCCTGGCAGCGTCTGCCTGTGACCTCATGGGCCGGGGTGTGGGGCTGGAGAAGCAGGGGGAGAGGGGCATGTAAGACATTGGAGTCTTTGTTTATTTGATTAGAGGGGAAAAAAGGCGGCCTCAGGACCAGACAGCCAGGGTCATGTGACCTCCTGGCCGGCTGGAGGCCTCACTGAGGATGGGGAACACCCAGGCCGCTGAGAAAGGAGGGTGAAAGGATGTGGGAATGCGGTGCCCTGGGCCAGGTCCACCAACTGACCTCTGGAGAGCCCCAATCTGTGTGAGCTCCTGGGGTGGGGAGGGTCAGGGGCCCTTGAGCTGGAACCAGGATGCACTGTTTCATCCGCAGCACCCACGGCTTGCTCCACAGCCCCATCTCCCAGGTGATTGTCCTGTTCTCAGAGCCAGCCTAAATTCTTACAGGGTTGGGGGCTGGGAAGGAGGGTGTTGGCTGAAGCAGCTGAGAACACAGCTGCACAAACAGGCTTCTCTGAAGGTGATGTCCCACCCTGAGCTGAGCCCAGCCCACCTAGTCTACTACCAGCTGATTCTCGGAGCTGGGGAAAAGAGATGGCCCACAGAACAGCACAGGCAGAGGCCAGAGAGGCTAGCTCTCCCTCCACCCCACATCCACATAGCACACTAAGACACACACCCAGACAGACACACGGCCAGGTGAGCACTCAACTGCATTTAAAAAAGGTACACGCACAAGGGCCAGACACACCGGTGGCAGATCTTCACACAGAACATAGTTTGCATCTCATCTCTCTCAAACACACATCCACATGTACAGCGCCCACTCAGGAAGGAAG
The DNA here is from genome assembly GCF_000951045.1 of Mandrillus leucophaeus. Lineage (NCBI taxonomy): Eukaryota > Metazoa > Chordata > Mammalia > Primates > Cercopithecidae > Mandrillus > Mandrillus leucophaeus. Next base: position 2,974,897 of record NW_012100320.1, on the reverse strand, counting down.
TGGGTCTCCAGGACAGGGTAGGGGCTCCAGGGCTTGAAAAGATTAAAATGTGACTCCTTTTGTCCTCAAAGAGCCCTAAGCAGCAGATGGTCAAGTGAAATCTGGGCCCAGTCCCATAAGCCCTCAGAACACTATAATTACACCAGCCCCTACCCTTGGACACACTTCCAGCTCCCAGTATCACAGCTCCACAGCCCCCTCCACTGCTATCTTGGTTGCTTCTGTGCCCCCACCCCCTGCAGAGTAGGACAAAGGGTCAATGAGTAAAGCATCTTGGTATTCAGGGTCTGCAGAGGACTGGGCTCCCATTCCCTAAAGCTGGGGGAGAATGGCCTCCAGCAGGCCCAGACCAGACTTGCTCCCCAACCCCCAACCTCTGTGACTCAGCCCTATTCTGCAAGGCTCCACATGACATGCAGAGGACAAGGCAAGGAATGGCCCAGCCGCAGATGGGTGCAAGCTGGCGAGAGGTGCTGTGCACGCCAGTCTCAAATCTGAACTCGCTCCTGACATCTGGTGGGTGTCAACACCCACCAGACTCCCTGCCAGAGAAATGTGGTGCAAACAGCAAACTTCATCTGCACACACAGCATGTCCCAAGGAAAGACTCTCTCAAACCAGGGACCTTTCCCAGCTACAGCCACAAAAGGAAAGTGCAAGGGGAGGAAAGCTGGAGGGCTGCAGGCCTCCCAGTCCTGAGTCCAGGATGGGCCCACCCAGAAAGGCCTGGGATGAAGGGAGGCCGCACCCTCCCGCTCTGCCCCAGGCCACATCAAGGTGTTGAGGCCTGGCAGGGGGTGGAGGCCTCATCCACAGCTCTCCTGCCTCAGCCCTGGGCCTCCCCCAGGGTCTAGGGTAAAGCCAAGTGCCCCACCTCCCAAACACTACTTTCCAACTACAGCCTGGGATGGAGGGCCTGGGCCTGCAAGGGGAAGACGAGAGCAGAGCTCTTTCAACAGAGCCCTAAGTGCATCTCTTATCAACTAGGGGCTTGGAAGACTCCGAGACAAAATGAGTAAAGGTCTGACCTATGGTGGCTGCTAGGGCTGAGCCTCAGCCACATGCAACAGAAAACAGGCTTTTTAAAGGGGCCAGGCCTGCTAAACCTGCTTAGGCCTCCCAAGGCGACTCTGGCCTAGAGGGAAATGGGGCAGCAGCAGGCTTCTTCCTACCTTGTTCCCTGGGGATCGCAGCAGGATAAAGCGGTGTTTCCGCTTGAGGAGGGCACGAAGGTCCTGGCACTTCTCATAGCTGCCCAGCTCCACGGTCTCCACACACTTCTGATCATCCTGGGGAGGGAGACAGAAGGGACATGAGCTGGTGACAGTCAGACCCACCACCACCCTCAACCACTCACGCCCCAGACCCTGATCCCACTCAGTGAGGACATCACTTGGTCAGAGCGAGGACCTCAGGCTGCCAATCAGTCACCAAGATGTGGTGTCCACACCCTGGCAAGTGCACGCTGGCTGGAGGGATGCCCATGAGGCTCCCCATCCAGATGGGAGACGGGCACATAGCCCAGAGGCGGGTATGTGCCTAAGGCCAAAGGAGGAAACAGGGGAAGCTAGAGAGGCTAAGAAAAGGCTGTCTGGGGTCCAGTCATGCCCAGAGGCCAAGCAGAGATCTCTGGAAGAGACAGCCAGAGGAAGAATGCAGAATGCCACAAAATGGCAGGCAGGGAGTGGGATGGGGACGAGGGACAACAAAGACTTTCCAGGAAGAGCCAGAGGGAAGTGTGAACAAGGCACATTTGGGGCTACATGCCCTGCCTTCAGCACAGCCATCCTGAATTGTGTTTCTCACTCAGCATCATACCCTGCTGAGCCTTGGCTTGGGAGAGCAGCACCTCGTCCAAGGCTGCAGGCTACATACAAGCAAGAGGCAAGGGCTCCTTCAAGCGCATCCCATCCCCACCCCACCACTTGGAGGCCTCATCATTAGAAGGGCCAGTGGCCAGGACAGTGTCCAGCCTCTTCCCAGCCATCTCTGGACACTAGCCAGGCTGTCTTCCTGCCCACCACCCCTGATATTTCAGTGTGTTCTCTACAGGCTCCACCCATCAGGTGCCTGTCCAGCAAGCTGCCTGGAAAAAGCTCTTCCCTCAATGGTGGTCAACTGGTCCTCTTCCAGGGAAGAACCAACTGGAACAATTTCCTGGGTGTGGCACTCTCATCCAGGAGAGTCTAGGGAAGCAGAAGCAGATCCTTTGGCGGGGGAGGGTACACCACCCTGGGACTGGCCAAAAAGTTAAGGAAACTCTTGCTGATGTTTAACAGAAGGAACCTGACACTCATGAGCACTTCTGCATCCCTGAGTCTCTGAACCTCACGATAACCCTGAAAGCCTACAGCCCCGTATCTGCCTCATTTTAGAGAAGGAAAGAATGAGGCCTGGAGGTGAAGGGATTTGCCCTAGGCACACAGACCCAAATACAAGGGGCAGGGCCCCAACTCAAACCACAGCCTCTGACTCCCAGGCCAGGGCCCTTTCCAGCACAGCACACTCCTGCCAGTCACAGGCAATAGGTTGCTCTGCACGAGGGGTCCTCCAAGGGTGGGACCTGGGCCAGTAGCATCAGCACCACCTGAGAGCTTGTTAGAAATGCAAACTCCTGGCCAGGCGCGGTGGCTCACACCTGTAATCCCAGCACTTTGGGAGGCCGAGGCGGGCGGATCACGAGGTCAGGAGAGCGCAAAACCAGCCTGACCAACATAAAGAAACCCCGTCTCTACTAAAAATACAAAAATTAGCTGGGCATGGTGGTGTGCGCCTGTGGTCCCAGCTACTCAGGAGGCTGAGGCAGGAGAATGGCGTGAACCCGGGAGGTGGAGCTTGCAGTAAGCCGAGATTGTGCCACTGCACTCCAGCCTGGGCAACAGAGCAAAACTCTGTCTCAAAAAACAAAAGGAAATGCAAACTCCCAGGCCTCACCCCCACTCAATCATAAACCTAGGGGAGTGGGCCTGGCAATCTGTGTTCTAACTAGCCTTCAGGGATTTTGATGGATGCAAATTTTGTTTGTTTGTTTGTTTTTTGCTTTTTTGAAACAGAGTCTCGCTGTGTCGCTCAGGCTGCAGTGCAGTGGCATGATATCAGCTCACCGCAACCTCTGCCTCCTGGGTTCAAGCGATTCTCTGGCCTCAGTCCCCCAAGTAGCTGGGATTACAGGTGCCCACCCCCACACCCGGCTAATTTTTATAGAGATAGGGTTTCACCATGTTGGCCAGGCTGGTCTCGAACTCTTGACCTCAAGTGACCCACCTGCCTCAGCATCCCAAAGAGTTGGGATTACAAGCTTGAGCCACCACCCCTGGCCTGGATGCGAACAGTTAAGAACCACTGCTACTAGCCTGGCCAACATAATGAAACCCTGTCTCTACTAAAAATACAAAAATTAGCTGGGCATGGTGGTGTGCGCCTGTGGTCCCAGCTACTCAGGAGGCTGAGGCAGGAGAATCGCTTGAACCCAGGAGGCCGAGGCTGCAGTGAGCCAAGATAGCACCACTGCACTCCAGCTTGGGTGACAGAGTGCAACTCCGTCTCAAAGAAAAAGAACCACTGCTTTACATCAGAGGTTCTCAGTCTTGGTGGCACCTGGGAGCTTTTAAAAACCCCAATGCCCAGGCGACATCCCAGACCAATTATACCAGGATCTCTTGGGGGGCAAGGCCCAGACCTCAGGATTTTTTAAAGCAGATGACTGTACATCTAATGTGGATAACCACTAATCGACTCTCTCGTCAGCCCCTAGGAGAAAGGGGAAGAGATGGCCAAGGTGGCCTTATCTCTCCCAACCTGGTTCAATCAAGTATCTTTTCTTTTTTGCTTCCATCCATACATCCCTTTCCAATCTCTAGCCTCCAATACCTTCCAGATTCCTCAACTAAACACATGGACCAGAAAAATCCTCCTGCTCTGAGAAGCTCCCCTGCCCCCAATCATGAACCCCTGAACTTGAGTGCTCTCCATCCCATCACTTACTGCTGGGGGGATGCAAACATCTACAAAGCACCTGCAAGGTGCAGACACCCTACGAGGTGCTAGGAGCAGAGTCCTGCCATGGGAAGACACAGTTCTGACTCCCCGCTTGGCCATCTTTCTCTACCCCATTCTCTATCTATCTGCACATCCTTCTGTTCCCCCAACTGCACCCTACAAGAAGCAGCCCCCAAGCAGAACATATAAAGGACCAGTTTTCTGAGTGTCTGGTTCAGATTGAGAACTCAGGAAGTCTCCTCCTCCCCAGGAATCTGGAGCAGGGAAACTGCCCAGGGAAGAATCCTTGCTTGAGAGAGAGCAGCCTACTTGCCCTGTGTCCACAGGCCTCCACTAACTGTATCACCACTGGCCCGAATACACCCTCCTTTGCCTGAGAACAAAAAGTCCATCCACCTCCACCACTGAGCTCCCAACAACTGCCTGTCCTGGGTCTCCTCTCCACCCCACCCAAGACGCTGAATCATCCCAGCTCTTCTGCAGCTCAGAAAAACGGATAAACCAGCAGGCAATGGGTGAGGGAAGCATCTTTGGAATGTCAGCCTCTCTGACAGCAAAGAAACAGCCAAGAGCCATTCGCATTCGTTTGTTCGCCTAGTTCCTTACATCAGAAAGAGGAATTGAGCTAATAAGCATTTCTCAATTCCTACTCCCAGGCCAAGCTCCCCCACCCCCGAGTGCTAAGTTCTTGAAATTGCATTTACATTTTTAATAGCAATCTTTTTCAAAAAAGGAAAAAAAGCATGATTTAGATTTTTCATGTTTGGGAGATGTGAAATCCTTCCTGCTTCCCAGCTGTGGCCAGATGTGGAGAGGCAGTTTAGGACAAGTGACAGTACCTGACAGGCTGACAGCTGAAAGCCTGTCACTTAACTCTCATGGCAGCTGGCACTGGAAGAAGCTGTGACAACCCCCTTTATTGGTAAAAATATCCCCCTGCTGCCTCATTCCCAACTGTGGCACATCCTATTTTGGTGGGAGCAGCAGTAGAGAACATCTGGGGGTGCTGTCTACGCACCCTCATTCCCTTGCCCTCTTCCCACCTCTTCTCTGACACCCTAACTCCATGAGCCAGCAACTCAGGCAGGTCAGACAAGGTGCTTCTCCGGGTTGCCTAACCTTTCTTGTCCTGGGACAATTGTGAATTTGCCAAGATAGCCTGAGGCAGGCTGGGAGAGGCCAATGAGGAAGAGGCAGGCTCCCCCTTCTTCTGCCCCCAGGCCAATTCCTCCCCAGGTATTTCATCTGTCAAAGGCATATTGTGCTACCCTGTTTTCAGTGGATGGGCTCTCCGATAGCCTCAACCACAGCACACAAACAGCATCTACAAGGAAAAACCACTTTTCTTCCTCCAGTCTTCACCTACATCTTAACTGACTCTTATTTAACACGCAAGCTTTGCATCCTTGGTTGTCCAAATCCCAAGCCTGCTGAAATCAGAAGGGGAACAAGCATCTGAAGTGGGAAGAAGTGAGGGCTATTAGAGGCACAAGGACAGCAGAATTTGAAACCAGCAACTTGATGTTAAAGGAGAAAGAAAAGCTGAGAAGTACAGCCTCCTGCCAGTTCAAAACAGAGAGGCAATGTGCCTCTCTACCCCTATGCATCTTGAGAACCCACTCCGCAGGTGGGTCTGACAGGTGATGACACTGAGCCTCCAGGGAAAGATTTTATTTAGGCCAGCATCTTCTCTTGAAGAAAGCAGAGAACATTTAACATATTTTAGAGATTTTCTTGCAAAAATAAGTTCTGGGGTTTACTCGCTGGTGTCTCTTGGTAGAAAGCATGCTGGATTTGCTTCTAGACCTAACTCCTCCATTCACTGGGAGATGCTGAACAGTCATCTTGTCACCCTGAGCCTCAGTATCCTCTTCTGTAAAATATAATATGATGACCACTCTCATGGGACTACTGAGATTTGTCACAGGGAGATATGTAAGAACGTATCTCCAAACAAGTATAAGTGCTACTTATTATTTCTTTTTTGTTTTTTTGAGATGGAGTTTTGCTCTTGTTGCCCAGGCTGGAGTGCAATGGCATGATCTCAGCTCACTGCAACCTCCACCTCCCAGGTTCAAGTGATTCTCCTGCCCCAGCCTCCTGAGTAGCTGGCATTACGGACATGTGCCACCACACCCAGCTAATTTTGTATTTTTAGTAGAGATGGGGTTTCTCCATGTTGGTCAGGCTGGTCTCGAACTCACGACCTCAGGTGATCCGCCTGCCTCGGCCTCCCAAAGTGCTGAGATTATAGGTGTAAGCCACCACGCCCAGCCTGCTAATTATTATTTCTACTACTACTGCTGAATGGAGCAGGCTTCAGTTTTCTACAACATTCACTCATACGGAACCTTGATCAGGGACAGGAAAAGACTTGCACACTAGATGCACATACAGTTCAAAGAACTCTTGGCCGGGCACGGTGCCTCACGCCTGTAATCCCAGCATTTTGGGAGGCAGAGGCAGGCGGATCACCTGAGGTCAGGAGCTCCAGACCAGCCTGGCCAACAGGGTGAAACCCTGTCTCTACTAAAAATACAAAATTAGCCGGGTGTGGTGGCTGACGCATTGATCCCAGCTACTTGGGAGGCTGAGGCAGGAGAATTGCTTGAACCTGGGAGGCAGCAGCAGCAGTGAGCTGAGACAGTGCCATTGCACTCCAGCCTGGGCAACAAGAGCGAAACTCCATCTCAAAAAATAATAATAATAATAAAATAAGAGGGCCAGGCGTGGTGGCTCACACCTGTAATCCCAACACTTTGGGAGGCCGAGGTGGGTGGATCACGAGGTCAGGAGATTGAGATCCTCCTGGCCAACATGGTGAAACCCCATCTCTACTAAAATACAAAAAATTAGCTGAGCATGGTGGTGCGCGCCTATAATCCCAGTTACTCCGGAGGCTGAGGCAGGAGACTTGCTTGAACCAGGACCCAGGAGACGGAGGTTGCAGTGAGCCGAGATCGCGCCACTGCACTCTAGCCTGGGCTACAGAGCGAGACCCTGTCTCAAAAAAAAAAAATAGCTGGGCATGGTGGCGTGCACGCCTGTAGTCCCAGCTACTCGGGAGGCTGAGACAGGGGAATCACTTGAACCAGGAGGCAGAGGTTGCGGTGAACCAAGATCCCACCACTGCACTCCAGCCTGGTGACAGAGCAAGACTCCATCTCTGAAAAAAAAAAAAAAGAAGTCTCATCTCATCTAGAAACCCTAGAATTGCCCCCGGATGTATTGTCCCCATATACAGAGACCCAGAGAGGATTAGGTACTTGCTCAAGGTTGCACAGCATGGCAAAAGTGGAGCAGGTCTCCTGGCCCCAAACCCAGGGTCCTCCTACTAACTTGATTGCCCTCACTTTGCGCCTGTCCCAGAACCCCCAGCCTCGGGGCCAAGCAGGTCCTCACCTCATTCTCATAGACCAGCAGCTGGGCCTGGCAGAGGAGCAGATATCGGTCTTTCCAGAAACCCAGGAGGCCCCCACTGCTCTTCTTGATCCAGCCAGCCTTGTCCACCGTCTGTGCTCCTCGAGGCTTCTCACCCGCTTCCTTCACACCCTGTAACATAGCACCAGGACATACCATGAGGGCAGCTACCATGGGGTCACAGGTCACAGGTTCACAGGTCACACAAGGGATGTATCCCTATGCTAAGTACCTAATGACATCATCCTATGTGAGCTTTCCCGCAACCCCCAAGACAGATATTCCTAACCCAGGATCAGAGCTAATAACAGCAATAATAGCAGCAGCCACTTTACTCTGAGCCACTGTATAACATTTGATACACATAGTGTCATTTAACTCTTACAACTCCCCTCCAAGATGGTAGCCTCATTATCCACACGTCATAGCAAACTAAAGCTCAGAATGGAGAGACGACTCAACAGAGGTGCAAACCACGGCTAGAGGACAGAGCCAGAATTCTAAGCAGGTCTCTCTGACCCCATGTTTTTCCCACTCCACCATTCTGCCTTCATGTGTTCATTCAGTCAACATAGGTACTGAGTGCTTACAACATCATAGGAGAATAAAAGTAAGGCAGTCTCTGTCCTCAGAGCTCACAGTGCGGGAAAATAGGAGTTGAACAAATAAATACCCAGGCATACCCATTAACCTGTGTGAAATGCTATACCGGAAATACACAAGGGGCAGTGAGAGGACAGTGGGGGGACCCAGTTCAGGGTGGGGTGGCCCAGGAAGGCCACCCAGAACAAAGATTGGAAGGACAGGCAGGCTGAGTGGAAATCTGCCTCTCTACCGCTATGCTTCTAGAGAACCCACTCTGCAGTCCCTCCCGCTTCCCACCCAAAGCAGGAGGCTCCTCTCCCCTCCTGCCCACTCCAGGCAAGGACCTTAGGGTGGCCACCACATCTAGTGAGGGTTCCAAGTACTCTGTCTTTGACCACAGGCTGGCACAGGAGTTAAATTCAAGCCCTTCTCCTGGACTTGGGTAGACACTCTGGAGCCTTGGAGCCAGTGACATCTTGTGCCTCACCAATTGCCTGCTTGGGTGGCTGGGTGCCAGGTACATGCCTACCAGATGAGGTTGGGGTCAGATCCACTTCTAGGTCCCCAGCACCTAGCCCTGTTCTTTTACACATAATGGGTGCTCAAGAGGTACCTGTGAAATGAAAATAAAAATACACCCCCTTTGCTAACCACTTTGCTTCACTGATAGGTATCCAGAGTCTTGAGTGTGAAGCGGGGGGTGAAGGAGAGGGGATCAAGAATGTGTCAGAATCTAGAGCCTGCTAGAAGGAAATTAGCACTGACTAATTTTGACTACATTATCATTTACATAAAATTCAAAAAAGGGGCCCCAGTTAAAAGAGGTGTGCCTCTCCCCAGGGATATCCTGTGGCCACAGCTGCCTTTGGAAGAACAAGCCCAAACAGATGTAAGCGTGGTGCACTGTCAGGAGCTGGGCAGACCTGGCTTCCCTGGTCTCTGTCATGGCAGGGGAGCCCCAGCCTTGTTCTCACTGTGGGCCCCCGCCCCCTTTTGAATTGCACATTCTAGTAGTGGGGAATCTGGGCTTAGAAGCTGCAGTCATGCAGACTGAGGCAAACCACTTAACCTCTCTGAGCCTCAGTTTCTTCATCCGTGAAATGCAGCTACTAACAGCAGAAGTTGTAAGGAATCCAACTCCATGAGGGCAGGATTTTTGTTTTGTTCACTCCTGTACCCTCATTACCTAGACAGTGACTGGCACATAGTAAGTGCTCAATAAACGTCTGTTGCTGAATAAAGGCAAAGCATATAGAGCAGTTCCCAGGATGCCCTAAACCTAGTAAATGGCAGCTGTTGTTATTGTTAACCATTGTCACTGCCATCCCCTCTGGCACTCAGGGACCCTCTCCCTGGGCCCAGTTCCCAAGTCAGGACAAGCCCTTTCTGGTCTATAACTGCTGGTCTCAGATCTCCAGGAGCTCCAGGAATGTGGGGTCCCCCCTTGGGGTCTCCCTAACTTGCAGATGGCAAGAGAAATGGGGAAGTGAGGTGGTCCAAATGGTCTTCCCGGGACCAGGTATGGTGGCTCATGCTTGTAATCCCAGCACTTTGGGTCGAGATGGGAAGATCATTTGAGGTCAGGAGTTTGAGATCAGCCTGACTGAAACCCCATCCCTACTAAAAATACAAAAAATAGCCGGGTGGTGATGGCGCACGCCTGTAATCCCAGCTACTCAGGAGGCTGAGGCAGGAGAATCGCTTGAGCCTGGAAGACACAGGTTGTCGTGAGCCGAGATTGCACCACTGGACTCCTGTATGGGTAACAGGATAAGACCCTGTCTCAAAAAAAAAAAAAAAAAAAAAAGTCTTCCCGGATATAAGACCAAGGAAGCAGGACGCTGGCTTCCACCCTGTCCAGGAGAAGAAGGATTTCAGCACCCTTTGACAAGGAGAAGGCTCTCCCATTCTATCATGCACTCCACCCCCATTCCCCACATCACCACTGATACCTCCAGGGCCCTAACACCTTCAGCAAGCCCTACAGGCTGTCACAGGCCCAGGGCTAGAAGGGAAGAACAGGGAAATGGGAAACCCCACCCCCACATTTCACACTGACAACCCTCTGACTGCAACAGCAACAGCAAGCACAGCACCACCAGCCCCTCCCAGGCCTTCCACATGATGGGCAGACTCTTGGTTTCTCTTAAACAAGGCAGTGAGGTCTGTGGAGTGTGAAGCTGTTGCCCAGTCACCCATCTCTGAGCTCCAAGCCTCTTGCTTTCAGGGGACCCACCCACCACCCTATAGGATCTCACACCCCTTTCTAAACTCTCTCCACTCATGACCTCTCCTGAAAACTTTCTACCCTCTGGAAGCTCCCTAGGGCCACAGCTGGAACCTGTGCCTAGATCACTGTCACTTCTGGGCTGGTGTAGCCCAGAGAATACCGTGACAGGATTACCTACAGAAGCAAGTCCAGGTCCTTAAAGGATGAATGGGACCAGGGCAGGACTAGGCGAAACAGCACTTTGGGATGGAGGAGGGGACAACTGACGGGCTGCAGATGGTATGACCCACAGCCCAGCCACAGAAACAGCCACCCAGGGGAGGCCTGGCTGGAGGCCAGAGTCCTACTTGCCTCCACCCAGCCCCCTTCCCTGCTCCTCAGAACCCCTCCCTCCAGGGGGCCTGGCTATGCCCCAGTAAGTTTTAATAAAGGGCCCCTCCCCTTGGCAGGGCTCACAGGGGAGGTTTTGTCCTGCTCAGCCCAGTTTCTCGGCCTCCTCTCCTCACTGAGCAGCTGACCACTGTTCTTCCTGTTTTGCCCTCTCCCCTCCCATCCCTCCTCACCCAGGCCCTTTCCTGCCCACCGTGAGCAGCTCCTAGGCACCCCTAGGCACCAGCCTGCCTCCTTTGGATCACTCATTAAAAAAAAAAAAAAAAAAAACAAAGCCAGGTCACCTCAACTCTGTACACAGAAGGGGACAGATGGAACCATAACACCGGTTATGAGAGACAGAGACTAGAAGAAACCTGATTGGCACCTCACATCCCAGGAAGTTTATGACAACCTTTGCTCTTTGACTAAACCCAGCGATGTTCTGACCCAACTCTACTAAGAAACCATCGTGTCACAGTCCCTTGCCGGGGCATTCAGAGAGAGGAAGCACAGGCTCTGCCCCAGGGCAACTTCCAGTCTGAGGTGGGTAACAGAGACCCCGCATAAGATAAGTCCCCTGTCTGGTGGGGAGCGGGTAATCTCCTGCTTGAGAGGCTCCAGCCTATTGGCAGAGACATAGCACTTACCCAGAGGGACGTTCCTAGCTCTCTGATGAGGTAAGGGTTTGGGGTTCATTTGGGAGACCGCTGCAGAAGGTAGGGTTTGGGGAGGGCTCTGAGGAGGGGAAAAGACACACGCCTTGGTCCAGAGAAGGCAAGGCACGAAAGGTTATCAAAGCCCCTGCCCTCTCAACCCCTTTTCTATAGAAAGAGAAAGTACAGCCCAGAAAGGGCAAGAGATTACTCCGTGGGACAGAAACAGTACTGGGACAGGACACTGCCCTGCTTGTCTCTAGATGGTGAGTGCAAGTGGACAGCCTAGAAGCCAGGGAAAGGCATGACTGCTGGCAGAGGACAGAGCCCCAGAGCAGAGAAGAGAAAGCCTAGGTCCATGATTTCTACCCTTACTCCAATGGCAGCAATAATACCCCCACTGATACTCGCAGTTTTCCCAGCTTTTGCATATACATCATCACACTGCTCAATCACCCACCCTTTTCCTTTTACAAATGAGGAACCGAGGCCAGGAGCATACAGGTGGGCAGATGTCCAGTGCCCAGACCAGCACCTCCTCCCCAAGCCTCAGCCTGACAAGAGCTACCAGCCCATTGCATAGAGGAGGTCACTGAGACTGAGGGACCTTAGCCCAGGGTGGCTGGGCACAGGGAGGAAGCTGAAAGCTAGCAGGAGGGCTGAAAGTAGCCATGTGAAAGTGAGATGATGAAGATGGCCTGGGATCATGGGGCAGAGCATGTGGCTATGACCTAAGAGGTGTTTTAGAGAAACAAAGATGGGCACTGAGGCCTAGTGCAACAAGCGGAAACTACTGGGAGAAGTGGGAGGAAAGCAGAGTTAGGGATGCCAAAGGGGAGTAGGGACAGGAAGCCCCTGCTATGGGGGTGAGGCTTGCAGGGGCTTGGGTAAAGTGGACAAGACCTTAGACGGCCCAGATATTTAGATAGCTTTGAGCATCTGGGAGTCAGAAAGTGGCAATATAGGCTGGACGCAATGGCTCATGCCTGTAACCCCAGCACTTTGGGAGGCCAAGGCAGGTGTATCACCTGAGGTCAGAAGTTCGAGACCAGCCTGACCAACATGGAGAAACCTCATGTCGACTAAAAATACAAAATTAGCCAGGCGTGGTGGTGCATGACTGTAATCCCACCTACTCGGGAGGCTGAGGCAGGAGAATCACTTGAACCACGGAGGTGGAAGTTGCAGTGAGCCAATATCTCGCCATTGCACTCCAGTCTGGGCAAGAAGAGCGAAACTCCATCTCAAAAAAAAAAAAAAAAGATAAAAAAAGAAAAGAAAGTGGCAATGTGAGAGATTCAGGACCAAGGGGAGTACAGAGCTGAGCTGGGCCCAGGAGGTGTTCGGAGAACTTCCCTTAATTAGGGGCCAGAGCAGATCAAGAGATGGAGTAATCCTGACCCACATCCTCTGGGAGCAGGGGAGGGGCCCTGGCCAGAGAGCCCAGTCCTTGCAACAGGGGCCTGGGGAGGGCAGATAGCAGCCCCACCCAACAGCACGAAAGAAACCGCAGCAAATCACAGAGGCCTGACTTTGCCCCCTACCTTCACCTACTGAGAGAAGGGGCCACTATCAGGCCAGGAGTAGGAGGAGGACAGGCACTATATTTTGTAGAAGAGGAAATGAAGGCCCAGAGGGGAAGTGACTTATCTACCACCCCACAGTAAGGCAGGGCCTGGCCTAGAGGGAGCCCTGATGGAGGACCACTAGCTGCTCCTATCCATGGCCCCGGCAAAGTGGGAAGTGGGCACTGAAGGGACATGGGCAGCCTGGTCCACTCTGTGCTTCCCAGCTGGCCAGGGTTCCCCCAAGGCAGAGAGCTTCATCTTTCCTTCCCATCCAAGGAGGCAAAGATATGCCCCTTCCCTTGGGCTGGGAGGGCCTGAAGCTGGGACCCCCTCAGGGGATAAGAAACAAATTCACCTTCCTCTAGACCCAACAGGCCCCTCCTTTTAACTTAATCATTCCACAGGCACATATTAAGTGCTTGCTGCGTGCTGCACCCTCGGATAATGGGGCTGCTGGGAGAAATGAGTTTGCAAGTAAAGGGCAGAGGCAGGGGCAAGACCCGATGCCAGGCCAAGAGTGTTCTGAGTGGTTAGAAAGAGGCTCCAGGGACACAGCTGGTCCAGCCCTCGGGTGGGGAAGGCAGGGACCAACATCAGACCCTAGGTGGGCCTGACTCCCGATTCCTTCCCTACAGCTGCTCAGATGGATGTGGGGCGGGAAGAGAGTGGGGGAAAAGGAGATACAGACTTATACAAGGGAGAAAAAAGCAACTTCTCCAGTCCTCCTGTCACCAAGGCATGGTCACATCCTTGAGACAGGAATCCCCCAACACACACACACACACACACACACACACACACACACACACACACACAGTCAGGATCCGACCTGGCCGGTACAGGGAGTCAACGGTAATCAGGGTTCGAGCCCAGTCACCCAGGCCACTTTCAGCAAGTCATCAAACTCGCTGGAGTCTCAGTCTCCTGGTCAATCCAATGGGAACAGTAACAACCACGACGCCCTACAACTGGTGAGAAAGTCAAAGAGAATGAAGGAGGACGCAGACTGCGAAGTCCCCGATATGGATCCCGCTCCCCGCCCCTGTCCCATTTGCCCAGGCTCTTCCTGAGGTGAGACTGGCGGGAGTGGGGCGGGCAGGAACGAGGGCCTGAGCCCAGGACCGCTAATCCCCGTGAGGGGCTCGAGGACCCCAGCCCAAGGCCCTGCCGGGCCCCGCCCTCACCTCCTCCTCCATGGCGAGTCCGCCGAGATCCCACCGCTCAGCCGCTCGCTCCCGGCGCCGCGCGGACTCTGCCACCGCGTCCACGCAATATAGGCTGGACGCAATGGCTCATGCCTATAATCCCAGTACTTTGGGAGGTCCAGGCTAGAGGGCGGCGCAAAGAGTGAGCGCTGGGGGCGCTAGCGGTGGAGCCCTTGAGGTCTCCTGAACCAGTGGGCTGGGGTTGCGAGACCGAGCCGAGCTGCCCTGGGCGGCCAGAGATGTGGGCACACAGAGGCTCCTCCTTTTTCCTCCCAGACGCCAGGCTGTGGGCGATGGCCTGGTCTTCTCTCTGGAACCTCTGAACGGGGCCGGGCCTGTAGCTTGGGTCTCTGTCCGGAGGGTGGTGTTACAGGAAGAGCTGGAGCTGAGAATAGGGACTCCGGGGTCCCTTTACGGGGCGGCCCGCCCCTGGCTCTCAGGGGTCTCCAAGCGTAGTGTTTTCCTGCCCTCCTTGGGCATCGCTCAATCCTTCCCGTATCTGAGGGTCGATCATCCCCCCGATCCCGCGGTGATCTTGCAGCCCTGACAGCCTTGCTGGAGAGTGGAAGTGTGGGGACCAGCAGAGAGTAATGATTTTAGTTATACCATGAGCCCTCATTTTACATTGGAGAAACTGAGGCCCAGAGAGAGAAAGTAACTGGCTGCATCGCAGCCTGCAGCACCGCTCCCCACCACAGACACATACTCCCTCTTAGCTCTCCTGGTCAATCCTGTCCCATGCCAAGGAAGGGAAAATTAAGTGCATGTGAGATCAGCGGTGACCACCTTCGGCTCAGGCTGCCTTAGCAGCGGCTGTGCCAGCGACCAAGCTCTCCTTTCACGGCCTTCTGCCAGCCCTCAGGCTCCCAGGCCACTTTCAGCCCTGTATGGAAAAGGGCAGCCTGGGGCTCCCAGGACAAGGGGGAAGGAGATGCAGGTACACTTCTCCCTCATGCCTGGGCCTGGGTTCCTTTATCTAAAGGAATGAAGAAAATTGAGGCTGATATTATCACTGGTCAAGAAAAAGAAAGAATAGAAAAGAGGAAGGAAGGAGAAAGACAGGAAGGAAGGAAGGAGAGAGAAAGGAAGGAAGGAGGGAGGGAAGGAAGGAAGGAAAAAAGGAAAGAAAAAGAAAAGGAAGGAAGGAGAGAGAAAGGA
>NW_012100320.1:2956504-2959156 GCF_000951045.1 Mandrillus leucophaeus | reverse complement strand
GTCAAAAAAAAAAAAGAGAGAGAGAAGGAAGGAAGAAAGGAAGGGAGGGAGGGACGGAGGGAGGGAAAAGAAAGAAAGGGGGGGAGGGAGGGAGAGAAGGAAAGAGAGAGAGAGAGAGGAAGGAAGGAAGAAGGAAAATTGAGGCTGAGGATCTGAGATAGTCTGTGTATGTAGCAACCTCTTTCAGCCACCATATGGTTTTATTCCCTCAATTTGCAGAGCTGTGCTGCATTGTACTCCAATGCCCCAGGACTCGGAAGATCTTGTTTCTGGAAACTCATGCTCTACCTGCAACAGAGCGGAGACCCTGGGGAAATTCATGTTGTTATGCAGAAGCAGCCCTTTGTAGGGAGAGAGCGGTGAGGTCAGGTTGGTTTTGACATCCCAATAGTTCTGTCATTTTGGGGAATGAGCCATTGAGAACTACTCTGGCCTCAGTTTCCCCGTCTAGCTCATGCTAGCCCTCTGGTTTTGCCTCTATACCATGTGCATTCATTCAACACACGTATTTTATTTTATTTGATTGTCTGTCAGGCCCTATGATAGTGGCTAGAAGATAATGGCAGAGCTCAGGATCCCTGTCCTCTATTGGGGAGAAAGGCATGTAAGCAAATGAGAATGCCAAGTGTTAAATGAGAGGGTAAATGCACAGAGGAGGGGCACCAGAACCAGGACAAAGGGGTAGGACAGGCATTCTAGGGAGAGGGGACAGGGTGTAAGCAATGGCATGGAGGCATGAACAGCACAGCATGTGTGTGTAGGGCGGCCAGTCTGCAGACAGCTTTGTGCAGAGAGGGCCTTGTAGGTTGTGTGGAGGAGACCACATTTTAACCTCAGGGCAATGGGGAAGTCATTGAAGGTTTTAGGGTGTGGGGGTCTGTTTTGCATGTGTACCATTTAATCATTCTGCAGTGTACTGAGTGCCCCTTAAGTGAGGGTGCTTTCTAAGACATCATCCTACAATTATTCACTCAAAAGAATGTAAGGACCCTCTGTTATCTACTCACTATTCTAAACTCTCCCTGTATATCATTTAATCCTCACCAAAGTATCCATGAAATAGATACAATTGTTATCCTTATTGAACAGATCAGGAACCTGAGGCTTGAAGAAGTTAGATGACCCGGTTAAGGCCACTTGACTGGATTCAAACCCTGCTTGACTCCACAGTCCATGCTCCCTACTAAATGATTCCTTTGGGCAGCATCGTGTGACCACGCCATGCCAGATCCGGGTCCTACCTTGGAGAGCTGATGAACCAAACCAGTAAGAAGGTAGACAAGTCCTGATAAGGGCACTTAAAAAAATAATAATACGGGTCTTGCTCCGTCACTCAGGCTGGAGCGCAGTGGTGCAATCATGGCTCAGTGCAGTCTCAACCTCCCAGATTCAAGTAATCCTCCCACCTTGGCCTCCCAAAGTGCTGGGATTACAGGCCTCAGACATGGTACCCAGCCCTGATAAGGACTTTGATGAAAAAGTACATGGTGCATGGTGAGAGTGGCTCCCAGAGGAGGGGCTGAGTTGCATTCCAGCAGGGTTAGTTGAATGGGGGCAGAGGGAAAGTTCAGGACAAGAAAACATCTCACAAAAGTGAGAACTTGTAGAATATCCTGACTTGTTAGGTGAATTGTAGGCAGTCTTTATGTGGTCATATGTGTGGGGGGCAGAATGGGGAAGGTGAATTCGGTCAGATGCCGCCAAGGAGGCAGCAGGAGCCAGAGTGCTAAAGGCCTTGACTGCTGACCTACAGGATTGAAATACCTCCTGCAAGTAGCAGGGGGCTACTGAAGCTTGAAGTGAGGTATGACACAATTTCATTTTCATCTTACAAGCTCATTTTCATGACTGCAATATGGGCAAGAAAGACAGGGTAGTCCATTGAATAGGAGATTATTCCAGAAATCCAAGTTGGAGGTAATGCAGCTTGCTGAACCACTGAACCAGAGCAGTGGTTACGAAGATGTGGAGGATAGATTCAAGAGCTAGAAAAGAGATAGAGGGATCGGGACTTGGAGTGGTTTCTTTACTCATTGATTCATCCATTCAAAAAATACCTGTTGTGGCTGGGCGTGGTGGCTCATGCCTATAATCCCAGCAATTTGGGAGGCCTTGGCAGGTGGATCACCTGAGGTCAGGAGTTCAAGACCAGCCTGGCCAACATGACAAAAACCCTGTCCCTACTAAAAATACAAAAATTAGCCAGGCATGATGGCGTGCACCTGTAATCTCAGCTACTCGGGAGGCTAAGGAAGGAGAATCACTTGAACCCAGGAGGCAGAGGTTGCAGTGAACCTTCATCACGCCACTGCACTCCAGCCTGGGCGACAGAGGAAGAATCTGTCTCTCAAAAAAAGTAACAAAAAAAATACCCGTTGAGAGTTTCCCATATATCAGGGACAAAGCCATAAACATGACAGGCATGATCCCTGTCCTCATGAGGCTGAAAGAGAGGGACCACAGGCAAGTAAACAAATAAACATGTTAACAACTCAATGTGTTAAGTTCTGTAAAGGACATAAATAGGGTAATAAAATAGAAACTGGGCAGCCAGGTGTGGTGGCTTACACCTGTAATCCCAGCACTTTGGGAGGCTGAGGCAAGCGGATCACAAGGTCAGGAGTTCAAGACCAGCCTGGCCAAGATGGTGAA
>NW_012100320.1:2953745-2955039 GCF_000951045.1 Mandrillus leucophaeus | reverse complement strand
AGAGGAAAGGGGAGGGGAGGATCAGTGAGAGGTCTAATGAGGAAGAGGTGTTAGCAAAGGAGATTAACATGGAGCTGCCAGTAGACAAGAAGAAATGAGGGGAGTGTGAAGTCGTGGAAGTTAAGAGAGGATCAGCTGTATGAGAGATTCAACAAAATGAGTAAATGAGTGTCCGCTGCCCGGTGATGACAGTGCAAAGTGCCGTCTTGCTCTGGAAGCTAGAAGAAAGTAAAATAAATACCGTTTCCCGTTCAGCTCCTCTACAGGCTGTCCTTTTAAGCTTCGGGCTGCGAAAGCGGGAGGGCAAAAAGCTTGGAGAGAAAGGATCCTAAGGTGGAGGGGACGGGGCCTTTTGAGTATCACATGAGATAATGCCAAAAATGCATTTTGTAACCCCCTCTGTGCTAATGTCATTGTAGCTGTTATTAATGAGCCAGGGACTGAACCGAGACTTCTCAATGAGAGCGAGCAGGTAAGACGTGTGGAAGGATATTCCGAGAAGGAAATTTCAAAATGAAGAAAACCCTTTCCTCTTGAGATCTTGCCTCCAAACCAGGCTTTGGGTTGGGCGAGGAGATCCGAGAGCAGCGTTGCACCTCAATCCAGACTGACCTTACGGCGGCAGCAGTGAGCAGAGTGCCGGGCGGATGCCGAGAACTGCCCGAAGCCGAAGGGAAGTACAGCCCCAGGAATAAGGGCTCCCTCTGGCCCCGCCTCCCTTCGCCGCCGGCCAATCAGGATGCAGCTGGTAGGACCACGGCGCGGGCAGCGGGGAGGAGCGAAGACCCGAGGACCATTAATCCACCACCAGGCGGTGTCTAGTTGCACGTTCGATACCTTTCTGTTCAGGGAGTTTGTTGCTCAGACAAAAACCTGTGCGGGGAGTACAACCACTTTGGAGAAAGATCTTGCAGTTTCATATAAAACTAAATATACAACTATTCTGTGACCCAGAATTTCTCACCTAGGTATTTATTCAAAGTAAATTAAAACATAAATCCCGGCCGGGCGCAGTGGCTCACGCCTGTAATTCCAGCACTTGGGAAGGCCGAGGCGGGTGGATCACTTGTAAGGAGTTCGAGACCAGCCAGGGCGACATGGCGAAACCCCGTTTCTACTAAAAATACAAAAAATTAGCCGGGCGTGGTGGCAGGCGCCTGTAGTCCCAGCTACTCGGGAGGCTGAGGCACGAGAATGGCATGAACCCAGGAGGTGAAGGTTGCAGTGGACCGAGATTGCGCCACTGCACTCCAGCCTGGGTGACAGAGCGAGACTCCGTCTCAAAAAAAAAAAA
>NW_012100320.1:2947798-2949353 GCF_000951045.1 Mandrillus leucophaeus | reverse complement strand
GGGTGGATCACGAGGTCAGGAGATCGAGACCATCCTGGCTAACACGGTGAAACCCCGTCTCTACTAAAAAATACAAAAAAACTAGCTGGACGAGGTGGCGTAGTCCCAGCTACTCAGGAGGCTGAGGCAGGAGAATGGCGTAAACCCGGGAGGCGGAGCTTGCAGTGAGCTGAGATTCGGCCACTGCACTCCAGCCTGGGCAACAGAGCAAGACTCTGTCTCAAAAAAGAAAAGAAAAGAAAAGAAAATCAGAACAGAGGTTGTCTGAGGACTGAGGGTGGAGATTGTCTGAGAAGGGGCACAAAGGAAGTTTCTAGGTGATAATAATATTCTTACAATTTCATGCAGTGAAGGAAATTGTTCCCTATCTGTGCTATCCAAATGTAATAGCCACTAACCACATGTAGCAATTGAGCACTGGATTTGAGTTTCACTTAATTTTAATTGATTTAAGTTTAAATTAAAATAGCCACATGTGGCTAGTGGCCACTGTATTGGACAGCACAGTTGTAGATCCTGATAGGGGTTTGGGCTACACAGGTATATTAATTTGCAAAGGTCCTCTAATGATACCCTTAAGATTTGTGTGTTTCACTGTATGTGAAGTTTACATTAAACATGTAAACATGGTCGGGTGGGCGTGGTGCCTCACGCCTATAATCCTAGCACTTTGGGAGGCCAAGGCGGGCAGATTGGTTGAACGCAGGAGTTTGAGACCAGCCTGGGCAGCATAGTGAGACCTCATCTCTACAAAAAATGCAAAAGTTACTTGGGCATAGTGGTGTGTGCCTGTAACCCCAGCTACTTAGGAGGCTGAGGTGGGAGGCTGTCTTGAGCCCAGGAGGCAGAAGTTGCAGTGAGTGAAGATCTTGCACTCCAGCCTGTGCGACAGAGCCAGACCCCGTCTCAGAAAAAAGAAAAAGAAAAAAGTCCGGCACAGTGGCACGCACCTGTAATCCCAGCACTTTGGGAGGTTGAGGTGGGTGGATCACCTGAGGTCAGGAGTTGGAGATCAGCCTAGCCAATATGGCTAGAAAGCAGGTTTCTTACTAGAAACCCTGTCTCTAGTAAGAATACAAAAATTAGCCAGTTGTGGTGGTGCACACCTGTAGTCTCAGCTACTCAGGAGGCTGAGGCACGAAAATCACTTGAACTCAGGAGGGGGAGGTTGCTGTGGGCTGAGATCAGGCCACTACACTCCAGCCTGGGCAACAGAGCGAGACTCTGTCTCAAAAAAAAAAAAAAAAAAAAAAGTAAACATAAGGCTGTGTGCAATGGCTCATGCCTATAATCCCAGTACTTTGGGAGGTCCAGGCTAGAGGGCTGCTTGAGCCCAGGAGTTCCAGACCAGCTTGGGCAACATAGTGAGACCCTGTCTCTGCCTGGGACATAGAGGTTGCAGTGATCTGTGATTACACCACTGCACTCCAGCCTGGGAGACAGAGTAAGACTCTGCCTCAAAAAAAAAAAAAAAAAAGGCAGGGCTGGGCACAGTGGTTCACACCTGTAATCCCAGCACTTTGGGAGGGTGAGGCAGGTGGATCACTTAAAGTCA
>NW_012100320.1:2945997-2946748 GCF_000951045.1 Mandrillus leucophaeus | reverse complement strand
GGGCACCTGTAATCCCAGCTACTCGGGAGCCTGAGGTGGAGAATTGCTTGAACCCGGGAGGTGGAGGCTGCAATGAGCCAAGATCACGCCACTGCACTCTAGCCTGGGCAACAGAGTGAGACTCCCTCTAAAAAAAATAGAAACTGGGGGAGCCCATTTTTAGATATGGTATGTGTAGTGGGGGAAGCCTTTCTGAAGAGTGGATATTTCAGCTGAGACCTAAACGATGACTAAAAAGACAGCCACACAAAGAGGTGGGGAGGAAGGGGGAGGGCATTTCCTGCAAAGGAAAGAGCAAGTGCAAAGACTCTGGCATAAGAAAGGGCTTTGGGTATTAAGAAACATCGAGGCCAATGTGACAGAAGCTTAGTGAGCAAGGGAGAGCAGTAGGCTTGAGGTCACATTGCACAGAAGGGGGAATTGACTTCAGGCTACGGTAAGGACTGTGGGTTTTATTCTAAAATGAATAGTCTTAGGGAGGCATTGAGGGCTTTTAACTACACCAGCTGCAAAATCTGATTTATACGTCTTGAAAGACCCTACCTTCCAACTTGGGCAACATAGTGAGACTCTATCTCTACAAAAAAAATTGTAAAAATAAATTAGCCAGGCATGGTGCTGCACACCTTTTAGTCCCAGCTATTTATGAGGCTGAGGCAGGAGGATTGCTGAAGGCCAGGAGTTGGAGACTGCAGTGAGCTACAACAATTGCCAGCCTGGGTGACAGAGCAAGACCTTGTTAAAAAAAAAA
>NW_012100320.1:2936053-2942822 GCF_000951045.1 Mandrillus leucophaeus | reverse complement strand
TCTGCCTGGGACATAGAGGTTGCAGTGATCTGTGATTACACCACTGCACTCCAGCCTGGGAGACAGAGTAAGACTCTGCCTCAAAAAAAAAAAAAAAAAAGGCAGGGCTGGGCACAGTGGTTCACACCTGTAATCCCAGCACTTTGGGAGGGTGAGGCAGGTGGATCACTTAAAGTCAGGATTTCAAGACCAGCCTAGCCAACATGGTGAAACCCTGACTCTACTAAAAATACAAATAATTAGCCAGGTATGGTGGCGCGTGCCTATAATCCCAGCTACTTGAGAGGCTGAGGCACAAGAAAGGCTTGAAGAACCTGGGAGGCGGAGGCTGCAGTGAGCCAGTTGCAGTGAGCCACGATCGCAGCACTGCACTGCAGCTTGGGTGACAGAGCAAGATTCTGTCACACACACACACAAAAAGTAGGCTGGCACAGTGGCTCACTCCTGTAATCCCAGTACTTTGGAAGGCTGAGGCAGGCAGATCACCTAATGTCAGGAGTTCAAGACCAGCTTGTCAACATGGTAAACCCCCTGTCTACTAAAAACACAAAAATTAGCTGGGCATGGGGGTGCACACCTGTAGTCCTAGCTGCTCCAGAGGCTGAGGCAGGAGAATCAGTTGAACCTAGGAGGTGAAGGCTGCAGTGAGCCAAGATCACCTACTGCACTCCAGCCTGGGTGACAGAGCAAGACTCCGTCTCAAAAAAAAAAAGGCCAGGAGCGGTGGCTCATGCCTGTAATCCCAGCACTTTGAGAGGCCGAGGTGGGCGGATCATGAGGTCAGGAGTTCGAGACCAGCCTGGTTAACATGGTGAAACCCCATCTCTACTAAAAATACAAAAATTAGCTGGGTGTGGTGGTGGGCGCCTGTAATCCCAGCAACTTGGGAGGCTGAGGCAGGAGAATGGTTTGAACACGGGAGGCCGAGATCATGCCATTGCACTCCAGCCTGGGTGACAGGGTAAGACTCCGTCTCAAAAAAAAAGTAAACATAGCCAGGCATGCACCTGTTGCACCAGCTACTAGACAGGCTGAGTCCAAAGGATCACTTGAGCCCAAGTATTTGAGTCCAGCCTGGCGAACAGAGTGAGACTCTGTCTCTAAAAAGATTTTTAAATGTAATTCATTATTTTTTTTTATGAGACAGAGTCTTGCTCTGTTGCCCAGGCTGGAGTGCAATGGTGTGATCACAGCTCACTGCAGCATTGGCCGCCTCAGTTCAAGTCATCCTCTAGCCTCAGCCTCCCAAGTAGCTGGGACCATAGGCATGTGCCACCACGTCTAGCTATTTTTTTTTTTTTTTTTTTTTTTGGTAGAGATGGGGGTCTCACCTGGATGCCCAGGCTGGTCAGGAACTCCTGGGCTCAAGTGCTCCTCCTGCCTTGACCTCCCAAAGTGATGGGATTACAGGTGTGTGCTACAACACCTGGCCTTTTTAATTTTAGAAAAAAAAAAAAAAAAAAAAAGCTGAGCATGGTGGCTCATGCCTGTAATCTCAGCACTTTGGGAGGTCGAGGTGGCAAGATCACCTGAGGTCAGGAGTTCAAGACCAGCCTAGCCAATAGGGTGAAACCTGGTTTCTACTAAAAATACAAGGGCTGGGCATGGTGGCTCACACCTGTAATCCCAGCACTTTGGGAGGCCGAGGCAGGTGGATCACAAGGTCAGGAGATCGAGACCATCTTGGCTAACACAGTGAAACTCCGTCTCTACTAAAAATACAAAAAATTAGCCGGGCATGGTGGCGGGCGCCTGTAGCCCCAGCTACTCGGGAGACTGAGGCAGGAGAATGGCTTGAACCTGGGAGGTGGAGTTTGCAGTGAGCCAAGATTGTGCCACTGCACTCCAGCTTGGGCAACAGAGCAAGACTCGATCTCCAAAAAAAAAAAAAAACAAGAGCAAAACTGTCTCAAACAAACAAACAAAAAAATTTTTTTTTTTGAGATGAAGTGTGATTTGGTTCTGTCACCCAAGCTGGAGTGTGGTGGCGAGATCTCGGCTCACTGCATCCTCCGCCTCCTGGATTCAAGCGATTCTTCTGCCTCAGCCTCCCGACTACCTGGGATTACAGACGCATGCCACCACGCCTAGCTAATTTTTGTATTTATAGTACAGACAGGATTTCACCATATTGGCCAGGCTGGTCTTGAACTCCTGACCTCGTGATCTGTCCGCCTCAGACTCCCAAAGTGCTGGGATTACAGGTGTGAGCCACCGCACAGGGCACAAACAAAAAATTTTTTTAAAAAGGTAAACGTAAATTCTGGTTAATGCTATGTATGCTAAAGTGTTAGAAGTGAAATGTAATCATCTCTATAACTTTGAAGTATATAACAAAGAGATGGATAGATGTATGGATGTGATCAAATACCGCAAAATATTGTAGATTGGTGATGAATATATCAGTGTTCACTGTACAATTCGTTCGATCTTTCTGTATATGCTTGGATTTTTTTTTTTTTTTTGAGACAGAGTCTCGCTCTGTCACCAGGCTTGAGGGCAGTGGTGTGATCTCAACTCACTGCAACCTCCACTTCCTGGGTTCAAGAGATTCTCCTGTCTCAACCTCTCGAGTAGCTGGGACTACAGGCGTGCACCACCACACCCAGTTAATTTTTGTATTTTTAGTAGAGACAGGGTTTCACCATGTTGGCCAGGATGGTCTCGATCTCTTGACCTCACAATCTGCCCGCCTTAGCCTCCCAAAGTGCTGGGATTACAGGCCTGAGCCACCGTGACTGGCCTGGATATTTTCATGATAAAATGAGAGAACTAAGGTGTGAGAGGAGGTAGGAATGATGAATTACTGCCTAATGGATGAAGTTTCATTTTTCTTTTCTTTGAGATGGAGTCTCGCTCTGTTGCCTAGGCTGGAGTGCAGTGGCGTGATCTCAGCTCACTGCAACCTCCATCTCCCGGGTTCAAGCGATTCTCCTGTCTCAGCCTCCCGAGTAGTTGGGATTATAGGCGCCTGCTACCATGCCCGGCTGATTTTTGTATTTTTAGTAGAGATGGGGTTTCACTTTGTTGGTCAGGCTGGCCTTGAACTCCTGACCTCAAGTAGTCCACCCACCTTGGCCTCCCCAAATACTGGGATTATAGGTGTGAGCCACCACACCTGGACTGGATGAAGTTTCCATGTGAAATAATGAAAACGCTCAAAAATAAATTGTGGGGGGAAGTGAAAAAAATAAATAAATTGTGGCCAGATGCAGTGGCTCATGCCTATAATCCCAGCACTTTTGGAGGCCGAGGCAGGTGGATCGCCTGAGGTCAGGAGTTCGAGACCAGCCTGGCCAGTATAGTGAAACCCCGTCTCTACTAAAAATACAAAAATTAGCCGGGCATGGTGGCAGGTGCCTGTAGTCCCAGCTGCTCAGGAAGCTGAGGCAGGAAAATCGCTTGAACCCGGGAGGCAGAGGTTGCAGTGAGCCAAGATTGTGCCATTGCACTCCAGCCTGGACAGCAGAGCAAGACTCTGTCTCAAAATAAATAAATTAAATAAATTAATTAATAAATTGTGGTGATGGTTATACATTTGGAAGGTACTTAATGTCATGAATTATACACTTAAAATAATTAAAATGATAAATATCATGTATATTGTTCCACAATTTTTAAAAAATCTTTGAAAGCCAAAGCAAAAAAAACATATTAAGAGAAAATCTGTCGGGACATTCTGTTGCCTTTCCTTGAAGCAGTCTGGGGTATTGCACACAGAAACAGGGTAAGAGATTTGGCTTCCCCTGTGTGTAAGTGCGCTAGGCCTATTGTAAGCAGAGGGCAGTGGAAAGAGAGAGCACAGGCTTTAGAAACAGACCTGGGTTCATAATCCCAGCTCTTTCATTTTCTCTCTATGTGACTGTATTTGTTTCTTATTGCTGTGGCTGCTATAATAAATTATCATACATTTAGTGATTTCAAACAACACAAATTTATTATCTTGTCATTCTGGAAACCAAGAGTCTGAAACGTGTCCTACTGTGCTAAAATCAAAAGCTGTTTTCCTTCTGGAGACTCCAGAAGAGAATCCATTTCCCTGCCCTTTCCAGCTTCTAGAGGCCTCCTGCCTTCCTTGTTTTAGTCTGTGGCCCTTGCCTCCATCCTCAAAGCCAGCAGTAACATCTTCATGTCTCCCTCTCTCAACTCTACTTCCTTTGTCATATCTTCTCTGATTCCTGTTTCCTTCTTTCCCCTGTGATTACGTTGGGCCACTCACATAATCCAGAATAACGTCTTCATCTCAAAAAACTTAATCATGACTGGGCGTGGTGGCTCATGCCTATAATCCCAGCACTTTGGGAGGCCGAGGCGAGAGGATCACCTGAGATAGGGAGTTCAAGACCAGCCTAACCAAACATGGAGAAACCCCGTCTCTACTAAAAATACAAAATTAGGCGGGTGTGGTGGCACATGACTATAATCCCAGCTACTAGGGAGGTTGAGGCAGGAGATTCGCTTGAACCCGGGAGGTGGAGGTTGCGAGATCGTGCCACTGCAGTCCAGCCTGGGCAACAAGAGCGAAACTCCATCTCAAAAAAAAGAAAAAAAAAAAAAAAACTTAATCATACCTGCAAAGTCCCTTTTGCCAACATAAGATAATATTCACAAATTCTGGGGATTTGAACATGGACATTTTTGGGAAAGGGGGTCATTATTCTGCCTATCATAATGACCTTGAAAATTTTTCTCTCTTTTTTTTTTGAGATAGAGTCTTGCTGTCGCCCAGGCTGGAGTGCAGTGGTGCAATCTCGGCTCACTGCAACCTCTGTTTCCTGGGTTCAAGTGATTCTCCTGCCTCAGACTCCCGAGTAGCTGGGATTACAGGCACCTGCCACCACACCCGGCTAATTTTTGTATTTTTAGTAAAGATGGGGTTTCACCATCTTGGCCAGGATGGTCTTGAACTCCTGACCTCGTGATCCACCTGCCTCAGCTTCCCAAAGTGGTGGATTACAGGCGTGAGCCACCACACCCAGCCAAAAATTTTTCTTAACCTGCTCATTTACTCATATACAATGACGCATGCCACTGATATTCAATGTATGTCAAGACAACACTGAAGAGGAAAAATATCTCCCAAGATTTCTTTCCAGCCAGGTATGGTGGCACACGCCTGTAATCCCAGCACTCTGGGAGGCTGAGGCTGGCAGATCTCTTGAGCCCAGGAGTTTGAGACTAGCCTGGGCAACATGGTGAGACCCTAGTCTCTATAAAATATACAAAAATTTGCTAGGCATGGTGGCAGTCACCTGTAGTTCCAACTACTTGGGAGGCTGAGATGGGAGGATCGCTTGAGCAGGAAGGTCAAGGCTGCCATGAGCTGTGACTGTGCCACTGTACTCCAGCCTGGGTGGCAGAGTGACAACCTGTCTCAAAAAAAAAAAGATCTCTAAAAGATTTATGGAGATATAATTCACATACCATACAATCTAAGCATTCAAAGCATTTGATTCAATGGCTTTTAGTATAGTCACGGGGTTGTGCAACTATCACCAATCAATTTTAGAATATTTTTATGTTTCTCCCATTTTGAGAAAACAGAGGCTTGAGACATGGAAACCTGCTTAGGGTAGCATCCACTGGAAAGGCATTGCAGTGGCTGTTATTAGCTGACATTCTAGTCCAGGTTATAGCTTTCATGAAGCTAGGCCAGTCACCTTGAGGCAGAAGAATAGGGTCTGAAGGCAGAGAACCCAAGGCTGTTTCACGCCGACTTCCTAGAACTAAATTAAAAGGAAAACCCGGCTGGGCACAGTGGCTCACGCCTGTAATCCCATCACTTTGGGAGGCCTAGGCAGGCAGATCATGAGGTCAAGAGATCGAGACCATCCAGGCCAACATGTTGAAACCCCGTCTCTATTAAATATACAAAAAAAATGGTTGCTGTCTGCAACCAATCAGACTGATTGTGGCTACCACTTCAGTTACATGAAGTAAGCATAAAGTTGCCAATGGGAAACTTCCAGTGGGTATTTGAACCCAAGAAAATTCTGTATCTCAGGTCCCCTCCCACACTGTGGAGTGTACTTTCGTTTTTGATTTTTTGTTGTTGTTTGTTTTGAGACAAGTTCTCGCTCTGTCGCCCAGGCTGGAGTGCCGTGGCACGATCAAGGCTTACTGCAACTTCTGCCTCCTGGGTTCAAGTGATTCTCATGCCTCAGCCTTCCAAGCAGCTGGGATTATAGGTGCCCACCACGACACCCGGCAATTTTTGTATTTTTAGTAGAGACAGGGTTTCACCATGTTGGTGAAGGTGGTCTGGAACTGCTGACCTCAAGTGATCCCCCCATCTCGGCCTCTCAAAGTGATGGGATTACAGGCGTGAGCCACCGTGCCTGGTGGTACTTTTGTTTTCAAAAAATCCCTGCTTTTGTTATTTTGTTGCTTCATTCTCTCTTTGCTTTGATGGGCATTTTGTCCAATTCTTTGTTCAAGACGCCAAGAACCTAGACAACTTTCAGTCACCACCCTGTACCGCTAACAGCCTGGGAGCAGTGTAGCGTATGTAGTAGCTAAGCCCCGTGGAGTGATTAAGCCAGCAGGTAATCTGGGTTCAATGTTTGGTTTTACTCTCTATATCAGCTATGTGACCTTCAGTAAAATCTCTGGGAGCCTTGCTTTTTCCTTATTTGAAATATGAAGTCCGGGTGCGGTGGCTCATGCCTGTAATCCTAGGACTTTGGGAGGACAAGGTGGGTGGATCGTTTGACTTCCGGAGTTCGAGATCAGCCTGGGAAACATGGTGACATCCCGTCTCTACAAAAAA
>NW_012100320.1:2933690-2935986 GCF_000951045.1 Mandrillus leucophaeus | reverse complement strand
CTGTAGTTCCAGCTACTTGGGGGGGTGAGGCGGGAGGATCACCAGAGCCCAGGAGGCAGAGGGCAGTGAGTCACGACCGCGCCACGGCAGAGGTTGCAGTAAGCCGAGATTGCGCCACTGTACTCCACTACAGCCTGGGTGACAGAGTGAGCCCTAGAAAGGAAAAAGGAAAGGGGAGAGCAATTTAATCCTTGGTAGCTATCATTATCTGTAAAATGAGGTAGCCAGACTCACCTGTAAGATCCTTTCCAGCTATGTAATTCCAAGCTTCAATGACATAATAAAGATAATTAAAAGTAAATTCTTTCAACATCCTGTGCAAGAAGAGGGATAAAATTTCCCTGAAGACAGAGACTCTACTCGCTTCCGCTGTACCCTCTAGGACGTGGCACAGGTCTCAGAGTTTCTCACTCATGGGCTTCAGCTGGGTGGGAAAGCCAAAGCGTAAAATGCCCTTTAAAAAGGCAGAGAAGAATGTAGAGTTGGGGGCGGCGGAGGGACTGGGCAGGCCTTGGGGTGTTCTGCCCAGAACTGAACAATGGTACTGTGAGTGTAAACAGGGGTGTGAGGGACCACAGGCAGGTCCTTCCCAAGGCCAAGCCCAGCCTCTGTGTGCGGGCTAGAGGGGAAAGGGAGTGTGCTGGAAGGATGGTTCTGAAAATAATTCTTCGGAGTCGCTTAGGGTTTTCAAACCCGACACCACGCGCGGCCCAGTGGCTGCCGCCGCCGCGGCCTCCTCGCACCACACCCAGCAGTCAGCTGGATTTGGTCGCTCGGCCACCACCATAAACCTCCTTCCTCTGGCAGGCGATTGGTACAGCCCAAGCTCCGGGAGTAGAAACGCAGACACACCCATTGTTACGCCTCTACCTCTGATTGGCTGGAGAATTTAAAGATCCAGTCGGTGATTGGGTGATTTTCTGCCTCTAGCATTTGAAAAATTTCTAGTTTCGGAGCTTCGCCATAGATCTGCTTGTTCATATGAGTGTCGGCGCAAGTGAGTGTCTGCCCGAACCCAGAGGTGGGGAGCAAAGAGCCTGATTCATCTAGGGGTTCCCGCCGGGAGGGTGCAGACAAGTGGGTCAGGCGGAGGGAGCATGGATTCCACGGTCCCAGGGTCCCCTGCGATTTCCCTAGCCGAGTATTTTCCACCTCGTCCCCACCTTGCTGGTGGGAAGCGTGAGGGCACTCTGACTTTGACTACCAGCCGCTGTGGCTTATGAAGGGCAAGTGAGTTTCCCTCTCCCAGCCTGTTTCCACGTCTGTACACGGGGAATAGTGAGACCTGCCCGCTGCATATAAGCCAGTGAATGTTACCTGCAAGGCAGAAGGCGCTTATTACACGGCAACCCTCTTTGCATCTCCCCACGGGCGATTCTGCTGCTTCCTGGGGAGAGGACTCTGAGGATTCCTATGCTGGCCCTGGGTCTCAGGGAAGGATTCTTTCTGCGCAGGGACCCCCTTCTAGTGAGGTCCTTGCAGGACACCTGAGGCTCCCTAATCTTGGGTGCCCATCCCCCGCTCTGGAAATTGTTGTATAGCAGGGTGCGTGTGTGTGTATATACAAATTGTATATATTGTTGTGTGTGTATATCTATATAGAAATTGTGTGTATATATATATTGTATATATGGAAATAGAAATTGTGTAGAAATTGTGTAGCAGGGTGCGTGTATAATACATATGTATATATGTATGTATATACATATGTATAATGTATGCATATATATGTCTTTATATGTATGTATGTTTTTTAGTTAGAGGGTATCACTATGTTGCCCAGGATGGTCTCCAGCTCCTGGGCTCAAGCTATCTTCCTCAGCCTCCCAAAGTGCTGGAATTACAAGCGCCCGCCACCACACCCGGCTAATTTTTGTATTTTTAGTAGAGACGAGGTTTCACCGTGTTGGCCAAGCTGGTCTCAGAGCTCCTAACCTCAGGTGATCCGCCCACTTTAGCGTCCCAAAGTGCTGGGATTACATGTGTGAGCCACAGCGCCCGGCCCAGCGTACATTCTAAGAGTGGATTTTCGGTTAGCCCAAAGCCCTTTCTCCGTCTCTGTGACCTCCTCGTGTTACCAGTGACAGTCCTCGTGATCCTGTGTGACCTTGACCTTGCTCCCTGTTGCGTCCTTTATAGCATCCATTACGTTCCCTATAGCATCCATTACGTCCCCTGAATCCTCAGGACCACTGTGCTCCGGTGTCTTCGCAGACCTGCAGAGGCGGTGGCGATGCTGTCGGGCATGGAGACGGCGGTAGGGGAATACCAGGACTCGGAGCTGCGGTGCAGCGTG
>NW_012100320.1:2924805-2932240 GCF_000951045.1 Mandrillus leucophaeus | reverse complement strand
AAAAAAAAAAAAAAAAAAAAGGGAGAGAGAGAGGGAAAAAAACAGAGAAGGCTTGGAAAGGAGACTCCAGAAGGAATGCTGGGAGAGGGTCCTTGGTGCAGAGGAGAGGAGCTTATGGAGACAATAAAGTGGTCATTCGTGTCCTGGGCAGCCAACAGTTGAAGCAGATGAGGGGAGCAAAGTCTGGTGGGTTTGACAATTTTTGTGGGCTGGGGCAGGTGAATCATAGACCACCAGGGTTTGACACTAAGCTGGCAAGAGGACAGAGATAGGACAAGAAGGGGCCCTGGCTAGGCAGATTTTCCTTGGGTGTTTTGATGTGAGAAACAGGTTTGTGATAGGAAGAGAAACTTAGGTGACAGGATGAGAAGGATTAGGGAACCCAGAGGAAGGAGCTGAGGGAGGGTCTGGACCCCACTGGGGTGGTCTGTCCAGGACTAGACAATGGGGGTCTTCAGGGCACAAGGAGACATAGAGACTCCAATAGTTGCTGGCAAGCTTTCCAGGCGAACCCAAGAGCTCCAAGGAATGAAGGCAGCAGAGGACAAACGGTTACCAGGCCCAGCCCTGAACGTGGGCCAAGAAGGGTGGGGGCAATGGCTAGTGGGTGGGAGGATGTTCTGAGATAGCTCTATTCCCCCAGGAAGCCCCAAGGTGGCCCCTGCCTGTGAAGAGGCTGAGCTTGCCCTCCACCAAGCCACAGCTTTCTGAAGAACAAGCTGCTGTGCTGAGGGCCGTCCTGAAAGGCCAGAGCATCTTCTTCACTGGGAGTGCAGGTAGTGGGGGCAGAGAGGAGGTAGGGGGACAGTGGTGGGGTGGGATAGAGGAACAGGGAGACCTGTCTAACTTTGCCCCGTCCAGGAACAGGGAAGTCATATCTGCTGAAGCGAATCCTGGGCTCACTGCCCCCCACAGGCACTGTGGCCACTGCCAGCACTGGGGTGGCAGCCTGCCACATCGGGGGCACCACCCTCCATGCCTTTGCAGGTAAGTGGGAACCCCTAGGGCTTGAGCTAAGAGCAAGCCCAGCTTCTGGGAAGGGAGAGAGGGGAAGTCTGCATTAAGAGGGGGTTTTGGGGGCTGGGCATGGTGGCTCATGCCTGTAATCCCAGAACTTCAAGAGGCCAAGGTGGGAGGATTGCTTGAGCCCAGGAGTTTGAGACCAGCCTGGCCAACAGAGTGAGACCCCGTCTCCACAAAATTTAAAAATTAGCGGCCGGGCGCAGTGGCTCATGCCTGTAATCCCAGCACTTTGGGAGGCCGAGGCGGGTGGATCACAAGGTCAGGAGATCGAGACCATCCTGGTTAACATGGTGAAACCCCATCTCTACTAAAAATACAAAAAAATTAGCCAGGCATGGTGGCAAGTGCCTGTAGTCCCAGCTACTCTGGAGGCTGAGGCAAGAGAATAGCGTGAACGCAGGAGGCAGAGCTTGCAGTGAGCCAAGATCGTGCCACTGCACTCGAGCCTGGGTGACAGAGTTACACTCTGTCTCAAAAAAAAAAAATTAGCTGAGCATGGTGGTGTGTGCCTGTAGCCCCAGCTGCTATGGAGGTTGAGGTGGGAGGATTGCTTGAGCCCATGAGGCCAAGGTTATCGTAAGCCAAGATCGTGCCACTGCACTTCAGCCTGGGCAACAGAGAGAGACCTTCTCGCAAAAAAAAAAAAAAAAAAAAAAAAAAAAAAAAAAAAAAGAGAGAGAGAGAGGGTTTGGGTATTAGCCCAGGCTAAATAGTGTCACTTACAGGCATCGGCTCAGGCCAGGCTCCTCTAGCCCAGTGTGTGGCCCTGGCCCAAAGGCCAGGCGTGCGGCAGGGCTGGCTGAACTGCCAGCGGTTGGTCATTGACGAGATCTCAATGGTGGAGGCAGACCTGTTTGACAAACTGGAGGCCGTGGCCAGGTCAGTATGTTCAGAGGGCAGCAGGTGAAAACTGGGACCTGGTGGTCTTCTGTGTGCCCCTAAAGCACCCCACGCTCCTCTCCAGAGCTGTCCGGCAGCAGAACAAGCCATTTGGAGGGATCCAGCTCATCATCTGTGGGGACTTTCTGCAGCTGCCACCTGTGACCAAGGGCTTCCAGCCCCCACGGTTCTGCTTTCAGGTACTACTCACCTCCTAGCTCTGTTCTCCTTAGGGGTCTGCTCTGCTCCTTGACCCACCCCCACCCTGCTCCCATCAGGCCAAGAGCTGGAAGAGGTGTGTGCCAGTGACCCTGGAGCTGACCAAGGTGTGGAGGCAGGCAGATCAGACCTTCATCTCTCTACTGCAGGCTGTGAGGCTGGGCAGGTGAGCTCTGCTGGATGGGGAAGGGGCTATGGGATGAGGATCCAGGCATGGGCCACAGTGGAACACAGGGAGGGACCCAGGGAAAGGGGAGAATGGTTACCCTGAGGAGCAAGCACTCCATGCAGGAAGAGCAGCCTTGGGCATGGCACTGGGCAACTCAGGATGGATTGTAGTCAAGACCTTCATGGCCCCATAGGAGATGGTCGCTCTGTGAGTGCCGGGACCCAGCCTCCCTCAGGGTTGGGTCTCCATCACCTAGCACAAGGCCTGGCATTAAGTAGGTGTCAGGGGGTGGGCGCAGTGGCTCACACCTGTAATCCTAGCACTTTGGGAGGCTGAGGCAGGTAGATCACGAGGTCAGGAGTTTGAGACCAACCTGGCCAACCTGGTGAAACCCAGTACCTACTAAAAATACAAAAATTAGCTGGGTGTGGTGGCACGCGCCTGTAGCCCCAGCTACTTGGGAGGCTGAGGCAGGAGAATCACTTAAACCCAGGAGGTGGAGGTTGCAGTGAGCTGAGATCACGCCACTGCACTGCAGTCTGGTGACAGAGCGAGACTCGTCTCAAAAAAAAAAAAGAAGAAAGAAACATAAGCTAGATTTTTCACCCAAGGTAGCAGGCAAGTAGACAGAAGATTGTACCCTGGAGGTCAGTCTGGGTCCTGCAAATCTCCTGCCTGTGCTCACTCATCATAGCCAACTTCCTCAGGAGCGTTATGGGGTGGGATGGTGGCCAGCTCTGACCTGGGGCAGCACAGGGAAGGGTGCCTACCTGTGATCAAAGCTCAGTACCCTGCCCCTGCTTATTCCCCATGTTTGGCGTCCAAGTTTGGAAGGGACAGGTTGGCCAGCTTGAGGGGGCAGCAACTATTCCCTGGTGCCCTCTTCCAGTCCCAAGGCCTGACCCATGGCCTGCTGCTTGAGCCATCCTGCCCATGTTCCCACCTTCCCTGCTGCACAGGTGGGCTCTGCCCTGACAGTCCAGCCCCCACAGGTGTTCAGATGAGGTGACCCGCCAGCTCCAGGCCACAGCTTCCCACAAGGTAGGGAGAGATGGGATTGTGGCCACGAGGCTCTGCACCCACCAGGATGACGTGGCCCTCACCAACGAGAGGCGGCTTCAGGAGCTGCCAGGTGAGCAGGGAGCCTGGGCTGGGCAAGACCAGCTGGGAAGGGTTATAAGCAGATGTGGCCCCCAGGCAACCTGGGCCTCTGGGTCCTAGGCCCCCAACCTCTGTAGTCATAAAGATCCTTATATTTGCAAATGCAACTGTGACTTTGAGAGGTATGATGAACTGAATTCCACAGCCCCCCAGGCCTGCGCTGCCTCTGCTCCTTACCCCTATGCTCTGGTCTAACAGTTTTTTTCTGGAGGTTGGGCACAGTGGCTCATGCCTGTAATCCCAGCACTTTGGGAAGCCAAGGCAGGCAGATGACCTGAAGTCAGGTGTTCAAGACCAGCCTGCCCAACATGGAAAAACCCCATCTCTACTAAAAATACAAAAACATTAGCTAGGTGTGTTAGTGGGCGCCTGTAATCCCAGCTACTCAGGAGGTTGAGGCAGGAGAATTGCTCAAACCCAGGAGGCAGAGGTTGCAGTAGGCCAAGATTGCACGATTATACTCCAGCCTGGGCGACAGAGCGAAACTCCATCTCAAAAAATAAAATAAAATTAAAAAAAAAAAAAAAGTCTTTTTTGGGATACTGAGTCACAAGTCAGTGATTTGTGATCTGCTTGCACAACTCTTTTTCTCCAGGTAAGGTACACAGATTTGAGGCTATGGACAGCAACCCTGAGCTGGCCAGTATCCTGGATGCCCAGTGTCCCGTTAGCCAGCTCCTTCAACTAAAGCTGGGGGCCCAGGTGAGTGGGAAGCAGGACCTAGCCCCTGGGAGCTTCGGCTGTCCCTCATGGGCCTTGCTGATCCCTACCCCTCTGCCCAGACCACTCTACAGCCAGTGGGTCCAGCTTTGACCACACTGAAAACCTCCCTGCCTCCTGTTCCCACCCACCTTCCCATCTTCAGCTTTCTACTGTTTTTCTCTACCTACACCAGGAGGTCCTCCAAACAGTGTTGTTTTGGGCAAGTTTCTTTCCCCTGAAGCTCTGTCCCCTCATCCCTAAAACTGGGGAATGAAATACCTACCCCACACAGCTGTCTTCTGTAGTATACTTTATAAATAGGAGAGAGTCCTGATTCCTCCCCCGATGTTAGGGGTGGGCAGAAGATTTTCCTTAGGGCACCCAAGGGGAAAATACAGGCACAATGTATCTGAGAGGGGTGGCAGGACCTAGAGGCCATCCCTCAAGATTTGTGGTCCACACATGTACCTATAACAGAGCCGATATTTTCAAAGCCCTGTAATAGAGGTTGCCTTATTGATCCCTTACCACCTCCTTCTGGGGCAAATGGAGCAAGTATTATTCCTCTTTGACATAAAGGAAAACTGGGACCGAGGAAAATAAGGCAACTTGCCGCAGGGGTCACAGGCAGCCAGTGGCAGAGCTAAGGATTGGGATTCAGTGTCGCCATGACAACTCCCTGCCCTCAGCCTCTGAGAACAGCAATGGCTAAGCTAAGACCAGGCATGGGTAGGGGGGCTGCTGTCCATTCCTCTCCCTCCCTTGCAGGTGATGCTGGTGAAAAACTTATCGGTGTCTCGGGGCCTGGTGAATGGCGCCCGAGGGGTGGTAGTCGGGTTCGAGGCAGAAGGGAGAGGTAAGTGTTGGGAGCAGGTGGCAGTCCTACTACAGGGTTTGCAGCATGGCCCCCAGAATGGTGGGGGGAGAAAAAGACTAGGAAGGAAAGCTCCAAAGGCCCCCCTGCTGCTCACCTCAGAGCCCTGAAGCAGAGCTAAAGTTAGACTGCTTCTTGCCCTCCTTAGGGCTACCCCAGGTGCGGTTCCTGTGTGGAGTCACTGAGGTCATCCGCGCTGACCGCTGGACGGTGCAGGCCACCAGGAACCAGCTCCTCAGCCGGCAGCAGCTGCCCCTCCAGCTGGCCTGGGCGATGTCCATCCACAAGAGCCAAGTGAGCACCGGTGTGGGGGGTGGGGACAGGGCAGGCATGTTGGGGTCTATGTGTCTTTTTTTTTTTTTTTTGAGACGGAGTCTTGCTCTGTCGCCCAGGTTGGAGTGCAGTGGTGTGATCTTGGCTCACTGCAACCTCCGCCTCCCGAGTTCAAGCGATTCTCCTGCCTCAGCTTCCTGAGTAGCTGGGACTACAGGCACGTACCACCGTGCCTGACTAATTTTTGTATTTTTAGTAAAGATGAGGTTTCACCTTGTTAGCCAGGATGGTCTCGATCTCCTGACCTTGTGATCCGCCCGCCTCGGCCTCCCAAAGTGCTGGGATTACAGGCGTGAGCAACTGCACCCGGCCCTTTTTTTTTCCCCCCACCATTTTCTAAGCCACTACTAGATACGTTAAATTGTATAAATTGTATACAACCATTGTATAAAGTATAGATATAATGAATAATCAATACTATTTTGCACAGAAAAAAACCAGAACTCAGAGAGGTTAAGGAACATGTCCCATGTTATACAGTTAGTGAGTGGCAGCCTGGATTCAGCTCCACGCCTGTCTGACCCAGAGCCTGAGCTCTTTTCTTTCACTCCATCCCTCAACTCTTACCTGGATCTGTGTCCCCCAGTTCCCCTCCTACTCAGACCGCCACTTGCTGTCATGCTCTCCCTCTGTCTAGAGACTCTCTGGACTGGACAAGGAGATCCAGGGGCAGTAGCAGGGCTGGTAAAGAGTCAGGCCCTTCAGAGCAAGGGACTTCAGACTGAGCTGGCTCCCTCTCTGTCCCTGCATCCCCCAGGGCATGACCCTGGATTGTGTGGAGATTTCTCTGGGCCGTGTGTTTGCCAGTGGCCAGGCCTACGTGGCCCTTTCCCGGGCCCGTAGCCTGCAGGGCCTACGTGTGCTGGACTTTGACCCTGTGGCGGTTCGCTGTGACCCCCGAGTGCTGCACTTCTATGCCACCCTGCAGCGGGGCAGGGGCCTCAGTCTGGTGAGAGGGAGTCATCTAATGATGGGCTGTGGCCATAGGTGGGGTGGGGGCAGGAGAGCCCTCTACTGGCTCCTTTGGGGGTGAGGGCAAGAGGAGAGAGATGCTGGCCCCCAGGTTATGGCCCTGGGGAACACCACAAGCCCATGACTGGGCTTCTCTGGCTCTGATCCAGGAGTCCCCAGATGATGATGAGGCAGCCTCAGACCAGGAGAACGTGGACCCAAACCTCTGAGCCTCACCTGCAAAGAGAAGACAAAGGGTGGCCTCCCTGTCCTCCTGCTCCCTAGTGGGCCAGGGCCCCAGGGAATAACTGGAGGAGGCGGGCAGTGTCCCCTTCTGTATTTTTTAGGGGTTCTCAGCCTCCTGGCAGGGTTAAAGGGAGAGTGCTTTAAACCCACGTACCAGCTGTGCTTCAGTTTGCCCTGGGTGAGTTGCTTCAGGGTCAGAAGTAACCCTTTCTGTGCCAGTTGAGAAAGAGCCTGTGTGGTAGCTGGTGTTAGAGGACAAAGCTCCCTGCAAGGGCTGGACACAGAGCTGCAGAGTCCTGAACATCCCTCCTTTCGGGCTGCAGAAGGGAGCGGCAATGAAGACAGGTGCTCTGGAAGCAGCGTCAGGGCTTTCGGAGGGGACCTGGGGGGGACTCAGGCTGGGTACAGCCTCCAAACAGAGAACGGAACTTAGGTATGTCTCCACGGCTAGGCCCAGCCTAGCGCAGCCCAGAACAAACACCCTTCAGAGCCTAACTGAAGAACATAAGCTGCAAAATGTGCACCCATATTTTAAGCTGCTTTTTCAGGGGATAAATAGTGTTTGGGGACATTGAAATGGATGTTCTCAGGTTGTATTTATTTTGGACAAATAAACTAGAGAATTGTGTAAAAAGTGTGCCTCTTGCCTCCTCTCTCTCCGTCTCACTTGTGCACGTGCACATAGGCATTTGCTTAGGCCACAGTGGCTGAAATCACACCCTTCTGTGGGGTGGTCTTAGTATCACTGGTCATTTGAAAAGCTGAGTTATCTGCTGTTGGTGACTAGCAATAAAATGACATTGTCACTGGGCATGGTGGCTCACGCCTGTAATCCCAGCACTTTGGGAAGCTGAGGAGGATGGATCACCTGAGATCGG
>NW_012100320.1:2915049-2923650 GCF_000951045.1 Mandrillus leucophaeus | reverse complement strand
TTTTTTTTTTTTTTTTTTTTGAGATGGAGTCTCGCTGTGTTGCCAGGCTGGAGTGCTAGAGTGCAGTGGCGCGATCTCAGCTCACCACAACCTCTGCCTCCTTGGTTCAAGCGATTCTCCTGCCTCAGCCTCCCGAGTAGCTGGGATTACAGGCACATGCCACCACACCCAGCTAATTTTTGTATTTTTAGTAGAGGTGGGGTTTCACCATGTTGGCCAGGATGGTCTCGATCTCCTGACCTTGTGATCCGCCCACCTCAACCTCCCAACATACCCGGCTGAGTC
Organism: Mandrillus leucophaeus; assembly: GCF_000951045.1. Taxonomy (NCBI): domain Eukaryota; kingdom Metazoa; phylum Chordata; class Mammalia; order Primates; family Cercopithecidae; genus Mandrillus; species Mandrillus leucophaeus. The sequence goes on along the minus strand of NW_012100320.1, from coordinate 2,923,365 downwards.
AATTGTTTTTCTGTGGCACAATCTCTTTTCTCTGTCCCAAACAGAAGACACTCTTAGGAGCAGAAAACAAGCCCACCAGAGTGACACCTCCTTCCCCTACCCCACAACAAGTGGGCAACCATGGGGGTCTTTAAATGGGGTGCCATTTATATTTCAGATGTTCCCAATTTCCCCATACAACACATCCCTTCTCCCAGGTCCATCTGTGAGCAGGTCACACTGGGGCCCTGCCCTCAGGGCAGTTATAATCTGGTTGCACTTTCTTCTTTCACTCTTTCCTTCACTGAACACACGGTTTGGGGACCATCCAGTTCAACCCAGATAGCACTATCTCGTATTCTCTAACAGCTCTGCCTCTTCGGAGTTCTTGGACAGAAAGAGGAGAAACTGACTCCGGATAATTGAAGCAGGAAAGGAAGATAATGACAGCTATCTCAAAGAACTGATACGAAGCCCAGAAAACTAGCCTTGGAAACAAACAGCAATCAGAAAGGCTAGAGCCACTGGCAGTAGAGCTGGGAGCAGTCAGGCCAGGAAGACCTTTGCAGCCACCACCAGACACCGAGCATAGCTGCCAGGGGCAGGAGCTCTGCATTCTGCTACCTCCTCCCCCAACTCACCTAAAGGTGGGCATGGGGCTGGTTGACCTTGGTCTCCCACGCAAGTCCTGTGGCCACTGGCAAGAGGCCGAATGTTTCATTAGGTTGCAAGAGGGCCTAGTGATTCTGCCCAGGATGACTCTCCCATCATCCCCCAAGGTGGGGTTGCTGAGGATGTCTGAGGGTCCGGTGATGTAGTTATCTTCTGCATCCTCACCTGGGACTCCTCTCTCTGACCCCACCCTCCACACATGACTGAGGCATCCCACTCACCCAGCCCCTTCCCCTTCCCCAGGAGCTGATCACAGCTTTTTCTGGTCTCATATGCATCTGTTCTGCTACATAAGATGTCTTTCTCATGAGACTACCTGGGCACCAGGAAGTCCTCTCCTTAGCAATTCCTTCTCATTGTGAAGATGCTCTCTAGAAGGGCCCCAGAAGCAGACAGGTGAGTTCCATATGGTGGGGGAGCTCCAGACATTCCTGACCTGCACACCAGATCACAATAGTGGGTTATTTTATGAGGTGTACAAGAAACCTGGTGGTTCTTTATTTTCTTGACACCTAATTTAACTTAACTTTGAGCCTGTATCCCAAGGGGTGTAGGGAAACCCTATCTCAGTCAGACAGGGGGCTCCTCAATCCCCAGGGTCCCATGAGAGTGAGGCTTATAGGAGCCACCCTCATCTTCAGGGCCTGCCCTGATCACCATCCGTAGGCAGTAACTCAGCCTGGGCCCTGGGATGGGGTGGGAGGCTTTCTGAGATTCTCCAAGTACCTCATGCCAGGCCCTGCAGGCCCCTGCCACCTCCCTGCGGTGCTCCCAGGGGACCCTTTGACCACTTGACCCTCCCCAGTCTACGGAACCCTCCTTCTCTCTGCCTCTCCTTCCCCTCAGCATCATCCTCTCAAGGAATTGGACCTGCAAAGCAAAGGCCAGGAAAGACTGTGTCCTCAGATAGCTTCAGGATTTGAGGCAAAGAAGCACAGGGAGGGCCATATACGGTGGCTCGCACCTGTAATCCCGGCACTTTGGGAGGCTGAGGTGGGCGAATCACTTGAAATCAGGAGTTCGAAACCAGCCTGGGCAACAAAGTGAGACCTATCTCTACCCAAAATACAAAAAACTAACCAGGCATGGTGGTGCGTGTCTGTGGTCCCAGGTACTCGAGAGGCTGAAGTGGGAAGATTACTTGAGCCCGGGGGGGCAGAGGTTGCAGTGAGCCGAGATAGTGAGCAGAGAGCGTGCAGTGAGCGGAGAGCGTGAGTTTCAACCATGCCATTGAAACCCAGGCTGGGTAACAGAGTGAGACTCCGGCTCAAAACAAAACAAAACAGAAAAAACAACACAGAGAGAGAGAGAGAGAGAGAAACCCAGCACATGGAAAGGGGCAAGGGAATGAATAAAGAAATGAGAAAAGCAGAGAGCTTACCCTTAGGCGACCAGGACTAGCTTCCTGCCCAAGAAACCTGCCCTCATATAGCAGGGTGTGGGTGGAAAAACTCCAACTGCTTTTTCCTGTTCTCTAAACAGCAACAATTAACACAGAGAGAAGACTTCTGTGACTAAATGCAGGGATTTCTCCCCATCAACAAACAAGCAATCAATTCTACATCGGACACTAGCTGGGTGTCCTCTAATTTAATTCTGAAGCTATCTACCTGGAGGCAGCCTCAGATCCCACAGGTTGAGGGCTCAGTCCCAAAACTGACAACCCCTTCAGACCGTCACAAGTCTGGGCCTCCGGAACTTCTGACCGACTGGCTTTAAGTTGGGGTTCCCAAGACCACCCTCTCTGGGTTTGATTAATTTGCTAAAGCCAGTTACAGAACTCAGGGAAACACTTTTATCACTCCGTTAGAAAAGGATATGTGGGGGAAGGGACATGGAGCTTCCCTCTCCGGGAAAGCCACCCTCCAGTAATCTCCACGTGCTCAGCTATCCGGAAGCTCTTAGAACCCTCTGCTTTTGGGCCTTTTATGGAGAATCCATTATGTAGGCATGATTGATTAACCATTGGCCATCAACTTAACTTTCAGCTCCCTCCCCTCCCCCGAGATCATAGGGTGGGGCTGAAAGTCCCAACCCTCTAATCCCGCCCTGGTCTTTCTGATGACCAGCCCAATCCTGAAGCTGCCTAGGGGCAGACGGCCATCAGGCAATCATCAGCATACAAAAAGACACTTATCACTTTGGAGATTCCAAGGATTTTAGGAGTTGCATGCCAGGAAATGGGGATGAAAACCAAATGTATATTTCACATTCTCACAGGCTGTGCCACTGCTGATGGGGGCGGGGGGCACCCCTTGACTTCTGTTTCCTTCCTAGTTGCGGGGATTTCCTACTCTCCACTCTCCCACAGGAAGGTTGGAGTTGAGTTTGCCAGGTGAACGAGTTGGAGAAAGGCGTTTGGACAGAGGAATTATACAGTGCAAATGCACAGAGATGTGAATTATCCCTGATGGACCTATGGTACACTTTAAAGGCCTTAATGCAAGACAAGGTGGTAGTGTGGGGAGGCTGGCCTGGCCCTGAGGGGGCTGAGCCCAGAGTAGGGAGCTCAGCCCAGGGCAATCCAGCCCCCAGCTGGCAGGCAGGCAGGGGGCCAGGCAAGAGGGGCCAGGTGATGGCCCTCAGAAAGATAATCCTATGACCTGACTTGTCACAGTTCCTGCCACTTCTCAAAGACATTCACCCTTGGAGGGGGAGTCCCACTTCCTGCTGTCCCTCCACTTGCCTCCCATGCCTCATGCTCCCTCCTCAGTGTCCCCTGGGATCTGCATCTGAGGGTGGTGAGCAATTTACAGGTCAGCCTCCCTGCTAGGATGAAGCAGATCCCTTGATCCCGAGAGACCCAGCTGAGACGTCTTTGTGTCCTCACAACCCTCAGCAGGATGACTTGAAAGCAGATGCTTTGTTAAATGTTTCATAAATGAACAAAGGCTTGGACAGTGATCTGAGAGGTAAGGAATGTTTACTCCCATTCTGCAGAGGAGGTAGCTGAGGCCAGGAGAGGTTCTTAGTGGCAGAACTGGAACTAGAATAGAACCCTGTGCCCTGTGCGCACCTTCACCCTGTCTTCAGTGGGGTGCCAGCTAGGCCTGACCCCATCCTTTCTGAGGTCCTAGTGTATTTTTCCCAACCGCTCTGGGCCAATGATCTTACTCCACCCCCAATCCCAGAGCAGCCGGGCCCTCCCGCTCCCCATGCACCATTGACCACTAGGTGGCGCCAATTGGTCATTTAGTCCTTTCCCAGGGGCCCGCAGAGCCTTTGTCTCCCAATCTCTGGGCTTAGGTGGGGGGTGCATGGACACTTCAGGAGGTGGGGGCTGAGTTAGTGTAGAGCAGGGAAGTTTTAAATCATCTTCCATCAGATTATCTGCTCTGTGCTCATTAACCCTCTTGGTTTATTTTTGTTTTTGAGATAGGGTCTAGCTCTGTCACCCAGGTTGGAGTGCAGTGACACAGTTAGAGCTTGCTGCAGCCTCGAACTCCTGAGCTCAAGCAATCCTCCTGCCTCAGCCTTCCAAAGCATTGGGATCATAGGGGCGAGCCACCATGCCCGGCCTCATTAACCCTCTAGTTTGTTTTTCACAATAACCCTGAGAGGTTGGGACAATTGTCTCCATTTTATAAAGAGAAAAGCCTAATTTCTTTTTATTTTCTCTCTCTTTTTTTTAATTTTTGAGACAGAGTCTTGCTCTGTCACTCAGGTTGCAGTGCAGCGGTGTGATCTCAGCTCACTGCAACCTCTGCCTCACGGGTTCAAGCGATTATCCTGCCTCAACTTCCCGAGTAGCTGGGATTACAGCCGGCCAATTTTTGTATTTTTAGTAGAGATGGGGTTTCACTATGTTGACCAGGCTGGTCTCGAACTCCTGGCCTCAAGTGATCTGCCCGCCTTATTCTCCCAAAGTGCTGGGATTGCAGGCGTGAACTACTGCGCCTGGCTGAGAAACCTAACTTCTGAGAGGTTAGGTGACTTGGCCATGGACACATTGCAAGCTGTGTCTGGAACCCAAGTTGCAGATACAGGGTCCTGGGATTTTTTCAAAGTCAGCAGAGAGCCCTGAAGCCAGATTCCTGTGTTTAAACACTGGCTCCATCACTTCCCGACTGTGTGACCGTGGTTATTCTGCTTAAATGTGAGCTCTGGTTTCTTCGTTGGTGACATGGGGATAAAGCCAATCAACAATGGATGGAGTTAGGAAGACAGAAGAGCTGGAGTCAGGCCAGGGACGCAGCAAACCCTCAAGGTTAGCTCTTATTTATTTGTCTTGATTATTGTCACCTGAAGGGGCCACCCCTTCAACCACCCCATCAACCCCCTCTTGAGCAGCCTCTGGGGAATAACAAAGAAAATTCACAGCAGCCCAGAGTAAATGAATGCCGTCTTTCACAAAGCCTTCCTTCCTGTCTGGCCTCCAGGATGACCTGGGCTGTGCCCACCCACCATGGGGAAGGGGAGGATGAAATCTCCCCTCTCTGCCTCCCGCAACACACATGAGGTACGGGTCCTAGTCAGTTAGTGCACTTGAGCATAATCCCCCCTCTTCTCTCTTCCGCCCATCTTCTCATGAAATTGACTTCGACAACTCTACAGTGGAATTTTTTTTTTTTTTTTGAGACAGAGTTTCGCTCTTGTTGCCCAGGCTGGAGTGCAATGGCGCGATCTTGGCTCACTGCAACCTCCCCCTCCTGGGTTCAAGCAATTCTCCTGCCTCAGCCTCCTGAGTACCTGGGATTACAGGCGTGTACCACCACGCCCGGCTAATTTTGTATTTTTAGTAGAGACAGGGTTTCTCCACGTTGGTCAGGCTGGTCTTGAATTCCCAGCCTCAGGTGATCCGCCCACCTCAGCCTCCCAAAGTGCTGGGATTACAGGTGTGGGCCACTGCGCCAGGTCTACAGTGGAATCTTTAGACCTAGTTTACAGAGGAAATCAAGGCTACAGAAGGTGGGTGGCTCTAGGTCATATGGCTGTAAATGGCAGATCCAGGATGGGCATCCAGGTATCTGAGGCCTCCCCTTAGTGTTCAGGGCCTTTGAATAAAGGACCAAACATGCGATGCTTCCTTTCCCCCAGCTCTGTCCCCAAAACTCCACAGGCCAGACTCCATTTCTTTAAGATTCCAAAAGCATCACCTGCTGGGACATAAATGGCAGGGAGGGGCCCTTGAGTCCTTGGCCCAGGCAGACCAAGATGGGAGGGGTGGGGCTTGAAGGTTTAGAAGGTGACCCTGAATAGGGAATTGGAACCCCAAGTTCCTGAGGAGTCCTGGGACGGGGGCTGTGAATGAGACAGCCAGCCCATCTCCCACTCTTCCCCCGCAGCTCCAGCTCCCGCCTTCAGCCTCAGCCTCCAGGCAGATGCCTGCCCCAGGGGTGCCCCCTCAATCCCCGCCCCCAGCGGGTGTTGGGTTCAGTAAGCAGAGCCCCAGCTCACCTGGGAAGGTGCAGAGTGAGGAGGGCGTCCAGTTACAAGCTGGGGCTGGGAGGACAGGCAGGGGCAGCCCGGGGGCAGGGGCCAAAGGTCTGGAAACTGATGGTGGGGGCAGGTGTCAGGAGAGGTCTCTAGACAGCCCCCTTCCCTGCAGACCTTATCCCCTTGCCTCCCAGAAAACCTTCTTCCCACTCCTGGCATCTGAAGACCTGGGCATCTCCCCACAGACTGGGCCTGTGCTTGGTAAACTGTGAAGGGCTCTGCACACTCCTGGGAGGTTGTTCTCTCTTTCAGCTCCACTCCTTTCTCCCCTCCACCCAGATGGCCTCCTCTCCCGCCCCTCAACTGGGCCCTGGCACAGCACTCCATGCCTATTTAAGGCAAATCTCCTGATCTCCTTTTAAATAACATTCGCTCCTTGTTGCGGAGAAAGCAAGCAGGGCCTGAGCTCAAGGAAAGGGGAGGAGACTCAAATATCCCATGGGGTGGGTCGTGGGGGAGCATGGATGGGGGAAGCAGGTATGTACTCCCCCTCCCAAAGTGAGCCTTGAGAAGGTCCTTTCCCCCATCCCCCCAGTCCTGCTGGTCCCTCATTGCATAGGCCCTGGATTGGCTCGAACCCCTTCAGAGGGGCTGGGGCACTCCCAGAAGGCTGGGACAGGCAGCTCTTGCAGGAGTTGGGGGAGGGGCATGGGGGGATATATGCTTTGGCTAAAGGAGGGGCATACCCAGGAAGACCGGCAAGGGCCTTGGAGGGTCTGGGGTTGGATGGACATCTGACCTTACAGCCCACCCAGTGTGAATGATGCACCAAAACTGCTCTTTGTTAGAACATGAGGCTCAGAGAGGCCAAAAAACCTGCCTAGGGTCACACAGCCCGAGTAGAAGGGTCTGAAATCCATGCTGGCAGGCTCTAGATTTAACGCTTTCTCCTCTGCCAGGTCTCCTTGTGCCAGGGACTGTATGTGACACATGACTTCTAGGCCCTTTTCAGGCATCATTCAAAGCCCTGAGCACACACCCTTCCTCCGCCTGCCTCCCTCTCTTCTGCCTCCTCTCCAGACCCACCAGAGCTGCCTTTCCCAAGTCTTGGATCCCTGACTCAGGCCTGCCCCACTCCTACTTCCTTCTCTCCCCCTTCCCCTCTTCCTAGTCTTTCCCCCAGGTGGCTGCCTCCCTGGCCTCCCTTCTAAGCATCACTAATCCCCCTGTGGTCCTCACATGACTGAAATGCCCTCTCCAGGGTTCAAAAAGATGGTCAGGGATCTCTTACAGATCATGTTGCCTGCTCGGGACCAGGCGCTCACTCCTCAGGCATGTGAGCCCCAGCAGGCTGGCCCCACCCCTGTCAGGCTGGACTGGGGACTGGGGGACCAGAGAGAGGAAGAAGCCCTAGCCTAGCCTTCCTCTGCTCACTGAGAGCTGAAAAAGCCATAGTGGTCAGTTGGTCCAGTGGCCTTATGTCACAGACGAGCAAACTGTGGCCCAGGGAATGGGAAGGAAGGCCCCGGGGTCCCCACAGTGAAACAGAAGCTGAGCTGGGTCTGACTGGAGCCCCTAATAACTTAAGGTGGGGGCTTCATCCTGGGAAAAGAGTCTATTATAAGAGGAAATTCAGCCACTGTCACTGTCACAGTGTTAGCGTGCTTGTTGGGTGGGGCGGCGGTGGGGGCGCCTGGAGGTGGGAGTATGTGGGGGTGAACTTTGGGTTTAATGGGGGTGTACTTGATCTTCTCAGGGTCTTTCTAGCCTGGCTCTACCATTAACCTCTTATGTGCCATTGTGGCAAGCCCCTTTCCCTCTTTGGGCCCAGTTTCCTCCTGTAAAATGAGTTGGAGAGATCTTTGACATCCCTTCCAGCCCAGACCTCATACATTTCCCATCAGCCCAGCCTCATCTGCCCACCTGCTTCCAGGCTTCTGCCCTGGCTGAGGCTTGTCTCATAGCCTGCTGAGGCTCCCATAACCTCTCTCAGAATGGTCTCTTTCAGCTGGGCGCAGCAGCTTACGCCTGTAATCCCAACAATTTTGGGAGTTCAAGTCCAGCCCAGACAACATGGTGAGATCTTGTTTCTACAAAAAAATTAAAAAAAAAAAACATTAGCTGGGTGTGGTGATGCATACCTGTAGTCCCAACTACTCAGGAGGCTGAGGCAGGAGGATTGCTTGAGCCCAAGAGGTCAAGGCTGCAGTGGGCTGATCGTGCCACTGCACTCCAGCCTGAAGGACAGAGCAAGATCCTGTCTCAAAAAAAAAAAAAAAAAAAAAAAAA
>NW_012100320.1:2913135-2914999 GCF_000951045.1 Mandrillus leucophaeus | reverse complement strand
AAAAAAAAAAAAAAAACAAAAGGGAAAGAAAGAAAGAAAAGAAAGGACTGGGCAGTGGCTCACACCTGTAATCCCAGCATTTTGGTAGGCCGAGGCAGATGGATCACTTGAGGTCAGCAGTTCAAGACCAGCCTGGCCAACATGGTGAAACCCTGTCTCTACTAAAAATACAAAAATTAGCCAGGCGTGGTGATGCAAGCCTGTAGAGGTTGCAGTGAGCCAAGATTGCACCACTGTACTCCATTCTGGGTGACAGTGAGACTCCATCTCGAAAAAAAAGAAAAGAAAAGAAAAGAAAAATTAGCCCAGTGTGGTAGCACACTGGTAGCACACACCTGTGGTCCCAGCTACTTGGGAGGCTGAGGTGGGAGGACTGCTTGAGCCTGGGAGGTCAAGGCTGCAGTGAGCCAAGATTGTGCCACTGCACTCCAACCTGGGTTACAGAGCAAGCCTTGTCTCCAATAAATAAATAAATAAAATAAAATAAAAGAATGGTCCCCCTCCCCTCATTACATGCATTCAGCACATCCCTCCTGCAGTCTTGGACCCTGGCTGAGTTTCCTCATCTGCCATGCAGCAATGACAACCCTCCCTTGGAAGGTCTGTGGTGTGAACACCCAGTGGAACACACTCGTGGGGCTTGGGAAATGCTGATGGCTTGACCAGCAGTCCCAGCTTTTCTGCACTGAACAGAAAGTCTGCTCGTCCCACCCTACTCTTCTTCATCAAAGTTGACCAGGTCCTCCATGTTTGGTTCAAATCTTCTTTTCCTCCGAAAAGGCCAGTTCAGTTCCCCTCTGTGAACTGGAGCTCCTACAGGGCTGGACTTCCACTTGCCTGCCTCCATCTGCAGCTCCTACCATCCTACGGGAACACAGAGCTAGGGGCTCCTGGAGACCAGGACACTTGATGAAGAAGTGGCTAGGTCTGTGGGCTCATTCCCACAGAACATGACTCCTCCTGCTCCAGAGCTGTTTTTGACACGGGATTATCTTTGACCCTCAGAAACATCCTTGCTGCCAACTCTAAAAAAGCTCAGAGTTGGCCAGGTGCGGTGGCTCATGCTTGTAATTTCAGCACTTTGGGAGGCTGAGGCAGGTGGATCAGGAGGTCAAGAGATTGAGACCATCCCTGGCCAACATGGTGAAATCCCATCTCTACTAAAAATACAAAAAAATTAGCTGGGTGTGGTGGCATGCACCTGTAGTCCCAGCTACTTGGTAGGCTAAGGAGGAAGAATTGCTTGAACCCAGGAGGCAGAGGTTGCAGTGAGCTGAGATTGTGCCACTGCACTCCAGTCTGGCGACAGAGCAAGACTCTGTCTCAGGGAAAAAACGTGATAAAAAACCCAGAGTTGGGCACCAGGGCATACATTCTGCTGGAGGTTTTAGACCCCATCTTACCCTGTTTCAGTGATTGACCAAATGAATGTTCAGGAACAAATGACCTTCCCCAAAGGCACAGGAAGGTATACCTGGCAGGAAATACAAGTTGTTAGAAGATACCACTAAGGGAAGAGAAGCCAGAACCTACAAATTTGGTAACTTCCTACTCTGGGGTCTGAACTCCATCAACCACTTACTTCAAGCCTCAGTTTTCTCATCAGTAAAATGGGAATAATGATACCGATTTCATCCTACATGAGAATTAAATGATATATGCAAAGTGCTTTGCTTTGCATATATCAGATAGAGCCCCGGTTTCAATAAGAACTGTAGCTACTATTTTGTTTTTGTTTTTGTTTTTGTTTTTGTTTTGAGACGGAGTCTCGCTCTGTCGCCCAGGCTGGAGTGCAGTGGCCAGATCTCAGCTCACTGCAAGCTCTGCCTCCCAGGTTTACGCCATTCTCCTGCCTCAGCCTCCC
>NW_012100320.1:2910149-2912530 GCF_000951045.1 Mandrillus leucophaeus | reverse complement strand
AACCTCCTGCCCCCGGGTTCAAGTGATTCTCCTGCCTCACTGCCTCAGCCTCCAAGTAGTTGGGACTACAAGCACATGCCACCATGTCTGGCTTTTTTTTTTTTTGAGGCGGAGTTTCACTCTTGTCGTCCAGGCTGGAGTACAATGGCACGATCTCAGCTCACCGCAACCTCTGCCTCCTGTGTTCAAGCAATTCTTCTGCCTCAGCCTCCCGAGTAGTTGGGATTACAGGCGCCTGCCACTGCACCCGGCTAATTTTTGTATTTTTAGTAGAGATGGGGTTACATCATATTGATCAGGCTGGTCTCGAACTCCTGACCTCAAGTGATCCGCCTGCCTCAGCCTCCCAAAGTGCTGGGATTACAGGCATCAGCTACCGTGCCCAGCCTCGGCCTAATTTTTTGTATTTTTAGTAGAGTCAGGGGTTTCACCATGTTGGCCAGGCTGGTCTCAAACTCCTGACCTCGGGTGATCCACCCGCCTCGACCTCCCAAAATGCTGGGATTACAGATGTGAGCCACTGCACCCGCCCGGCCCATTTTTTGTTCATTTATGAAATGCCAGGCCTTGAGCTAAGCACTTTGCATATATTATTATGAAGTGACATAAATGAACAAAAAATTCATTGACAAGGTGAGAGGGGAGTGTGTGGAAGTAGAGAGGCACAAAGGCAGAGGTTGCTTAGCTAGAGGTGGGCAGGCAGTAAATAGCTAGAGTAAAATCACAATGTCCCAAGTATGGTGCTAAGCAATCGACATACATGATTTCATTTATTCGTTTATTTTTATTTTATTTTATTTTATTTTATTTATTTATTTATTTATTTTGAGGCTGAGGCTCGCTCTCTTGCCCAGGCTGAAGTACAGTGGCATGATTTCGGCTCATTACAACCTCTGCCTCCCAGGTACAAGTGATTCTTCTGCCTCAGCCTCCCCAGTAGCTGGGACTACAGGCATGCAGCCCCACATCCGGCTCATTTTTGTATTTTTAGTAGAGACAGGGTTTTGCCAAGTTGCTCAGGCTAGTATCGAACTCATGAACTCTCAAGTGATCCGCCCACCTGGGCATCCCAAAGTGTTGGTATTACAGGCGTGAGCCACTGCACCCAGCCCATTATTTCATTTAAATCTCAGCTTCTTCCTCTGTCACAAGTAGCGGTTTTGAACAGAAGCTTCCCAAGTCCTTTCTAGTTTAGTGAGTACTTACAGAATGTTTTAAATCTACAAAGTATTTTTCAATTTATAGAGCCGATCACTATTTCGTTCTGTGTTCTAATAGTTGTTAGTGGCCGCACAAGTAGATGTGGAACTAGAACAAGGGAGGATGGCTCGATTTTTCCCCAGAGCCCAGTGGCAGGCGGCTCAGAGCCGGGTGGGCAAGAGATGAAGGCCCACAGGGGCTAGAGAGGGCACGCCCCTTGAAGGCAACGACGTCATGGAAGCTTGGCTCTGGCTTCCAGCCAGCATCCGGTTCTATCTGGTTGTGCTGGGGCCCAGAGGACTGGGCCTGGAACTCATCAGCCCCACCTGTCAGCCCTCCCCTGGCCAGCAAGCAGGGGCCTTTGGTTATCACTAAGGAGAGTAAGGCTGAGGGTGAGCTGAACATGGCTGCAATCCAGAGGCCCAATATCCTATCCCTGCTGGGCACCTCAGGGGAGGGAGCTGTGTTCCTCAGCCAGGCACCCGCAATTTGACCGAGCTCTGTTATGTGACAGGCACCATGAAATATGCAAAGACCTCATTTATTCATTCAGTAAATATTTATTGAACACTTAACAGTGTGCCTGGCCCTGAGCTACTTCCAGGGAATCACAAAAATTCCTCCCTGGCCAGGCGTGGTGGCTCACGCCTGTAATCCCAGCACTTTGGGAGGCCTAGATGGGAGGATCCCTTGAGCCTAAGACTGTGAGCCCAGCCTAGACAACAAAGTGAGAACCCATCTCTAAATTTTTTTTTTTTTTTTGAGACACAGTCTCACTCTGTCTCCAGGCTGGAGTGCAGTGGTGCTTAGTAGAGACAGGGTTTCACCATGTTGGCCTGGATGGTCTCGATCTCTTGACCTCATGATCCACCCACCTCGGCCTCCCAAAGTGCTGGGATTACAAGCGTGAAAAAAAAAATTTTTTTAAGGTTAAAAAAGTAAAAAAAAAAAAAAAAAAATCGGGCTCTATTCTAGTAGAAGACGCTATAAAGTAAAGCAGAAACGTGATGGGAAATTAAAAAGAGAGTGATTCACTTCACATAGAGTAGTCAGAGAAGGCCCCTTTGAGCTGACGGAGGAAAGTAGAACTAGAAAGACCATTCTAGACAAAGGAAAAATTATGCAAAGGCCCCAAGGCAGGAAAATTTGGAGTGTTTGGAGAGTTGCAAGACCAGCAGTGG
>NW_012100320.1:2909560-2910059 GCF_000951045.1 Mandrillus leucophaeus | reverse complement strand
AACAATTAAAATACTCCCCAAAGTATGTGAAACATGGTTCTCAAAGCATTGAAGCCCAGAAGATGAAAAATAGTGATTCCAGAGAGTCAGCAAACGAATGAGGAGAACCCTACAAATGCCCCACCTGGCTGCCTAAAGAAAATTTCCAGGGCCGGGCACCTCGACTCATACTTGTAATCCCAGCACTTACAGAGGCCAGGGTGGAAGGATCATCTGAGACCAGCCCGGGCAGCATAGTGAGACCCTGTCTCTGCAAAAACAAATGTAAAACAGCCAGGCATGGTGGCAAGTGCCTGAAGTCCCAGCTATTTAGGAGGCTGAGGCAGAAGGATCACTTGAGCCCAGGAGGTCAAGGCTACAGTGAGCTATGACAATGCCACTGCACTCCAGCCTGGGTAACAGAGCAAGACCCTGTCTCCAAAACATGATGTTAATAATTAATTTGGCCAGGCATGGTGGCTCCTGCCTGTAATCCCAGCACTTTGGGAGGCCAAGGCGG
>NW_012100320.1:2908200-2908713 GCF_000951045.1 Mandrillus leucophaeus | reverse complement strand
AAGATGGTGAAACCCCATGTCTACTAAAACTACAAAAATTAGCCAGGCCCAATGGCAAGCACCTGTAATCACAGCTACTCGGGAGGCTGAGGCAGAAGAATCGCTTGAACCCAGGCAGCAGAGTTTGCAGTGAGCTGAGATTGCGCCACTGTATTCCAGCCTGGATGACAGAGTGAGACTCCATCTCAAAAAAACAAAAAAAAGGAAAGAAAAGAAAAGAAGTCCCGGCATGATGGCTTATGCCAGTCATCCCAGCACTTTGGGAGTCCAAGGCGGGTGGATCACCTGAGGTTGGGAGTTCAAGAGAGCCTGACCAATGTGGAGAAACCATGTCTCTACTAAAAATACAAAAAAAAATAGCCAGGCGTGGTGGCAGGCAAGCACCTATAATCCCAGCTACTCAGGAGGCTGAGGCAGAAGAATGGCGTAAACCCGGGAGGCAGAGCTTGCAGTGAGCTGAGATCCGGCCACTGCACTCCAGCCTGGGTGACAGAGCAAGACTCTGTCTCAAAA
>NW_012100320.1:2907162-2908150 GCF_000951045.1 Mandrillus leucophaeus | reverse complement strand
AAAATACTTGGCTGGGCTTGGTGGCTCACACCTGTAATCTCAGCACTTTGGGAGGCTGAGGCAGGTGGATTGCTTGAGCCCAGAAGTTTGAGACCAACCTCGGCAACAGAATGAGACCCCATCTCTATTAAAAAAGAAAAGAGGGTGGGGCCCAGTGGCTCACGCCTGTAATCCCAGCACTTTGGGAGGCCAAGGCAGGAAGATCACAAGGTCAGGAATTTGAGACTAGCCTAGCCAATATGGTGAAACCCTGTCGCTGCTAAAAATATTTAAAAATTAGGTGGGTGTGGTGGTGCACACCTGTAGTCCCAGCTACTGGGGAGGCTGAGGCAGGAGAATTGCTTGAACCCAAGAGGCAGAGGTTGCAGTGAGTCAAGATCTTGCCACTGCACTCCAGCGTAGGCGACAGAGTGAGAACTTTGTCTCCAAAAAAAAAGAAAAAAGGCCCTGTGCAGTGGCTCACACCTGTAATCCCAGCACTTTAGGAGGATGAGGTGGGTGGATTACGAGGTCAGGAGTTCAAGACTGGCCTGGTCAAGATGGTGAAACCCCATGTCTACTAAAACTACAAAAATTAGCCAGGCCCAATGGCAAGCACCTGTAATCACAGCTACTCGGGAGGCTGAGGCAGGAGAATCGCTTGAATCCAGGCAGCAGAGTTTGCAGTGAGCTGAGATTGCGCCACGGTATTCCAGCCTGGATGACAGAGTGAGACTCCATCTCAAAAAAAAAAAAAAGGAAAGAAAAGAAAAGAAGTCCCGGCATGATGGCTTATGCCAGTCATCCCAGCACTTTGAGAGTCCAAGGCGGGTGGATCACCTAAGGTTGGGAGTTCAAGAGAGCCTGACCAATGTGGAGAAACCATGTCTCTACTAAAAATACAAAAAAAGGCTGGGCGCGGTGGCTCAAGCCTGTAATCCCAGCACTTTGGGAGGCCGAGACGGGCGGATCAGGAGGTCAGGAGATCGAGACCATCCTGGCTAACACG
>NW_012100320.1:2906810-2907112 GCF_000951045.1 Mandrillus leucophaeus | reverse complement strand
CAAACCAATTCCAGCAACATATACAAAAAATTATACCATGACCAAGTGGAATTTATTCCAAAAATGCAAGGTTGGTTTAACATCCAAGTATCAATCAATGTAATATACTTTACTAATAGAATAAAAAAAAAACATGATTATCTCAAAAGACATAAAGAAAGCATCTGATGAAATACAACACCCATTCATGATTTAAAAAAAAAAAACAAACAATAAAATACTTGGCTGGGCTTGGTGGCTCACACCTGTAATCTCAGCACTTTGGGAGGCTGAGGCAGGTGGATTGCTTGAGCCCAGAAGTT
>NW_012100320.1:2905882-2906760 GCF_000951045.1 Mandrillus leucophaeus | reverse complement strand
AGCCATGTGCCAGCCAACTCAATTGATTTTCAATAATGGTGCTCAGGTCAGGCACAGTGGCTCATGGCTATAATCCCAGCACTTTAGCAGGCAGAGGTGGACAGATCACTTGAAGTCAGGTGTTTGAGACCAGCCTGGCCAACATGGCAAAGCCTTATCTCTATTAAAATTGAAAATTTTTAGCCGGGCATGGTGGTGCACATCTGTAATCCCAGCTACTCGGGAGTCTCAGGCAGGAGAATTGCTTGAACCGGGAGTCAGAGGTTGCAGGGAACCAAGATCACAGCACTGCACTCCAGCCTGGGTGACAGAGTGAGACTCTATCTCAAAAAATTAATTAATTAATTAAAAGTGTAAGTGCCCTATATATGTGTACCATTTATTATCTTGTATTTTATGATCTTGTATGCTGTTTGTTTTTTTTTTCTTCTTTTTTTTTTGAGATGGAGTCTCGTTCCGTCACCCAGGCTGGAGTGCAGTGGAGTAATCTCAGTTCACTGCAACCTCCACCTCCTGGGTTTGAGAGATTCTCCTGCCTCAGCCTCCCGAGTAGCTGAAACTACAGGCATACAGGCATGTGCCACCATACCCAGCTAATTTTTGTATTTTTAGTAGAGACAGGATTTCACCATGTTGTTCAGGCTGGTCTTGAACTCCTGACCTCAGGTGATCTGCCTGCCTCAGCCTCCCAAAATGCTGGGATTATAGGCATGAGCCACAGTGCTGAGCCTGTATGCTGTATTTTATTTTATTTTTTTTTTGAGATGGAGTCTCACTCTGTCGCCCAGGCTGGAGTGCAGTGGCACAGTCTCGGCTCACTGCAACTTCCACCTCCTGGGTTTGAGCAATTCTCCTGCCTCAGCCTCCTGAGTAGCTGG
>NW_012100320.1:2901734-2905537 GCF_000951045.1 Mandrillus leucophaeus | reverse complement strand
GCCTCAGCCTCCCAAAATGCTGGGATTATAGGCCTGAGCCATAGTGCCGAGGCCTGTATGCTGTATTTTATTTTATTATTTATTCATTTTTTTTTTAGATGGAGTCTCGCTCTGTCGCCCAGGCTGGAGTGCAGTGGCATGATCTGAGCTCACTGCAACCTCCACCTCCCAAGTTCAAGCTATTCTTCTGCCTCAGCCTCCTGAGTAGCTGGGACTACAGGCACGCACCACAACACCCAGCTAATTTTTTGTATTTTTAGTACAGATGGGGTTTCACCATATTGGCCAGGCTGGTCTTGAACTCCTGACCTTGTGATCCGCCTGCCTCACCTCCTAAAGGGCTAGGATTACAGGCATTGAGCCACCGTGCCTTCCCCTGTATGCTGTATTTTTATGGTATTTTTTTCTATGTTTAGATACACAAATACTATTGTGTTACAATTGCCTACAGTATACGGTAACATTGTTTGTAGGCTACGGTTTGTAGCCTAGAAGCAACAGGCTATTTCATATAGCCTAGATGTGTAGTAGTGAGCTATACCATCTAGGTTTGTGTAAATACTCTCTGTGATGTTTGCACAACAAAATCGCCTAATGATGCATTTCTCAGAACATATCCCCATCGTTAAGCAACATGTGACTATACTGTGGTCAGGGAGTGGACCACATACTATGAACCTGGCTGGTCATGCATCCTACAGATGGAGGACAAGTGCTAGGAAAGTAGTGAGTGTACAGGCCACAAGATGACCACCACACAGCAGAATGTCAGGAGATACTACAAAGATGCTGGCTGGAATTCAGGTCACCTGTCCTGTGTGGTACTCAAACTTGTGCCTTTTTTTTTTTTTTCCAGACACTGTCTCACTGTTTCCCAGGCTGGAGTGCAGTGGCACGATCATGGCTCACTGCAGCCTCAAACTCCTGGACTCAAGGGATCCTCCTGCCTCAGCCTCCTGAGGAGCTGGGACTAAAGGTGTGCGCCACCACACCTAGCTAATTTTTTTTTTCTTTTTTTCTTTTTTTTGTAGAGACAGGGGTTTCACTGTACTGTCCAGGTTGTATTGAACCCTTGGGATTAAGCGATCTGCCTACCTCGGCCTCCCAAAGTGCTGGGATTACAGGCATGAGACACTACACCTAGCCTTCTTGTGCCTCTTGATTGGGGCAGCAGGTGTATATAAGGTTCAGGTGAGCAGCAATGGGAAATCAGTGGGAGAAGAAATCACCCCCGGCGGGGCAGTCTGGGAAGGCTTCATGGAAGAGATGCTTTTTGTATCCAGCCTGTGAGGAAAGTTATGTCCTGTATTTACATGGCCTGTAAAGTTTACTAAATGCTTTTCATCCTGTCAACTTCTCTGTAATTAGCATAATGATACCCTCCTTTGCACTCGTGGGGAAACTGCAGAGTGGAGACACTGCATGGCTTGACCACATTCGTGTAGCTTGGCAGGGCAAGACGTGAACTTCAGCGTTTTGACTCTGGAGCCCTGACTTGTTTCCTGTCCAAGTCTGACACCAAGAGGGGAAGGTTCATTGGTGAGTGTTGAGCAGGATTGAAAGGGAAGGGAAGGAGCTTAGGTGGTATCTCTGGGCCCCTCTGCATTCCATGTCCCCCAGAAGATGCCCACTCTCCAGCCTGATTCCAGATACCCAGAGACCACCTGTGAGCTGTGCCACGGACCTCTCTCTTGACCTCCAGTCCTGCAGATCCATCAGCGGGCAGGATCTCAGACTCAAACTGTGAATTTACCAGAGTCCTGCAGAATGTCGAAGAAACCTCAGGACCCACCTCAACAACCTAAAGATAACAATAACCATAAAAACCACGATCACATATATGGGCCGGCCGTGGTGGCTCATGTCTGTAATCCCAGCACTTTGGGAGGCCGAGGTGGGCGGATCACCTGAGGTCAGGAGTTTGAGACCAGCCTGGACAATATGGTGAATCCCCGTCTCTATAAAAATAGAAAAATTAGCTGGGCATGATGGTGGGTGCCTGTAGTTCCAGCTATTCAGGAGGCTGAAGGAGGAGAATCGCTTGAACCCAGGAGGCGGAGGTTGCAGTGAGCTGAGATTGCACCACTTCTCTCTAGCCTGGGTGACAGAGCGAGACTTTGTTAAAAAAAAAAAAAAAAAAAAAAAAAAAAATCACGTATATGGCTGCTATATCATACACAGTACTGAGGCCTCGAGTTTTGTGGAATACCTAGCGCAGCATTTCCTCTTCACACACGCTGTAAGGTGTAGATACTATTACATCCCCACTTTACAATTTGGGGAATGAGGCTCGGATGTTTACTTATTGTCCAAGTCACATAGCTGTTTTTTTGTTTTGTTTTGTTTGTTTGTTTTAAAGAGACAGAGTAGTTCTCTGTTGCCCGGGCTGGAGTGCAATGGCATGATCAAAGGTCACTGCAACCTTGAATTCCTGTGCTCAAGTGGTCCACCTGACTCAGCCTCCCAAGTAGCTGGAACTAGAAGGGCATGCCACTACACCCAGCTAATTTTTTATTTGATTCTTGTGTAGAGACAGAGTCTCACTATGTTGTCCAGGCTGGTCTTGAACTCCTAGCCTCAAGTGATCCTCCTGCCTCGGCCTCCCAAACTACTGGGGTTACAGGCATGAGCCACCATTCCCAGCTTCCACTTCGGGCAGTCTTCTCTGCCCTAATCTCTCTACTGCGCCAGGTTCCTATTTCCATCTGCCCGAGAGAGATTTCCTACCACATCTGGACAACTAGCTGGTCCCAAGTGACTGCCTCCACATTCCTCTGGGTCATGTCCCCAGGGACCTCTGTCCAGGCCCCTCCCACTTCCCTCCTGCAAGGCTCTCCGAGACCCAGTGCTTCCTCCTCCCTCCACCTTTATGGCCCTGCAGTTGTTATGCCCTGATGACTCTTGGTCTAGCTCCCACCCAGGCCTCGATCCAATTCTTGCCTTGTTCATGAGAATGCCTCTCTGTTCACCTGACACTCCAACTACACCAGGCTCTGTGTACCCAGACTTTTCTTACTCATGTCCTTCCCTCTGTCCAGAATACTACCCATCTTCAGGTTCCATCCCAAGCAGTGGTCTTCCAGGATCCTTCCCAGCTGGCTAGCTGAAAGGTGCAAGTGGGCTCTCCTTCCCCTTGGGTGTAGTTCTTTGTGCTCAAGGCAGGTTCATCAGTGGCGGGGTCTGATGTAGTCCTTGGTGCACAGCAGATGTCCCTTAAATATGTGTAGTTGGAAAGAGTGGTGAGTCTCATCCAACTCCCCCATCTTACAGTGGAGACACAGAGCGGAAGGGATGTGCTTGTTCTACTATCACCAGCCAGGAGACAGGGCCTAGGATGGGATTCCCCCATAGGGCTCCTCCCCGAGCTAGGCTTTTTCTGCCACTCACTTTGAGAAGGAATTCCTCCAGGGAGAAAAGAGGTCAGGTGGTGGCCTTCTGCCAGCCAGCCCTCAGTCATTGTCCCAGACTGCAACCGTCTACTCCAGGAAGTTGCTGATTCCTGCCGTATCTCTCAGAGCCTTCCTAGTGGCCATCCCACAGTTCCCAGCATCTCTAGCATCTGGTCACTGTCGAGGCAGAAAGGCCCTTGGGGATTATCCATCCATAGGGTTCACAAAGTCCTCAGGTTTTCCAACTCTGCCCTCTCTGGCTGTGCTCAAAACTCTTTTTTTTTTTTTAAATTTTTTTTAGGCAGAGTTTCGCTCTTATTGCCCAGGCTGGAGTGCAGTGGCGCAATGTCAGCTCACTGAAACGTCCGCCTCCCAGGTTCAAGCAATTCTCCTGCCTCAGCATCCTGAGTGGCT
>NW_012100320.1:2899810-2901248 GCF_000951045.1 Mandrillus leucophaeus | reverse complement strand
GTGGCACAATCTCGGTTCACTGCAACCTTTGCCTCCCAGGTTCAAGAGATTCTCCTGCCTCAGCCACCCAAGTAGCTGGGATTACAGGCACTCACCACCATGCCAGGCTAATTTTTTGTATTTTTAGTAGAGATGGGGTTTCACCATGTCAGCCAGGCTGGTCTCGAACTTCTGACCCCAAATGATCTGCCCACCTCGGCCTCACAAAGTGCTGGGATTACAGGCGTGAACCACCACGCCTGGCCTATACCCACTTTTAATTACACATAAATTAAGGGGAAATTTATACAGAAATTTCTAGAGAAAGGGTGGTAACTTCTGGGTGTTGCCATGGCAATGGCAAACTGACATGGAACACTGGTGGGCGTGCCTTATGGAAAGCTGCTTTCACCCTTTCCCTGTTTTAGATAGTCCTCAATTTGGTCCACTGTTCAAGCCCTGCCTCTGAAGTCAAGTCCTGCCTCCTACCTCACAGAGAGGCCACCTAAATCTCAATGGAGGTCTAAGACCTGAATGAGGTGAAGGATAATTGATCTGTTCAGCTCCTCATTATAAAGGTATAATACATATACTTTAAGTGCTCTCTGAGGCACGGGTTGCTCCTATAGCCTGGTTTTGTAAATAAAATCTTACTGGAACACAGCCATACCCACTTCTTTTTGTGTCATCTGAGTGCTTTCCTACGATACAGCTACAAGGGCAATGTTGAAGACTTGCAACACAGATCCAACTGTGGGGCTTGCAGAATTCTCTAACTGTTGGCTGCCATTAAAATGATGACCATACAGATTGTTCACAGAATTTTTTTTTTTTGAGACAAGAGTCTTGCTCTGTCGCCCAGGCTGGAATGCAGTGGCATGATCTTGGCTCACTGAAATTATGTGCCTTCGGGGTTCAAGCAAGCACATCTGGCTAATTTTTGTATTTTTAGTAGAGACTGGGGTTTCACAATGTTGGGCAGGCTGGTCTCAAACTCCTGACCTCAAGTGATCTGCCTTCCTCAGCCTCCCAAAGTGCTAGGATTACAGGTGTAAGCCACCATGCCTGGCCTGTTCAAGGATTTTGTAATGCCCCTCTGCCTCTCTTTTTTATTCCTTTTTTGAATTTTTTTATATTTTAAATTATTATTATTTTTCAGACAGCCTCAATTTGTTATCCAGGCTGGAATGCAGTGGTGCAATCACAGTTCACTGCAGCCTCCATCTCCCTGGCTCAAGCAATCGCTCTGCCTCCGCCTCCCGGGTAGTTCAAACTACATGTGTGCACCACCATCCCTGGCTAATTAAAAAAAGAAATTTTTTTTTATTTGAGACGGAGTTTCACTTTAATGCCCAGGCTGGAGTGCAATGGCACGATCTTCGCCCACTGCAACCTCTGCCTCCCGGTTTCACGCGATTCTCCTGCCTCAGCCTCCCAAGTAGCTGGGATTACAGGCATG
>NW_012100320.1:2897526-2898600 GCF_000951045.1 Mandrillus leucophaeus | reverse complement strand
CTCTGGTCTCAGCCTCCCAAGCAGCTGGGACTACAGGTGTGCACCACAGTGTAGAAATGTTAAAAAGAACACAGCAGACTGATCACGGGCTAATTTTTTTATTTTTGTAGAGATAAGGTCTTGCTATGTTGCTCAGGCTGGTTTTGAATTCCTGCCCTTATGTAACCCTCTTGTCTTGGATTCTCGAAGCACTAGGATTACAGGCATGAGCCGCCGTGGCAGGCTGACTTTATGGCTTTGCAGCACAGTATCACCCTGCCTCCAGGGCCTTAAATGATCAGCTTTGTGTACCTTTGTTGCGGCATCTCCCTCATTTGCTCCCGTCCTTCTTTTGCCTGTCAAATAAAAATTTTCTTCCTACCTCAGGACCTCTGCATATGCTGGTTTAGCTGGTTCTTTCTAGTCATGCAAGTCCCAGCTCAGATATCCAACACCCATTAAGATTATTGGACCTGGCTAGGCACAGTGGCTCATGCCTGTAATCCCAGCACTTTGGGAGGTCGAGGTGTGAGGACTGCTTGAGTCCAAGAGTTCAAGATCATCTTGGGCAACAAAGCAAGACCCTATCTCTCTTTTAATTTTGAGACAGAGTCTCACTCTGTCGCTCAGACTGGAGTGTAGTGGCACGATCTCAGCTCACTGCAAGCTCCGCCTCCCAGGTTCACACCATTCTCCTGCTTCAGCCTCCCGACTAGCTGGGACTACAGGCGCCCGCCACCACGCCCGGCTAATTTCTTGTATTTTTAGTGGAGATGGGGTTTCACTGTGTTAGCCAGGATGGTCTCGATCTCCTGACCTCATGATCCGCCCACCTCAGCCTCCCAAAGTGCTGAGATTACAGACGTGAGCCACGATGCCCTGCCGTAAGACCCTATCTCTTTAAAAAATGAAAAAATTAGCCAGGCATGATGGTGGGCACTTGTAGTCACAGCTAATTGGGAGACTGAGGTGGGAGGATAGCTTGAGCCTGGGAGGCAGAGGTTGCAGTGAGCTAAAATCACACTGCTGTATTCCAGCCTGGGAAACAGTGAGACCCTGTCTCAAAAGAAGAAAAAAAAAGGCCGGACATAGCTG
>NW_012100320.1:2894777-2895146 GCF_000951045.1 Mandrillus leucophaeus | reverse complement strand
AGGTCGCACCACTGCACTCCAGCCTAAGACACAGAATAAGCCTTGTCTCAAAAATAAAAATAAAATATCAAAATAGTAAAAACAATCTAAATGTCCATCAGTAGGTGCAAGCTGGATAAACCAGACATATTCATGAAATGGACCAATGTGGGGATGTTAAAGAGAACATGGGCCGGAGGCAGTGGCTCACACCTGTAATCCCAGCACTTTGGAAGGCCGAGGCAAGCGGATCACCTGAGGTTCGAGACCAGCCTGACCGACGGGAAGAAATCTCGTCTCTACTAAAAATACAAAATTAGCTGGGCATGGTGGTGCATGCCTGTAATCCCAGCTACTCAGGAGGCTGAGGCAGGAGAATCGCTTGAACCT
>NW_012100320.1:2891455-2894722 GCF_000951045.1 Mandrillus leucophaeus | reverse complement strand
AAGAGCGAAACTCCGTGTCAAAAAAAAAAAAAAAAAAAAAGAGAGAGAGAGAGAGAACATAGCAGGCTGGGTGCAGTGGCTCGTACTTGTAATCCCAGCAGTTTTGGCGGCCACTACAGGAGGATCCCTTAAATCCAGGAATTCAAGATCAGCCTGGGCAACGTAGTGAGACCTTGTCTCTAAAACAAAGAAAGAAGAAAGAACATAGCAAATCTATAAGCACAGATGTAGAAACATCTCCAAGATCTTTACTAAGTAAAAGAAACAATGTATGCAAGATGTTACCATTTATATGAAAAATGACACACACAAGCCAGGCATGGTGGCTCATGCCTTTACCTAATCCCAGCACTTTGGGAGGCCTAGGCAGGAGAATCACTTGAGCCCAGGAGTTCAAGACTAGCCTGGGCAATATAGGGAGACCCTGTCTCTACAAATAACAAAAACAATTAGCCAGGTATGGTGGCATACACCTGTAGTCCCAGCTACTCAGGAGGCTGAAGTGGGAGGATTGTTCCAGCAGGGGAGATCAAGGCTGCAGTGAGCTGAGCTCATACTACTGCACTCCAGCCTGGGGAACAGAGTGAGACCCTGTCTCAATTAATAAATAAATGAATAAAATAAAAAATAAAAAATAATGTTTATCTTGATAATTCTTGGAAGAAAGCTGCATTTTGTTTTTTATTTTTCTTAAAAAATAAAAAAATAAGGCCAGGCGTGGTGGCTCATGCCTGTAATCCCAGCCGAGGTGGGCAGATCACCTGAGGTTGGGAATTCAAGGCCAGCCTGACCAACATGGATAAACCCCATCTCTACTAAAAATACAAAATTAGCCGGGTGTGGTGGCACACGCCTGTAATCCCAGCTACTTGGGAGGCTGAGGCAGGAGAATCACTTGAACTCTGGAGGCGGAGGTTGCGGTGAGCCGAGATCACGCCATTGCACTCCAGCCTGGGAAACAAGAGCAAAGAAAGAAATAAAAATAAAAAATAAAATAAAATGCACATATAAAATATATGATATATATAACATATATTACATATATATTAATAATAAGTATACATTAATAATTTTTTTTTAGCCATGGGGGTCTATGTTAGGCCAGGCTGGTCTTGAACTCCAGGTTTCTAGCAATCCTTCTGCTTCGGCCTCCCAAAGCGCTGGGACTAAAGGCGTGAGCCACAGTGCCTAGCCTAAAACTGCATTTTAGACTCTAGACCTCAATTCAAACTTAACTCCTTTGTTACGCTCTTGTACCAGAAGTTGGGAGAGTCCTGGGTTCCGATTCCAATCCTATCAGTTATAGCTGTACATCCCAGTCCAGGTTACTTAACCTCTGTGCACTGGAAATACAAAATAAGGAAAAATCATTTCATGGAGCAGCCAGGAGAGATAAATGAACTCAGGGATGAGACATGCCTAACTTTGTGCCCAGCACATAGCTGGCCTTAGCGGCCTTACATCATCAGGGTGCAGGGGCCATCATCCTCTTCTCTACTGAGATCACCAATCTCTACAGCCTTTCCATATAAGTTGTTGGTTTCCTACATCTTCAAGGTACTCCTAGAGGCCTGGCCTACTGGGCAGAATCCCCTTCCCAAAATATTTCACCACCCTCATTGCCAAACAGTCTGGAAGAGGGCTCAACCAAGGTTTGAGGTGACAGGAATCGGAGTCTGGCGCTAGGAATGGGTTGGATGTCTGCCAAGGCTGCTCTAGGACAGGGTACATGGGTGTGCTCTATGGGATTGTAGAACCCAGGGCTGTTATATATAGAGGAGTTGGGTGGAGGCACAGGGAGAGAGATTTGGGTTTAACTAATTTTTTTTTTTTTTTGAGACAGAGTCTTGCTCTGTCATCCAGGCTGGAGTGCAGTGGCACGATCTCAGCTCATTGCAACCTCTGCCTCCTGGGTTCAAGTGAGCACGCTTGATTAATTTTTGCTTTTTTTTGTTTTTTTTGAGATGGAGTTTCACTCATTGCCCAGGCTGGAGTGCAATGGCGCAATTTTGGCTCACTGCAACATCCGCCTCCTGGGTTCAAGCGATTCTCCTGCCTCAGCCTCCCGAGTAGCTGGGATTACAGGCATGTGCCAACATGCCTGGCTAATTTTGTATTTTTAGTAGAGATGGGGTTTCTCTATGTTGGTCAGGTTGGTCTCAAACTCCCAACCTTAGGTGATCTGCCCGCCTTGGCCTCCCAAAGTGCTGGGATTACAGGCGTGAGCTACCGTGGCCAGCCTAACTTTTCTTATTTTTAGTAGAGATGGGGTTTCACCATGTTGGCCAGGCTGGTCTCAAACTCCTGACATTAAGTGATCTGTCACCTCGGCCTCCCAAAGTGCTGGGATTACAGGTGTGAGCTGCCACACCTGGCTGGCTTAACTGAATTATGTGTGTGTGTGTGTGTGTGTGTATGTGTATATATATTTTTTTTTGAGATGGAGTTTTGCTCTCGCTACCCAGGCTGGAGTGCAATGGCGTGATCTTGGCTCACCGCAACCTCCACCTCCCGGGTTCAAGCAATTCTTCTGCCTCAGCCTCCCAAGAAGCTGGGTCTACAGGCGCGTGCCACCACGCCCAGCTAATTTTTGTATATTTAGTAGAGACGGGGTTTCACCATTT
Source organism: Mandrillus leucophaeus (assembly GCF_000951045.1). NCBI lineage: Eukaryota > Metazoa > Chordata > Mammalia > Primates > Cercopithecidae > Mandrillus > Mandrillus leucophaeus. Next base: position 2,892,098 of record NW_012100320.1, on the reverse strand, counting down.
TGGCCAGGATGGTTTCAATCTCTTGACCTTGTGATTCGCCTGCCTCGGCCTCCCAAAGTGCTGGGATTACAGGTGTGAGCCACTGTGCCAGGCCTTTTTTTTTTTTTTTGAGACAGAGTCTCGCTCTGTTGCCCAGGCTGGAGTGCAGTGGTGCAATCTCGGTTCCCTGCAACCTCTGCCTCCTGGGTTCAAGTGATTCTTCTGCCTCAGCCTCCCAAGTAGCTGGGATTACAGGCGTGCACCACCACACCTGACCTGAATTATATATTTGAGAGGACATTATGCCAGGCACTATGCCAAGGACTTCCTATATGTCATCTCATTTGATTGCACACAAACCTTATGAGATAGGTACTATCCCCATTTTACAGATAAAGAAACCAAGGCTCAGAGTCCCTGATCACTTGTCCAAAGTCACAGAAACAAATATAAAATGTATCAAAGTTTGAATCCAGGCCTACCTTAGTGCAAAATTTGGAAGCTTAAACACTGTGTTAAGAAGTCAGGGCCGGGCGCGGTGGCTCACGCCTGTAATCCCAGCACTTTGGGAGGCCAAGACGGGCGGATCACGAGGTCAGGAGATCGAGACCATCTGGCTAACACGGTGAAACCCCGTCTCTACTAAAAATACAAAAAAATTAGC
>NW_012100320.1:2889924-2890730 GCF_000951045.1 Mandrillus leucophaeus | reverse complement strand
AAAAAAAAAAAAAAAAAAAAAAAAGTCACTGTGCGCTGTGACTCACACCTGTAATCCTAGCATTTTGGAAGGTGGAGGCTGGGGGATTACCTGAGGTCAGGAGTTCAATACCAGCCTGGCCAACATGGTGAAACCCCGTCTCTACTAAAATACAAAAATTAGCCCGGCATGATGGTGGGTGCCTGTAATCCCAGCTATTTGGGAGGCTGAGACAGGAGAATCACTTGAACCCAAGAGACAAAAGTTGCAGTGAGCCAAGATCGTGCCACTGCACTCCAGCCTGGGCAGCTGGGCGACACTCCGTCTCAAAAAAAAAAAAAAGAAGTCAAAGGCCAAGTATTGAACAAATGTTAATTATCACTAAATTGTTATCATTATCTGACAACAATTCTACTTTAATGAGAGCTAGAGGTTTGGCAGTGGAATGAGCAATTTGGGGTGGGGGATGGGAGTTGCTTCTCCTCCAGTTCAGGCAAAGGTTGGATTAGCTTCTGATAGAGATTCAAGTGTTTAGCACAGACAGTTGGATTGGGGCCCTAAGGTTCTAGTTGTGGGGGTACAAGGAGATTTCCAAGGCCTGTTCCCAGCGATCTTTTTTCCAGGGGAAGGGTTTCACTCTGTCAGCCAGGCTGGAGGGCAATAGTGCCATCATAGCTCACTGTAGCCTGGAACTTCCAGGCTTGGGTGATCCTTCTACCTCAGCCTTCCGAGTAGCTAGGACTACAGGTGCAAGTTCCCAAGCCTGGGTAATTTTTTCTTTTCTTTTTTTTTTTTTTGAGACGGAGTGTCGCTCTGTCACCCAGGCT
>NW_012100320.1:2881504-2887109 GCF_000951045.1 Mandrillus leucophaeus | reverse complement strand
GCCTCCCAAAGTACTGGGATTACAGGCGTGAGTCACCGTGCCCAGCCTAGTTGTTGTTGTTGTTGTTTTTCTTTATAGAGATAGGGTTTTGCTATGTTGCCTAGGTTGGTCTCAATCCTTTAGCCTCGAGGGATCGTCCTGCCTTAGCCTCCCAAAGTGCTGGGATTACAGGTGTGAGTTACCGTGCCTGGCCCTAAGCCCCTTCTGCATAGGTTCTATGACCTGCGGTGCCCTAACACAGCACTGGGAAGTATTCCTTTGGGTTAGGCATTGCCCTCTCCCCCTACTGCCTCCTTAAATTTCTAAGGCCTTAGAGAGGATGAGTGTACCCTTCCCCTCATGGGCAATAGACTCTTCTGGATGGTAAAAAAGGCAGTAGAGGCGGGCATAGGCTTACACTGCCACCTTCAGTGGTGAGGGTAGAGACAGCTCATCTTCCCTCCTCACCCTATCCCACCTCGTTCCATGTGGAGCCCCTGTCCCTGAGACTGTCAGTTGCCCCACTGGACTCTAGTCAAGTGTAACAATTCCTACTTTAAATCCCTTAGAAAAGTAGCCCGGTAGAGCCAGCCTCCCGAGAATGCTGGGCAATTCTGCAGTTGGTTTGGCCCAGAAGGCCCTCTCACAGGCTCTGGGAGGCCAGGGACTCAGGCAGGGAAGCAGGCCAGAGAGGCTTTCAGTGACCTTTGGTTCCCTGGGAAGGACTCAAAACCAGTAAAAGTTTAGCAAGTGTCATTAAATTGTTGCCAGAACTTAAAACTCATTTTAAAAAACGCGCGCGCACACACACACACACACACACACACACTTTCTAGAGGATAAAAGATCATTTAGGGGGGTATGTATGAAAATATCTTTGATTAGGTTTGATTTTCTTTTTCTTAGAAAGAAAGCCTTTAAGCTACCTGCTTTTGAAATTAAACAAAGTATTAAGTGAATTCAGTACTTTGCTGTGTAACTTCAAGCTAGTTGATTTTGGCCACTGAACCTCAGTTTCCCCATCAGCAAAGGCTGTGGTTTCATAGGAACTGGCAGTGAAGCAGGGCGTGGGCCCTGTGGTTTCATAGGCCCTGGGTGCTGAGAGGGAGGTATGAGCAGGGAGCTCAGGGTTCAGACAGAAACCTTTGGCCTGCCCAGACATCCCTTTGGGGCTTCTCTTTGTTTTTCAATCCTGGGTCCTCTCCTCATTCAGGTTCCTGGCATCTCACTTTCCCTCCCATCTTGGAAGAGAGGAAAAGCAGCCATTGACATGTTAGTGTAAAAATACTGTAGGGTAGGGCATGGTGGCTCACGCCTGTAATCCCAGCACTTTGGGAGCCCGAGGCAGGCGGATCACAAGGTCAGGAGTTTGAGACCAGCTTGATGAACATGGTGAAACCCTGTCTCTACTAAAAATACAAAAATTAGCCAGGCATGGTGGCGAGTGCCTGTAACACCAGATACTCTGGAGGATGAGACAAGAAAATTGCTTGAACCCAGGAGGAGGAGGTTGCAGTGGGCCAAGCTTGCACCACTGCACTCCAGCCTGGGCAACAAAGCAAGACTCCGCCTCAAAACAAAACAAAACAAAAAAACTGCTGTCAGAGGTATTTCCTTAGCAACCCTAGCCTTTCAATCATTCCATATTCATTACTGAAGCCCCTCTGCCAGGACCTGAGCTGGGCTTCCAGGATTTGATTCAAAGATGAAGAGATGCTATCCCGGTCCTCAGGTGGTCCCCCGCTAATTTTCAGCTATGTGGTGGGGACAGAAGAAATAATGTCTTTGGGAGAGGGTGTGCAGGGAGGAGACACCACCTCTCAAGAAGGCTGGATCTGAAGTGAAGTTCTTGTGTTGTTCCTTTGCTGACTTTACAATCGCCCCTCCTGTTGTCTGTCCTGGGGCTTTGAGGACTTCAAAGAACTTTCAGCATCAGGATCTCATTTAATTCTTACAGAAGCCTGGGGAACACTCATGAGAGCCTGAAAGGTGTCTCTAGTTCTCTAGTTTTACCTTGAGAAAACAAAGCCTTGGAGAGATTAAACTATCTGCGTATAGTCACACGGGTTGCCATGGTGACCTGGACGCAGATCCTGGTCTTCTGGCACAGCTACTTTGGAAATACTGTTTGTCTTAGATTGGAACCTGGGATCCAGGTTCACAATGTGGCCCAGAGGAAGGCAAGGAGAGAAAGGGAGAGCTCAGGGATTTGGGGCTGAAATTAAGTGGCTGCCTGGGCTCGGTGGCTCATGCTTGTAATCCCAGTACTTTGGGAGGCTGAGGTTGGGCAGATCACCTGAGGTCAGGAGTTCGAGACCAGCCTGGCCAACATGGTGAAATCCTGTCTCTACAAAAATACAAAAATTAACCAGGCATGATGGTGGGTGCCTGTAATCCCAGCTACTAGGAAGTCTGAGGCGGGAGAATCACTTGAACCTGGAAGGCAGAGATTGCAGTGAGCCGAGATCGCACCACTGCACTCCAGCCTGGGTGACAGAGCGAGACTCCATCTCAAAGGAAAAAAAAAAGAAATTACTCAGTCTATGACCTTGACGTGCAAACTAGCAGTGGACCCAGGGCAATAATCACAACCTCCAAGAGCTTACCATGAGCTCTTATCTTACTTAACACATTCCCTGCAATTGTGCACTAGTATTCCCATTTTACAGATGAACTGACTGATACTAACTGGCGACTTGCCCAAGGTTACAGAATCAGAATCCTATCACAGGGCTATGTCATGCTTTTCCCACCATCCATTCCATCTACCAGTGGCTAGTGAAGGTCCCCTAATCCTATAACTAGGGATAGCAGGAACAATAGAAAGATAATATTAACTGCTTGGGGCAGCAGCCTGTCCCCTTTCCCTCCAGAGACCAGTTGCACTCATGTGGAGCTTAAACCTATAAACACTGGGCGGGTGTGGTGGCTCACACCTATAATCTCAGCACTTTGAGAGGCTGAGGCAGGCAGATCACTTGAGGTCAGGAGTTCGTGACCAGCCTGGCCAACATGGTAAAACCCCATCTCTACTAAAAATACAAAAATTAGCTGGGCATGGTGGTGCACACCTGTAATCCCAGCTACTCAGGAGGCTGAGGCAGGCAGGAGAATCTATTGAACCTGGGTGATAGAGGTTGTGGTGAGCTGAGATCGCGCCACTGTATTCCAGCCTGGACAACAGAACGAGACTCTGTCTCAAAATAAATAAACAAAAACCTAGGAGCACCAAGAAAATATACCTCAGATGGCTGGGTGTGGTGGCTCACACATATAATCTCAGCACTTTGGGAGGCCAAGGCAGGCGGATCACTTGAGGCCAGGAGTTTGAGACCAGCCCAGGCAATGTGGCAAAACCCATCTCTACCAAAATACAAAAATTATGGCCAGGCACGGTGGCTAACGCCTGTAACCTTAGCACTTTGGGAGGCTGAGGCAGGCGGATCACTTGAGGTCAGGAGTTCGAAACCAGCCTGGCCAACTTGGCGAAACCCTGTCTCTACTAGGGAAAGTTAGCCAGGCGTGGTGGTGGGATCCTGTATTCCCAGCTACTTGGGAGGCTTGACCCGAAAGGCGAAGGTTGCAGTGAGCCAAGATCGTGCTACTACATTCCAGCCTGGGTGACAGGGCAAGGCCCTGACCCCTACTCCCCCAAAAAAATGAAGAAAAAGAAAATATAACTTAGACACATCTCAGCCTTTAAGCTTCAAGGTCATCCTTTCTACCTGTCTTTCTTCTTTTCCTTTTAAATAAAGAGAGGATCTTGCTATGTTGCCCCATCTAGACTTGAGTCTGGCCTCAATTAACCCTCCCAGCTCAGCCTCCCAAGTGGCAGGGACTACAGGCACACACCACCAAGCCCAGCTTCTACCTGCCTTCTTATTGCCTAGGCTTTCCTGGTGGTGGGAAACTTGGGGTCAGAATGGGGGCCTGCCCTGAAGTAGTCAGGTATACTCTCAGGAGTTGAGTTCCAAGGCAGCGTTTCCCAGGAGTGAGGCCATCTCTTTTCCCTACCCTAAGGATGAAATATTGAAGGGTGATGTATGTACAGTACATCAAAGAGAAAGGGCCATTGGCTTCAGATAGCCCAGAAGCTCCAGGAATAGCCCAGTATTGGTTCAGCAAAGGTTTATTGAACACCTACTACTGAAAATCCCACCATTATCTGCTCCTTGCTGGAGGCCAGGGGGCTGCAGAGGTTAAGGAGTTCTACTTACTCACTCAGTAGCGTTTACGGCCACTCCTTCGAGTCAGAAAGCTTCCCATGTGGTAGGTGAGACCTCAAGACAAGGTATTCCCAGGCTCAACAGGACACAGAGAAGGAACTCTGAGAGCACAGGGGAAGAAGAATGGGTACTGGGAAAGGTCTGGAAGCTGGGGGTGGAGAGTGAGGATGGGAGGATTCCAGATAAAAGGAATAGAAATTCCAGAAGCTCAGAGGTGATATGGAGCACAGCAGTGGGGGAGGCTTGGGGCACTGAAGAGATTACTAGAGGCTGCACTACTAGGTCATAGCTGGGGACACAGAGATATAAGTTCCTACCCGTCAGATGTCTGGAAGAGCTGTACACCCTAAACTCCTCTCTCCAGCCTCCTTCTTCAGATCAGCTTCCAGGTCAGCATCGATGGGTACGCATGATTACTCATGAAGGTGCCGGCTGGGTGGGAGCTTTGTGTTTATATAATCTCCAAATCCACGTGGGATTGGAGATTCTGCCATTTCAGGGTCTGTAGGGGTCCACAGAGAGGGAAAAGACAGTTGTTGCCTCCAAAGGGCTTAAGGGCTGGTCATATACAGGAAATTTTCTGAGGCATTAAGAATGCTCATATAAGAGGCCAGGCTCATGCCTGTAATCTCAGCACTTTGAGAGGCTGAGGTGGGCAGATCACTTGAGGCCAGGAGTTCAAGACCAGCCTGACCAACATGGTGAAATCTTGTCCCTACTAAAAATACAAAAATTAGTCAGGTGTGATAGTAGGTGTGGTGGCAGGCACCTATAATCCCAGCTACTCAGGAGGCTGAGGCATGAGAAATGCTTGAACCTGGGAGATGGAGGATGCACTGCACTCAAGCCTGGGTGACACAGCAAGACTTCGTCTCAAAGAAAAAGAAAAAAAAATAATCCTCATATAAAGTTTGCCTATGAAGGCAAAAGAGAAAAAAAACTAGAAATAATACAAATATCTAACAAGAGACAGGTTAAATAAGTAATAACAATCTAATAAGGGTTAAGCAATTATTACAAATTATGAAGAACTTAAGAAATGCAGGCTGGGTGTGGTGGCTCACGCCTATAATACCAGCACTTTAGGAGGCCAAGGCGGGAGGATCACTTGAGCCTGGGAGTTCAAGACCAGCTTGGAACAACATAATGAGAGGCCAGTCTGGGGAAAAAAAAAAAAAAATTAGCTGGGCGTGGTGTTGCACCTGTAATCATTGCTACTTGGGAGGCTGAGGTAGAAGGATCACTTGAGCCCAGGAGTTCAAGGCTGGAGTGAACTGTGATTGTGCCACTGCACTCCAGTTTGGGTGACAGAGCAAGATCTTGTCTCTAAAACAAGAAAAGAAGGCCGGGCGCGGTGGCTCACACCTGTAATCTCAGCACTTTGGGAGGCCGAGGTGGGC
>NW_012100320.1:2879258-2881129 GCF_000951045.1 Mandrillus leucophaeus | reverse complement strand
AATGGAGACCAGAATGGAGAAGAATGGTGACCAGAATTACAAGATGAGATGTTCTTCTTTAAAAAATTCAAATTAACCATATAATGGCTGAGTTCAGAAATCTGGCCAGGCTCCTTCTCCTGGAAAAAGCGTGGGAAAAGCAGGATCTTGAGGGAAGGGAAGATTTGGATTGATTAGGGGGAGCAGGGGAGGAAGGGGAGGAGGAAGAGTATTCCTGGGCCAAAGTTAGAGATAAACCTGATAGGAAGACCTATTCTAGGGGAGGGGGTGGTGATCAAGCCTACAGACAGATTGGACTGAGGCCTGTGGAGGATGGTAGGGGTATCTGAGGATTCCCAGGGTTGGTTCTACCTGGAGATGCCAAAGGCTGGAAGCACCTTAAAAACTCTGGGTAAAGGTCTGGCTCCTGCAGGCAGCAGTTCCCCCTTCCCAGGGCCTAAGCCAAGTGTTGGCAACAGGGCTGATGGGAAACCAGGGTGCTCCTGGCCTTGCCACCAGCAGAAAGTGGTCCCCGGCCCACAGTAGGTGCTCAATAATTATTTACTAAAGAAATGAATATGTCATTGGAAAGACATTGCCCATCTCTAGGCCTCAATTTATCTGTGAGATGGCAGGTCAGCATGGAGATTACAATTTACTGGGGAGACTAAACCACAGCACAGTGATCCTGTGGTGCTAGCCCTAATTCAGGAGGTCTACACACAGGGTTCTGAGGGTTCAGGCACTTGTCCACGGTCTGGGATCCTAACCAGTCCGTGACTGCAAATCCAGCTTTTCTTTTCTTTTTTCTTTTTTTTTTTTTTGAGACGGAGTTTTGCTCTTGTTGCCCTGGCTGGAGTGCAATGGCACAATCTCGGGTCACCCCAACCTCCGCTTCCCGGGTTCAAGCAATTCTCCTGCCTCAGCCTCCCGAGTAACTGGGATTACAGGCATGTGCCACCATGCCCGGCTAATTTTTTGTATTTTTAATAGAGATGGGGTTTCACCATGTTGGCCAGGATGGTCTCTATCTCCCGACCTCAGGTGATCTCCCCACCTTGGCCTTCCAAAGTGTTGGGATTACAGGAGTGAGCCACTCGCCCGGCCCAAATCCAGCTTTTCTGAGTACACAGACGAGTGCGTCGCTTCCATACTAAAACCTAGCTGCTAAGACCTAGCTTGGCGGGTTAAGCCAGGACAGAAACTAGGCGTCGGGCGGTAGATTACACTAGGTGATGCCCGACCCGGGCCAGGGTCCCGCAGGACTCCCCTCACTTCTCGCCAGTGGCTTCTAAGGCCGGATGGCGCCCCTGGCAGGGACCCCCGGGGTCGCAGCACGAGTCCAGGAGAAGGGGCACTGAGGAGGGACCCAGTTCTTCCACGGCTCAGCCGGCTGCGGCGCTTCCAGCGCTCCCCGAGGTGGGTGCGGGTTTCTAGTGCGGCTGCAGGGCCGGCCCCTATCGGCTGGGTTTTCAAATACAAAGGAAAACCGACCCAGAGGCCGCGCCCTGACCTGCGCGGGGGTGGGGTGTGGAGTCACGATGACCCCGCCCGAGCCTCCAGGCTGCTACATCCGTCCTTAGCCTTCGGACTCGCAATAGGAGGTAGGGAAAGGTGTGAGGGGCACTGAGGTCAGGGGACAAGCGAGAAACCCGAAAGCCAGGCGTGTTGAGGGCAAGGTGGGCAACAGAACCTTCTTGGTCATTCGAGGCACCCCTATCTAATGACCATTAGGGTCCCAACACTCGACTCCCCAACTAAGTCCTATTCAGATAGTGACTGGGAGGGGAAGGGAGTTTGAGATCCTAAGTCCCACCCTCTGGGCTGGGAGCCTGAGGCCAGAGAGGGGAAGTGATTTCCTCAAGGTCACTCAGCAAAACAGCGCCCAGCCC
>NW_012100320.1:2874522-2877848 GCF_000951045.1 Mandrillus leucophaeus | reverse complement strand
CCTCGGCGGCACGGAGCTGAGCGGGATTAGCACGGCCCGAGGGCAGCACCCTCACTCCACTGCCTTTTCCACCCTGACCCCCTCCCCGTGACCTTGGAGGCTTGGGCCGGCCGACTGGCCGGCTTCTCGGTTCACGCGAGCTGTTGTCATGGGGTTGGGCGGGCTTTCTTCACAGCCCCAGAACCTGGGCTTTAGCAGAGGTGAGCCCACAATTTAATTAGTTTGGTAGGAGATGACTAAAGACACTCAGTTCCTCCTTCTCTTCTCTCTGGGTTTGTCCTGGCAGCCAAGCCAGGACCCCAAAGCTGGCCTGGGTGGGATCCTGCCAGGAGGGGCGAGATCATGTCGTCCACCGGCCATGTGCGAAAGGGAGGGAGTGTGAGGCGGCTCCGTGGAACTGCCAGCAGCTGGGTGGTTAATGGATGGTAGGGAGGATGTGTGTGCGGGGTGGGGTGCTGGATAAAAGCCTCAAAGCTATCAGTGAATAGGGACGAGGAGCTAGGCTGCCGGAGACAAGAACTGGAGTGAAAGGGGACAGGCTTCGCAGGGCCTCTGGCCTCTGCTGCGTCATTCCAGGGGTGAGAGACCCTTCCTGCCCCTGCCCTGGCATGTTCTCGCCCAGGAAACCAAAGGCTGGTTATCCACCTTGGGCGTCCTTCCCCTTGGCCTGGGGGAGAAACCGCAGAGCCCCTGGTGTGGACTGGTGTTGCCTCCTCCCCTTGTGCTGAGGGGTTGGTGCAGAATGGCGCCGGTGGCCCTCGGCTGGGCTGGGCTAAGCGCCGCCGGCTCCCACTCGGCAATTCAGAGACCTTCAGCTAGCCCCAGTCGATGAGAATCTAGGTCTGGATCCCCACTTTTTGGCGGAAGGGGAAGGGAAGAATATACAGCTGTGACATCTGTCCGCTAATGATTTGAGTGTGGTGGGTTTGTTTGGGCTCCGCCTTGCCCTCCTTGTACCTTGATGCCAACCGGCCCTTGGCTTTGGGGATCTTGCCCCCATCCTGACTCTACCTGGCTGTTCAGAATCTCTCTTGACAGTTGAGGAGGGTGACAGGGTTGCTAGCATACTTGGAGTCTCTGCTTGGCCCCCTGCCATGGGCTGAAACTGGGGGAGAACATGTCTCCTATGAAGCTGGGTGGGGACCCAGAACCCCGCTTCTGCTAAAGGGTCGACTTCAGTGGGGACTTCACACTGCCCAAGAGGCAGTAACTGGACAAACTCTCAGACCCACTGCTGTTGGGTGAGAAGGGTGACCCATGTGGCCATTCTAAAGTCTTGAAAAAAGCGTTTGAGGTTTTAGCCACTCCTTTCTAAGTACCTTTTCTGGGAAAGAGGGCAGGATCTTCAAAAAGTGAAATTCCTACCGTTTCTCCTTGGGGATTGAGATGGCCTGTGGCCCTATGGTGGTTTAAAGTGAATGCACTTGTGAAAGGGCATGGTGGGCTCGCATTTAGCAGAGGTCCAGAACGAAGGGTTCTGAGGGTCTCCTGGAGCCCAGTGTCTGTCTGGTCTGGTAAGGGAAAGGGTTGTCGCCCAAGCCCTGGCCTAGTCTTCTGAATAGTGGGCCATGAGCTCCTCTGCTGGTGGCTCCATCTTGGATTGGTGGTGTAGGCTGGAACTGGAATCCTCCCTGTAGTTTAGATGCTCCCTAGGCAGTCAGTTCTGCAACCCCTAAGAGCCACCATCTGGAGAATCAATGTTAGCAGTGGTGGTTTACTCCCATGGCTGACTCAGGCAGGCTCTTCCCAGTCAACTATTGGAGACTAGCGAGAGCAAGCCCAGGAAACCAAGGAATGCTGCTGCACACCATAAGACCTCAATTCCTAGAGGTGCTGGGTCACTGGAGAAGGGAGTGTATTTTCATGGTTCTGGGAGTTATCAGTGGGGCTGCCTGTCCTGAACTGCTTTGGATAGCCTTGACTCTGCCTGCTTGCCTGCCTTACCTATAGGCTTTATCCATGTCATACCCATTAAGTTCTCTTTCTGGACCCAGGGGTTAAGGATACAAGGGAATAATTCTCAGCCTAGGAGGTGAGAAGGACTTGCCAGGAAGTGGTGGTATGTGAAATGCAATGGTAGATAAAATAAAGGCATATCAGCACATGGTACCATGGTGCTCCTGAGAGATTAGAGGTCAGCCTTCACAGACATGTGAGTGAGTAGGAGGAGCCAGGTTAGACCTGGGGGGGGTGGAAAAGGCATTCCAAGAGGAGGGGGTCGCATGTGTAAGTGAGGGGGTAGGTTTGTGTAACCACATGGCTTGTTTGGGTGACTACCTGGAGTTTGCTATATTGCAGCAATATCAGGCAATGCAGCCATAATGAGAGTTTGGGTTTAGGGCAGTAATGACTGTGGGATTATGGGAAAATTGGCATTTTCCTGCCACTTGGGAAGATGTGTTCAGAGCTTTGATACCCTTTGAAAGCTAAGGAGGGTGGTAGGGAATTAAGGGGAGGAGCTGAATGTCCCTCCCAATCTAGAGGCTCCGCTGTCCTGCAGGTAAGTCTTGGCTGGAGCTGGAGACCACGTGAGGCAATACAGTACATGAACCTGCCCAGGGCAGGCTGTGTCAGTGCTGCCAAACTTCCGACCTAAACATGTCCTGTCTTAGTGATTCTCAAGGGATAACTGGGTAGTTACCGTGTCTCTGAGGAGGGGTAAATGTGATTTTTATTTTGAAAGTGGAGACCTTGCTTCCTGTTGGCCTTCCGTATCTATGAGTTCCCCATCCACGAATCCAGTTGTAGATAAAAAATACAATAATCAAAAATAATACAAATACATATAACTATTTAATAATACAAATAAATATAACTATTTACATAGCATTCACATTGTATTAGGTATTGTGAGTAATCTAGAGATGAGTTAAAGTATCCAGAAAATGTGCATAGATTTTTCTTTTTTTAAATTTTTTTGAAGGGGAGTTTCACTTGTCACCCAGGCTGGAGTGCAATGGCGCGATCTCAGCTCACTGCAACCTTCGCCTCCCAGGTTCAAGAAATTCTCCTGCCTCAGCCTCCCTAGTAGCTGGGATTCCAGGCGCCCGCCACCATACCTGGGTAATTTTTGTTTTTTTAGTAGAGACGGAATTTCACCATGTTGGCCAGGCTGGTCTTGAACTCCTGACCTCAGGTGATCTGCCCACCTCAGCCTCCCAAAGTTCTGGGATTACAGGCCTGAGCCACCGTGCCCATCCTTTTTTTGTTTTTGAGACAGACTCTGTTGCCCAGGTTGGAGTGCAGTGGTACGATCTCGGCTCACTGCAACCTCCTCCTCCCAGGTTCAAGTGATTCTCCTGCCTCAGCCTCCAGGATTGCAAGTG
>NW_012100320.1:2872129-2874017 GCF_000951045.1 Mandrillus leucophaeus | reverse complement strand
TTTTTGTATTTTTAGTAGAGATGAGGTTTCATCGTGTTAGCCAGGATGGTCTCCATCTCCTGACCTCGTGATCCGCCTGCCTCGGCCTCCCAAAGTGTTGGAATTATAGGCGTGAGCCACCGCGCCTGGCCAAGTTATAGTAATTTTTAAAAACCGCTTTTTTGAGGTATGATTGGCATATATAAGGCTGTATGTTTAGTGTATACAACTTGATGAGTTTGGAGATTGTTAGAGTAATTTTCAACTGGGAGGCACCCTGGAAGAGGGAGAGTGGTATTTATACTATTGGGTTGAGGGAGGATATAAGTTTCTAAGAGTTAAAAAAGTTTTTGCCAGCTTAACGGTAAGCTATAGAAAGGCAGGGGTTAATGGCAGCTAAGGGGACTACAGTTCGACCTGAGGGGCTTGGCCCTTCCCTCCACCTCATCCCAGGGTGTCTGGGACAGGCCTGCTTCTTACAGGCCTGGTACCCTAGAGCCCGTCATGTGTCCTCAGAGGGGTGTCAGGCAGCAGCCAGGGCCCTGGGACCATTGGGTGGCTTGAGGTCAGCCCTCCCTGAGATATGGGTGAACAGGTGCTTAGACTTGTGTGGATGGAACAGGGAGGGGGGCGTGGGAGGTGGGGGAAAGGCACTCTAGATGATTGCGAGGTAATTCCTAGATCCAGTGTGCTATTTGGGCACCTCCCTTTTCTTTAACATCAATAGCATTTGAAAGCGTCTGGGACATCTTGGTCTGCGGCTTTTTTTGAATATGAGGGAAGCGAGGCTTCTCTGTTTCTGGGCACTCACCTAGAAGAAGGGCCAGGCAGATAGCAGTAGGAGGTCAGGTTCCCCTCCTCCCTGGGAGTTATCACGGATGTGTCCCCTCTGCCTAAGTAATCTAAGGGAGAGGCTGTACTAATAATAGTGAACCTGTATATTGTATTTATGCCAGGCATTGTTATATGTACTGCACCATTTTAACTCTTAATTTAATCTTTGTAAGAGTATTATGAAGTACTTACATTATTATCACCATTTCATAAATGAGGAAAGTGAGGCACAGAGAGGTTAAATAACTTTCTTGTAGCTACTAAGTGGGGAGGTTGGGATTTGAACCCAGAGTTTACTCTTAACCACCCAGTATACCTGCTATTGTGTTTTATATTAGGGATTTTGGTGAGACTTGAAGGTGGGGGAGAAAAGGTATCTGCAATTTTCTTTTTTTTTGAAATGGAGTCTTGCCCTGTCACCCAGGCTGGAATGCAGTGGTGCAATCTGGGCTCACTGCAACCTCCGCCTCCCGGTTCAAGCGATTCTCCTGCCCCAGCCTCCTGAGTAGCTGGGATTATAGTCGTGCACCACTACATCCAGCTAATTTTTGTATTTTTAGTAGAGATGGGGTTTCACTGTGTTGGTCAGGCTGGTCTCAAACTCTTGACCTAATGATTGGTCTGCGTCGGCCTCCCAAAGTGCTGGGATTACAGGTGTGAGCCACCACGCCCAGCCAGGTATCTGCAACTAAAGTTTCTAATGGCTGAGTTTTGGGTGATGCCAACCAGAAACCCAGAGACTGACTCCGGACTAGTTTCCTTTGGGTTGTTGGTGGCATCCCAAGACGGGTGATGGGGGCTGTCAGCCCCTGCTAGGAGGAGCCTTTTTATCACAGATACTCTTTAGAGTTGTGGTTGCACGAAGATAATAAACAAACCAAGCCAGTTTTATTTTATTTTTTATTTTTATTATTTATTTATTTATTTTTTGAGATGGAGTCTCGCTCTGTCTCCCAGGCTGGAGTGCAGTGGTGCGATCTCAGCTCACTGCAAGCTCTGCCTCCCAGGTTCATGCCATTCTCCTGCCTCAGCCTCCCTAGTAGCTGGGACTATAGGTGCCCGCTGCCACGCCCAG
>NW_012100320.1:2867793-2870855 GCF_000951045.1 Mandrillus leucophaeus | reverse complement strand
GAGACAGAGTCTTGCTTCGTTGCCCAGGCTGGAGTGCAGTGGCACGATCTCAGCTCACTGCAATCTCCGCCTCTCGGGTTCAAGTGATTCTCCTGCCTCATACTCCCGAGTAGCTGGGATTATAGGCACCTGCCACCACACCCATCTAAGTTTGGTATTTTTAGTAGAGATGAGGTTTCACCATGTTGGCAGGCTGGTCTCGAACTCCTGACCTTAGGTGATCCATCTTCCTTGGCCTTCTAAAGTGTTGTGTTATAGGTGTGAGTCACTGCACCTGGCCCCTTCTAATTTTTTATAAAGACAGTGTCTGCTTTGCTGCCCAGGCTGGTCTCGAACTTGTGGCCTCAAGTGATTGTCCTGCCTTGCCTCCCAAACTGCTGGAATTACAGATGTGAGTTGCCAAGCCCAAGCAGTTTTGTTTTAAATTCTCTACAAATGGCACGCTTCCTTATTTCCTGTACCTGGGGGTGACTGCTTTCACATAGTCCTCCACTACCCTTTGCTTTGGGCATTTTAACTAAAGAAATGATTCTTGCTCTAAAGAGCCATTTGGCTGATATTCTGGGGGGCATTCTTTTGTGTCTCCTTGTCCCTTTCTTTTCCACACATAGGCAGCCTGTTTAGTCTGCCCCAGAGAGAACCGGCTTGTATCCCACTCACGGAGGCCAGCCAGGTACTTTGACTCATGCCTGTAATCCCCTGCATTTTAAGAGGCCAAGGCAGGAGGATCACTTGAGCCCAGGAGTTCAAGACCAGCTTGGGCAACGTGATTAAACCCCGTCCTTACAAAAACAAAAAATTAGCTGGGTGTGGTGGTGCATGCCTGTAGTCCCAGCTACTCAGGAGGCTGAGGTGGGAGAATGGCTTGAACCTGGGAGGCAGGGGTTGCAGTGAGCTGAGATTATGCCACACTGCACTCCAGCCTGGGTGGCAGAGCGAGACCTTGTCTCAAAAGAAAAAAAAAATCCCACTCAAGGCTGGGACATGCTGGCTTCCTCTCCTCCCCATGTCCAGGGTGGGACTGACAAGTGCTGTAAGTAGAGGAAGCCATGGCTTGTGGATGCTGAGCCTTTGCTTGGCTCTCATGCTCTCAACCCTTTAATCCCACGGGTCCTCAGGACAATCCTGAGAACTGGAGGCAGAGTGAGTCCCGCCTGCCCTGAGTGCTGAGCTCCTGGTCCAAGATTACCCAGAACTGAACTACAGAGCTGGGTACTGGATCTGCTCAGGCATTGGTTATGGGCAGCAGCATCTGGTGTCATGTCACTTCCTCTGTCATCCGCCCATGGCTGCCCCAGAAGGATCCACATGCCTCTGGCAAAATAATGAGGCAGTGGGGCAGAACCTGTCCCCTACACTTCAGAAACGATGCTGCCTAGCTGGGCATGTTGGCACACGCCTGTAGTCTCAGCCTCTCAGGAGGCTGAGGTGGGAGGATCGCTTGAGCCCGGGAAGTCAAGGCTGCAATGAGCCACTATCCCACCACTGCACTTGAGCCTGGATGATAGAGCGAGAGACCCTGTCTTAAACAAACAAAAAAAGTAAAAAACAAAAAAACCACGGTGGCTCACGCCTGTAATTCCAGCACTTTAGGAGACTGAGATGGGCAGATCACTTGAGCCCAGGAGTTCGAGACCAGCCTGGGCAACGTGGTGAAACCCTGTCCCTATTAAAAATACAAAAATTAGCCGGGTATGGTGGTGCACACCTGTAATCCCAGCTACTCAGGAGACCGAGGCAGGAGAATTGCTTAAACTTGGGAGGCGGAGGTTGCAGTGAGCTGAGAGGCGACAGAGTGAGACTTGGTCTCAAAAAACAAAAACAGGCCAGGCACAGTGGCTCACACCTGTAATCCCAGAACTTTGGGAGGCCGAAGTGGGTGGTTCACGAGGTCAGGAGATCAAGATCGTCTTGGCTAACATGATGAAACTCCATCTCTACTAAAAATACGAAAAAAGGAAAAAAAAAAAAATTAGCCGGGCATGGTGACAGGTGCCTGTAGTCCCAGCTACTTGGGAAGCTGAGGCAGGAGAATGGAGGGAACCCAGGAGGCGGAGTTTGCAGTGAGCTGAGATTGTGCCACTGCACTCCAGCCTGGGCAACAGAGTGAGACTCCATCTCAAAAAAAAAAAATGCCACCATTAAGTGGGAACTGTGGGCAACCCATGAGGCTTCACATGCCAGAACCCGTCCACTGTCTGCCCAGGCACCGGCTTGGCCTCCTTGTATTCTGCTTCTTCCCGCATTCCACCCTTTGATGGAGAGAGTATGGTTACCTCTGATACGTGCCAACACTAGACAGGTGGCAGGATTGTTGGGCCTTCCCTTCCTGAAGAGTGCACTGGTGGCTGTATCAGCGTTGGAGGCCTCTGGAGTGCAGCAGAGCCTGGGCGTGGTGGGAGCGTTTGCCTAGGCCCATCTGCCTTGGCTGTCAATCACTCACGGCCAACTGAGCAGAGGCTCTTGACACTAGCTATCAAGGCCGCCTCCAACCTCCAGGGAGGACGGGCAGGGCCTGACTTGGACCAGGCCATGGCAGAAGTCTGGAGTACTTAGCCCTTCTTTGTGGTTAACTGACCTCCCCCTCCCCAACTATCTTACGCTTTTAGTGCAGGTGGGGGCGGGGAACTAGGAGAGAATACTGGCATAGGAGCTGAGACCATTTCTTTTTTGTTTTTTGAGACGGAGTCTTGTTCTGTTGCCAGGCTGGAGTGCAGTGGCTCAGTCTTAGCTCACTGCAACCTCTGCCTCCCGGGTTCAAGCGATTCTCCTGCTTCAGCCTCCTGAGTAGCTGGGATTACAGGCACCTACCACCACACCCAGCTAATTTTTCACACTTAATCTTAGCCAAAAGGCAGAGAAACGATCTGGCTAATTTTTTTGTGTTTTTAGTAGAGATAGAATTTTGCCATGTTGGCTAGGCTGGTCTTGAACTCCTGACCTAGTAATCCACCCACCTCGGCCTCCCAGAGCGCTGAGATTACAGGCGTGAGCCCCTGCGCCTGGCCCATTTTTGAAGAACTGTTGATGAAAAGGCTCTGCACCTTCCAACTTTTGCCTAG
>NW_012100320.1:2858450-2866278 GCF_000951045.1 Mandrillus leucophaeus | reverse complement strand
TGAGCCACCGCGCCCGGCCTCTTGTTCTTGATGTACAGTCATGGCCATATCCAGGCACAGCTTGCGATGGAGGGTCCTACTATGTTTGTGGCAGGGAGCTGCAAACCAGAATGCAGGTTGCAGAAGCAGCTTCTGCCTCTGAACAGAAACATTCTCCTGACAGGAGCATCATGTTAGGAAACATCTCTCCTGTCAGGTTTCATTTGCCTTTGTCAAGTGATGGGCTAGGTGTGGTGGGCTCGGGGCCGTGTGTTCATGCCAGCATAGCATCATGTGCTTTAAGTGTTGGAGGTATTGATTTAGGAGCTGGCAGTGAGGGGTGTAGGAGTCCTCTAGCCCAATGCCTTGAATCTAGTCCCTTCTGTGAGGTATTGTATGGCAGTGGTGGCAACTACAACCCTTGCCAGGCACACAGGCAGGCAGTAGATCCGTGTTAGCTGGCCACACAACACCAAGAAGGCTGCGGGAGGTGGGTGGGCCTGGGAGGCTTCCATGCCGGGGTGCCCAGTGAACTTTGCCTCCGAAAGCCAAGTCCTGGCCCCTGGCTCTGTCTGGAGCCTGATGGAAAGCTTGCTTCAGCCAGCCTGCCCTAACACCAAGTTTGCAAGCACAGCTCATTCTCTGTTTGGTCTAGTTCCCTAAATGAGGTGTAGGTGAAGTGCACACGACAGGCTTTGACCAGGTGTGTTCCTGCGACATTAAGCCTTCTCTTCCTGGGGCTGGAAGTGGCTTGGAGAATGAGGTCTGAAGCCGCCTTAAAGATGCCCAGCCCTGTCCCTCCTTTGAGAGAACTTTTCACCCTGGCTCAGTTCCCCCTAGTCTCTGTTTCCCCAGCCCCTACACACACACACAGTTGGAAGTCTAGGACACATCACACATTATGGGGAAGAGCCCCAAACTTTTCAGGCAACTTGGACTTGAGCCTCAGCTCTGCCACTGGCCAGCCAGGCACCTGATCCCTGAACTAATCTCTGCATCTGTAAAATGGGGACCCCATACCTGTTCTACCTGTTGCTCAAAGGACTGGGAGCTTTGCTTGCTGATGGTTTGTGTAAAGGAATGAAACTACAAGGTGCAGCCCAGGATGGGGCCTTATAGGCAAGCCCTGATAACATGGAATTTGGGGCAAGAGTTAGGATAGCAGGGGCAGGCAGAACACCAGATCCCACCTAAACCTGGAACTTGTCCTTACTATACTAGGTCAGGCTGTGGTGACACTGGTAAACTCCGGGGCCAAGTATCCTCTAGATGGGGGCTTCTTGGAAGGGGATCTGGGCATCGTCCTTGCCTGGGTAGCTGAGCCACCTCAGAGCTCCTTGCAGGAAGCGTGGGAAACATGTTGTGAAGTGTGTGGATCTAGGTTCACATCCAGTGTTTGGCTGTGTGCTGCTTGCTGTCTTCCCCTGTGTCGTTATTCAGAGCCTTATAAGTCCTGCGTCTGTGGGCCATGTCGCCACATTCCATCCACCTCACGTCAAGTGGCCATACTCAGAGGGCCTTCTTTCCTGTGGGAGGCGTAAGAGCAACCTGCTGGTGCCAAGCCTAAGCGCGGGACCCAGGCAGGACCCAATTCCCCAAAACACTCCCATCCCACCCCACACCCACCATGGCGACCAAGACCACACCAAGGGTGTGACTGCCCTGAGGTTTCTGTTCAGCAGCCCTAACATTGGCTCTGCAGAGATGCCCCTCAAGCTCCCAGGCCCAGCTTGGTCTAGGGCCCAGAGCTGGCTCCTGACTTCCAGCTCTGTCCCCTTCTCTTTGTTCACACCACTTCTTTGCCTTCTTGTGGGCAGAAGGAGTCACTGAAGCTCTGAGCAGATGGAGGACAGTGACTAAGTCTTATCGAGACTCAGTCATGTTCTTCTACTGCCCCTTAAAATGCCCGGTGTCATGGAGTGTCAGTGTGTGACGGGACCTGAGGCAAGTCTCCTCTCCTGTAGCTGAGGCTGACGAGAGAAGGCCACAAAGCCACCTGCCATGGCCGGTGACAGGGCTGGGTCTTCAACCTGGGTTTCCTGACGTTGTTTTGAGGTTCTTTGTGTTTTGTTTGAAGTCTTGTCAGCGGGTGTCTTCTGAGCTGGACCCTGAGTGCAGTGTCCTGGTTCTCAATGGGGTCTCTTTCCCTTGGGGGAGCCAGATCGGATCTGGGTGTGACGATGATGGCAGCAAATTCTAAAAACCTGTTCAGTGTCTTTATAACAGGAAAGCCGTAAACTTAGAAATGTAGGCTGCAGCTCATGTGCTCTGTGTTCTGGGCTGGTAGGGATGGCTGGGCCCTGCTCCAGCCACCCACCCCCAACCTCCCTGCAGCTAGTGGGGCACAAGGCCACTCACACTCAGCTGTGGGAGTTGGCAGTCTGTCCTTCAGTCTTGTCATTGGCCTGTAACCATGAAGGACTCACCATGACATCATCCAGTGGGACCACCCCCCACTCCCCTGCCACCGCCACCATCACACGTACCCCAACCTTTTGCAAGATACTGTGTCTGTCCTCTGTGCTCATGAGCCGAAGACCAGGCCAGGTGCAGTGACTCACGCCTGTAATCCCAGCACTTTGGGACTATAGGCATGAGTCACTTTGGGATTGCAGGAGGGTCGCTTGAGCCCAAGAATTCGAGATCAGCTTGGGCAACATGGTGAGACCCCAACTCTACACGAACTTAAAAAATTAGCCGGGGGCTGGGCACAGAGGCTCATGCTTGTAATCCCAGCACTTTTGGAGGCTGAGGCGAATGGATCACTTGAGGTCAGCAGTTTGAGGCCAGCTTGGCCAACATGGTGGAACCCCATCTCTACTAAAACTACAAAAATTAGTTGGGCATGGTGGTGGGTGCCTGTAATCCCAGCTATTTGGGAGGCTGAGGCAGGAGAATCACTTGAACCCAGGAGGCGGAGGCAGAGGTTGCAGTGAGCCAAGATCATGCCATTGCACTGCAGCCTGGGCGACAGAGTGAGACTCTGTCTCAAAAAAAAAAAAAAATTAGCTGGGCTTTGTAGTATGCACCTGTGGTCCCAGTTACTCAGGAGATTGAGGCAAGAGGATCGCTTGAGTCCAGGAGATCAAGGCTGCAGTGAGCCATGTTTGTGCCACTGCACTCCAGCCTGAACAAACAGAGCAAGACCCTGTCTCAAAAAAAAAAAAAAAAAAAAAAAAGCTGAAGGTCACTTGTTCCTGGGTAGCTTGGGCTGGCCCCACTGGGTCTGAGTGGGTTGGTGTGAGATCAAGGTCTGCAAAAGAGCATTCACTCGTGAGCTGGGCACTTGGGGACACAGGCTGTTTCTGACATGCTCGGTAACTGCAAGCAACTGGCTCGACCCCTAGGCCCTGGTTTCCTTGTCTAAAAATAAGGTTTCTTCCAGCTCAGATGTTCTGTATTTGGGTTGCTGCTGAGGGCTGGGAGTTGGGGAAGGATGTGGGAGGGGCTTATAAGAGGCTCATTTTTCCCTTTTTGGATTTCCCTCCTCTTCTGACCCCCTTCCCAAAGTAGTGTTTTCCATCCAGATGACACCAGGAGAGCTCACTCAAAGCAGTGGGTAGGGGACTTCTGAAGCATGCGCATTCGTTACTTGAACGTTGTGAGTGGGCAGTTGAAACAATTCTTCCTTTCCAGATTGAATTCTAACTTTTAGAGATGCTAAAGGGTTGCTGCAAAAGTCATTTTTTTTTTTTTTGTAGGATATATCTATTGCCTGCAGTGAGATTTTCCTGGGGTGTCTTCTATCCAAGTCCCAATACTGTGAGGCAGGAAATTACAGAAGGCCACAGATGGCCTCGAGGGGTTCCTGGTGGGTTGGTGGGTTGTCTGTAGGTGGGAAAGATTGGGGAGTGGTTCCAGTGGTTTCTTGCCTCAGTGTCCTTGGTGGAGAAGGGTCTGTTTTCTTTCTTTTTTTTTTGAGATGGAGTTTACTCTTTTTGCCCAAGCTGGAGGGCAGTGGTGTGCTCTCGGCTCACTGCAACCTCCGTCTCCTGGGTTCAAGTGATTGTCCTGCCTCAACTTCCCGAGTAGCTGGGATTACAGGCGTGCGCTACCATGCCTGGCTGATTTTTGTATTTTTAGTGGGAACGGGGTTTCACCATGTTGGCCAGGCTGGTCTAGAATTCCTGACCTCAGGTGATCCGGAGAAGGATCTGTTTTTTAGGTAGTGGTTCCTGGTGTCTGTGGTCCTTTCGTGGCTATTCTAAGGCTGGGATTTGTCCCCTAGACTTAAAGCATAAGAAACTTTAATATCCCTGAGCCTACCACTGTTTTTGAAAGCAGTGTTTGCCTTTTCCTTTTACATTGCTAATAAAAGCCAGCACTTATGGAGCTTGTCCTCATGGTCACAGTATCTGAGAAGCTGGATCCCTCAGCGTCGGGCTTGTCCTTCCCCTTGCAGAGGGGGACGTGCTTCTGGTGAGCGGCCAGGCCGCAGCCACTTCTCACCAAGTGTGGGGTCCCCATGGTCGTGACTCCTGGCCAACCCGGCGTCCCAGTCCTGCTCTTCATGGAGGCTTTACTCAGCTGCTTTGGCCCGTCCTTCTCCCCCACCAGCCTGTTCCCTATTCCTGCAGGACCCCCGTGTGAGCTGGGCCCTGTGTGTGCCCTGGGAGGACGGACCCTAAGCATCTGCTGTCCGGGTCACTGGCCTTTTGTGGCAGCAGCTTGAATGCCAGGTCTGCCTGTGACAGTGTCCAGGGCCAAGAGAGACAACTACCTGAGCTGATAGAAATAGGCCGAGTAGGCCAGGCGTGGTGGCTCACGCCTGTAATCCCAGCACTTTGGGAGGCCAAGGTGGGTGGATCACTTGAGGTCAGGGGTTCAAGACCATCCTGGCCAACATGGCAAAAACCCGTCTCTACTAAAAATGCAAAAATTGGCCAGGCGTGGTGGCACAATCCTGTAGTCATAGCTACTCGGGAGACTGAGGCAGGAGAGTCGCTTGAACACGGGAAGTAGAGGTTGCAGTAAGCTGAGATGGTGCCACTGCACTCCAGCCTGGGTGACAGCAAGACTCCATCTCAAAAAAATTAAAAAATAATTAAAAAAAGAAAAAAGAAACAGGCTGAGTCCCTTTCCACACAAGCCTGCATTTGTGCTGGTGTCTTGGGTGCTTCTGATACTTTGCTCCTGAAGGGTTGTTTAATTTGGTCTTTTCTGAAGATACTGAAACAAATGTCAGTTTGTCTGAAGGACGAACATCACCGACATGTAGATGGGAATGGATTTGTTGGAGCCCCGTCTTCCTACTTCTCTTCTCTAAAAAATGACCCCTTAACCTCTGGGCTGGAGAGGGCTGTGGAGGAAGAACATTTGGTTGTCAGTTTGCAGCTCACACCTTCCTGAAGGAGAGGGCTGGGTGACCTGCGCAGCCTGGGCAGGCTCCTCTGTCGTGGTGGGATTAGACAGCATGGTCCAGAAGCTCCTTCTAGACCTATTGCTACTGGAAGGGGATTCCCCATTCCAGGGGCCTCCAGAAACAAGGCTGAGGATGGGGAGCTCTACTTCTTGTGCCACCCAGGTGCTGCTCTCCCCTTCCCCAGGACCCAGGACTGAGTTATGATGCTGGAGCTGAGAGTGAGACTGAGGGGCCTCCCAGGGAGGTGGGGAGAGGTCAAGAGGTGGCTCAGGATGGGTGAGGTGGCTCACACCTATAATTCCAGCACTTTGGGAGGCTGAGGCGGGAGGATCACTTGAGCCCAGGAGTTCAAGACCAGCCTAGACCACACAGTGATGCCCCATCTCAAAAAAAATAAATAAATAAAAATAAAAATAAACGTTTAATTTTTATTTAAAAATAAATATAGGTAGCTGCTAGGCACCCTAGGTCTAGCACTGGCTGGAGGGAAAGAGCTCAAAAACACAACACACAGGCCCTTCTCCCCAAAGGAGTCAGGCTTATAAACAATTGGCAACAAAGACCTAGAGGACTCCAGGAAGTGCCAGTGAGTGACAGCCCACTCACTGGCACTTCCTGTGACTCTAGAGGGAAGACAAGCAGCAAGACTTGCTTCAGAAAAGAGCAGCTCTGGGTGCCCCCAAAGCTTTGCTGGGCAGATACACAGTTGTGCCAAAAGTTGGTCAGTTCCCCTAGGTAGGCCTGGCACTGACTGGGACGTCCAGCAGGGCTGGGTCTGCTCCGGTGGGTCATGAGAGCCACACAGCCACGTGTGTGGTATTCTGTATGGGTACTCAACCCTGGCCACGTTCTTTGCCTATATTGTTGCTTGCAGCAGGTTCCACCAGAAGGATTGTTCCTCAACAAGTATCTTTGACTGAGTTCTCAGGATCATCCTCCATCCGTTCCCCAGGTCTCCCCCATACCTGCTCCATCTGACTACAGGCGTACCTTCCAGCTGTGCTGAGGACCTGACTGTGCTCCCAGCATTTCTGCTCTTACTTCCCATAAGGGTGATTTTTTGGAAGGGCCATGGTTGCTCTTCACATTTTGAGTTGCTGGATGCTTCTGCAGAAGGGATGAGAGTATGGAAGGAGAAGGGCCCACATGAATGTGTTTGGTGCCTTCCAGCAGCCTGAGATTGTGAGAACCACCCCATGCACTCTTCAAATGCTTTAAAACATTTTGTGTATGTGTTGAATTCTTGTAATAAACCCATGAGTTTACTATGAGTTAAACCCAATAGGCAGGACATGAGTTCTTTGGTTGAGCTTTCCTTCTTGTCATCAACTAGCTGTTGGTGCCTGAATCCTTGGCTGCATCTAACCTTTTATTTTAGTTTTTATTTTTATTTTTTAGAGGTAGAGTCTTGCTCTGTTGCCTAAGCTGGAATGCAAGTGTTGCGATCATGACTCACTGCAGCTGCGAATTCCTGGGCTCAAGCGATGCTCCCACTCCTGAGCCTCCTGAGTTGCTCAGACTTCAGGTGCCTTCCAGCACGCCTGGCTAATTTTTTGGGGGGGATAGGGCCTTACTATATTGCCCAGGTTGGAGCATCCAGCCTGTTTTCCTGAATGTCAGGCCCTGTTACCCTGACATAGGTACCACGGTGGTCCCCAGTACTGGCCTGAGACACAAGACTAGTTGGCTGGACCTTGGAGAAGTAACTGCATGTCTCTGTTCCTGCCATTGCTGAAGGATCCTGGCTGTGCCGTCAGCTTGCCTTGTCACCTTGTTTTTGGCTTCAGTTTCCCCATCTATAAAATGAAGGGGTTGAACTAGCTGATCTCCGTGATGTGTCTTGTATTTCGGACATTACCTCCCCTGGGGAAGAGAAAAACTAAAGACTCTAGTGACCACCTTAGGACATCTCACCCACATTCCCAGCTCCAGTCTGACCTGGACCCAATCCAGCTTCAGTAGACAACCTTAATAAGTGACTCATGGCATTTGATGAGGAAGGTCCTTGTGCAGGTAAATGCAGGAGCCCTAAATGAAGCCAGCATTTTATTGCTCTCACAAGTAATGGAGAGAGTAAAGTGAGCTCTCAGTCTTGGAGGTAGATGGTGTTTGTGTTGTGAAGATAAAGAAACTGAGGCCAGGCGTGGTGTCTCATACCTGTAATCCCAACACTTTTGGTGAGGCCGGAGCAGAAGGATTCCCTAAGCCCAGGAGTTCAAAACCAGCCCAGGCAACATAGTGAGACCTCATCTCTACAAAAATGGAAAAGCTAGCCAGGCATTATGGTGCACACCTATAGTCCCAGATACTCTGGAGGCGGAGGCAGGAAGATCTCTTGAGCCTAGAAGTTTGATGCTGCAATGAGCTATGATAGCACCACTGTACTCTAGCCTGGAGGACAGACTGAGACTCCGTTTCCAAAAAAAAAAAAAAGGCCAGACATGGTGGCTCACACCTATAAATCATCCCAGTACTTTGGGAGGCCAA
>NW_012100320.1:2849133-2856920 GCF_000951045.1 Mandrillus leucophaeus | reverse complement strand
CTGTGACTCTAGAGGGAAGACAAGCAGCAAGACTTGCTTCAGAAAAGAGCAGCTCTGGGTGCCCCCAAAGCTTTGCTGGGCAGATACACAGTTGTGCCAAAAGTTGGTCAGTTCCCCTAGGTAGGCCTGGCACTGACTGGGACGTCCAGCAGGGCTGGGTCTGCTCCGGTGGGTCATGAAAGCCACACAGCCACGTGTGTGGTATTCTGTATGGGTACTCAACCCTGGCCACGTTCTTTGCCTATATTGTTGCTTGCAGCAGGTTCCACCAGAAGGATTGTTCCTCAACAAGTATCTTTGACTGAGTTCTCAGGATCATCCTCCATCCGTTCCCCAGGTCTCCCCCATACCTGCTCCATCTGACTACAGGCGTACCTTCCAGCTGTGCTGAGGACCTGACTGTGCTCCCAGCATTTCTGCTCTTACTTCCCATAAGGGTGATTTTTTGGAAGGGCCATGGTTGCTCTTCACATTTTGAGTTGCTGGATGCTTCTGCAGAAGGGATGAGAGTATGGAAGGAGAAGGGCCCACATGAATGTGTTTGGTGCCTTCCAGCAGCCTGAGATTGTGAGAACCACCCCATGCACTCTTCAAATGCTTTAAAACATTTTGTGTATGTGTTGAATTCTTGTAATAAACCCATGAGTTTACTATGAGTTAAACCCAATAGGCAGGACATGAGTTCTTTGGTTGAGCTTTCCTTCTTGTCATCAACTAGCTGTTGGTGCCTGAATCCTTGGCTGCATCTAACCTTTTATTTTAGTTTTTATTTTTATTTTTTAGAGGTAGAGTCTTGCTCTGTTGCCTAAGCTGGAATGCAAGTGTTGCGATCATGACTCACTGCAGCTGCGAATTCCTGGGCTCAAGCGATGCTCCCACTCCTGAGCCTCCTGAGTTGCTCAGACTTCAGGTGCCTTCCAGCACGCCTGGCTAATTTTTTGGGGGGGATAGGGCCTTACTATATTGCCCAGGTTGGAGCATCCAGCCTGTTTTCCTGAATGTCAGGCCCTGTTACCCTGACATAGGTACCACGGTGGTCCCCAGTACTGGCCTGAGACACAAGACTAGTTGGCTGGACCTTGGAGAAGTAACTGCATGTCTCTGTTCCTGCCATTGCTGAAGGATCCTGGCTGTGCCGTCAGCTTGCCTTGTCACCTTGTTTTTGGCTTCAGTTTCCCCATCTATAAAATGAAGGGGTTGAACTAGCTGATCTCCGTGATGTGTCTTGTATTTCGGACATTACCTCCCCTGGGGAAGAGAAAAACTAAAGACTCTAGTGACCACCTTAGGACATCTCACCCACATTCCCAGCTCCAGTCTGACCTGGACCCAATCCAGCTTCAGTAGACAACCTTAATAAGTGACTCATGGCATTTGATGAGGAAGGTCCTTGTGCAGGTAAATGCAGGAGCCCTAAATGAAGCCAGCATTTTATTGCTCTCACAAGTAATGGAGAGAGTAAAGTGAGCTCTCAGTCTTGGAGGTAGATGGTGTTTGTGTTGTGAAGATAAAGAAACTGAGGCCAGGCGTGGTGTCTCATACCTGTAATCCCAACACTTTTGGTGAGGCCGGAGCAGAAGGATTCCCTAAGCCCAGGAGTTCAAAACCAGCCCAGGCAACATAGTGAGACCTCATCTCTACAAAAATGGAAAAGCTAGCCAGGCATTATGGTGCACACCTATAGTCCCAGATACTCTGGAGGCGGAGGCAGGAAGATCTCTTGAGCCTAGAAGTTTGATGCTGCAATGAGCTATGATAGCACCACTGTACTCTAGCCTGGAGGACAGACTGAGACTCCGTTTCCAAAAAAAAAAAAAAGGCCAGACATGGTGGCTCACACCTATAAATCATCCCAGTACTTTGGGAGGCCAAAGTCAGGAGTTCCTGACCTCAAGGAACTCCTTGAGGTGAGGTGAGACCAGCCTGACCTTAAGGAACTCCTTGAGGTGAGGAGACCAGCCTGGCCAACATGGTGAAACCCTGTCTCTACTAAAAAAAAAAAAAAAAAAAAGCTAGGCATGGTGATAGGCACCTGTAATCCCAGTTACTTGGGAGGCTGAGGCAGGAGAATCACTTGAACCCAGAGGGCGGAGGTTGCAGTGAGCAGAGTTTGTGCCACTGCACTCCAGCCTGGGCAACAGAGTGAGACTCCATCTCAAAAAATAAATAAATAAATAAAAATAAGAAACTGAGATTCGGAAAGATGAAGTGGCTTCCTCAGGCCAAGCATGAAGCTAGGAAGCAAACTCCAGTGTAACTGAGGTCTGTTCTCTTTGCCATTTTTTTTTTTCTTTTTGAGACAGGGTCTCGCTCTGCTGCCCAGGCTGGAGTACAATGGCATGATCTTGGCTCACTGCAACCTCCACCTCCTGGGTTCAAGGGATTCTCGTGCCTCAGCCTCCCAAGTAGCTGGGACTACAGGTGTGCGCCACCACACCCAGCTAACTTCATATTTTTAGTAGAGATGGGGTTTCATCATGTTGGCCAGGCTGGTCTCAAGCTCCTGACCGCAAGTGATCTGCCCTCCTCGGCCTCCCAAAGTGCTGGGATTACAGGCGTGAGCCACCATGCCAGGCCCTCTCTGCCATTTATGGTATCGTTCTGCTATGCTGGATCACATCGGGTCTCTGGCTGTGAGTTTCTTCTCTGCAGGAACTGAGGTGTGTAGAGATGGGGGAGGTCTCCAGTGCTTAGACCTGACTCTAGGGACATTGGGAGATGGAAATGTTTTGAGGCTTGGTTCCTGCCCTAGCTTTCTGTAGTCAAGGTGAGGGATACCTCAGACTGCTGGGAACTATAAGGCGAGGGGTCCTAATGGCCACTGTGGGACTTCAGAGGAAGGAAAGGGGAGCTGAGGACGCCAGAAAGACCTGAAGGCTGGATACCTTTAGTTAAGGAGTGAGGAAGGGGTGAGCCGAGGGGGCAGTGCAGGCAGCGTTGTGGACGCTTGTCAGGGCCCTGGAGTGGACGGGCTGGGCAGGCTTGATGGAAGCAGTTGTTGGGCGGCTTTGGAACCTCTTGTCCTCCCCACGTGTGGCTGGTCAGCCTGCAGAGCGCACGCTTTCCCTGCTCCTGGTTTGCCAGTTTCCCCTTTTTCTGCCCTCCTCACTCTGGTGTGGCTGTCATCCTAAACAAGTGTCATACTGAGTGGACGGATGGCAGCACTTACCCACCCATGAGGCTGATGAGGCTGCCCTGTGCCGCTCCCCGTGCCCTCACAAACAGCAGAGTCAGGGTGCCTAGTCTCAGGAGCCCTGCTCCTCCGTGAACTTAACTGTGTGCCATTGACAAATTACTGAGTCTTTCTGGGTCTCAGTTTCCCTGTCTGTACAAGGGGGTGGGCTTTGAGATGTCATCTGCTGGGGTGGCTGGAATCAAGTAGGAACCAAGGCAGGTGTTTGGGGGTCACACTTGCTGTGACTTAGCCTCCCAGACTGCTCCCCACAGACCATCTGTGCTCAGGCAGACAGGGGCCCACCAGCTCATCCGTGACTGCCTTGATCACCTGAGAGGTGACCAGGGACAGGATGGGAGCTGTGGGGTAGCCTTTTGGACTCTATAGAACCTGAAAGATGGAACCCTGAGGAAAAGGGTCATCGGGCCCAGAGGGAATCCTGGAAACGAGTCTTGAGCCGGGAAACAGCTCCTACACTCACCCCACCCCACCTCAAGCAGGAAACTCTTTGCTGAGAACTTGCTATTTAAGAGGTCCCTGGGGAGGTCTGGCCAGAAGGGAGGCATTTGAGGGAGGGTTTAAAATTAGCCCGGGTGAAATGTGTGACCCCTGGGGAGAGCTGAAGCAGAGGTTTCTGTGGGTCTGCTCTGGTCTGGGTCTTTGACCCAAATCATGTCCTGCTTTCCTGGGGAGGAAGGGGAGGAGAGAAGGGAGTGGTGCTGATCTAGGTCCCTCCATCAGGGCACTGGCGGCTGCACTCTTGGCCCATCCTCTGGGGGTGAGGTGTTGCGGGCCGACCCTGAGCCATCCAGAGGGCTTGGTGCTCAGGTCCTGTCATCCTTTCCCCGCACCCATCGCCTCTGCCAGGCTGGGCGTGTAGTAGGAAGACTTGGGTTTTGGGTTTTTTTTTTTTTTTTTGAGATGGAGTTTTGCTCTTGTTGCCCAGGCTGGAGAGCAGTCGTGCGATCTCGGCTCACTGTAACCTTCGCCTCCTGGGTTCAAGGAATTCTCCTACCTCAGCCTCCCTTGTAGCTGGGATTATAGGCATGTGCCACCACATCCGGCTATTTTTGTATTTTTTAGTAGACACGGGTTTCTCCAAGTTGGTCAGACTGGTCTTGAACTCCCAACCTCTGGTGATCCGCCCACCTCGGCCTCCCAAAGTGCTGGGATTACAGGTGTAAGCCACCATGCCCGGCCTTTTTTTTTTTTTTTTTTGAGATGGAATCTCACTCTGTTTCCCAGGCTGGAGTGCAGTGGCGCGATCTTGGCTCACTGCAAACTCTGCCTCCTGGGTTCTAGTGATTCTCTTGCCTCAGCCTCCCAAGTAGCTGGGACTGCAGGGATGGGCCACCACACGTGGCTAATTTTTTGCATTTTTAGTAGAGATGGGGTTTTACCATGTTAGCCAGGCTGGTCTCAAACTCTTGACCTCAAGTGATCCGCCCGCCCCAGGCTCCCAAAGTGCTAGGATTACAGGCATGAGCCACTGCACCTGGCCGAGGCCTGGGTTTTGAGTTCCAGGTCTGCTGCCTTTAAAGAATAAGCCATGTGACCTTGGGCAAGTCATTTCCGCTTGAGGATTCACACGCACAACTCGAGGCCCTTACATCAAAGGCAGAGAGGCCTGCTGGGCTCGGAGTGGGAGCTCGGTTTGGCCCATCCTGGAGCCTCGGCTGTCCAGACCTCCAAATACTGCCAACAACAAGGCAGGATAATAGTGGTGTCTCCGTGGGACATGAGCTGCCAGGGCTGTGAGGTGTGAGGTGCCATCACCCCAAGCCCAGGCACAGAGGCTGGTATAGTGGTGCCTCTGCTGAGGGAAAGACGTGTCCCAGGGGATAAGATGCATCCCAAGCGGCCTGAGGTTCTGCTGGATGGGCTTGGCAAAAGCTCACATGAGGGAAGAAGTTTCTCTTCACCATGGCTGAGAGTCATTCTTGTGTGGGTGGGAGTGGTGACACCAGTAACCGGCAGCTATCCTGGCTGGTTTCCTTTGACATTCTTGGCTCTGTTGAGTTCTCTGGGTGCATTGGGTGCAGTTTGGCCTAACACTGCTCCAGCTCCGTGATACAAGCCACTGATAAAAGCCATCGTCTCAGAAAGGCTGCTGTCTGGGGTCAGCGGGCCATCACTAGAGCGCGGAGCAAGTTCTTTGGTACCTCTCAAGAAGGAGATGTGACCCACTGTAGGGCAACTAAATGCTTTCAAGAATGGCTGCATGATGGGGTGAGACATGTGAACTTCTAAAATCTGCAGTGGCCAGTTCAGAAGACCTGTGTTTGGCTTCGCAGGAGGAGATGTGGCCCAGAGCAGAAGTCAAGCGTGTAGGGATGCTCTGCTTGTTCACATTTTTCATTATTCAGGAAGCCACAGTTTCAAAAAATGTTTTTAATGGATCTAAGCTATGGAAAATCTCCCCTCCCCCATCACAATTTTTGGCTGATCAGGGCTTGCTAGTTTAGCATCCAGTGCCAGCAGCATTTAAATAGCAGCAGTGGCTACAGCCACAGGATGGACACCTGGTGTTTAGACCTGGCTTGTAACTATGTTGGGGGCAGTGCTCAAAACTCACAGCATCTGCTGGGCGTGGTGGCTCACTCCTGTCATCTCAGCACTTTGGGAGGTCGAGGTGGGTGGATCACTTGAGGTCAGGAGTTCGAGACC
This sequence comes from Mandrillus leucophaeus, assembly GCF_000951045.1. Classification (NCBI taxonomy): domain Eukaryota; kingdom Metazoa; phylum Chordata; class Mammalia; order Primates; family Cercopithecidae; genus Mandrillus; species Mandrillus leucophaeus. The sequence continues at coordinate 2,851,078 of NW_012100320.1, read as the reverse complement.
AGCGTGGCCAACATGGTGAAACCCTGTCTCTACTAAAAATACAAAGAATTAGCTGGGCATGGTGGTGCATGCGTGTAATCCCAGCTACATGGGAGGCTGAGGCAGGAGAATTGCTTGAACCCAGGAGGCAGAGGTTGCAGTGAGCCGAGATGGCGCAACTGCACTCCAGTCCGGGTGACAGAGTGAAACGCCATCTCAAAAAAAAAAAAACAAAAAAAACCTCACAGCATCAAATGCTTCACCTGAAGCTGGCAAGATCTTGGCGTGTTCTTCAAAACTCAGCGTAATGGTTTTGACTCTTTACCCATTACCCTGTTCAGTCAACATTTAGTACCATCACCATGCTAAGAGCAGGGAGAGAGACAGGAGTATAAGGTGTTTCTTGACATTGAAGGCCCCACATCTTGTGTAGAAGCAGAAGATGGATGAGAAAGTGCCAGGACCTCTGCCGAAATCACTGCGGGGCATAGTGGGCATGGGACTCTGTTTCCTTTACATCTTCGCTCCTCCCCTCAACTAGACTAGAGCCTCTCTACCAGAAGGCCATGGGTATCATCTAGAAAATAGATACTTTTTTGTCTGAGGGGCCAGTGGTGCGATGGATTTAAAAAAAGATACATTTTTACATGTACATTTTTTGGGGGTCAGGCACTGCAGCTTTCTTCAGTTTTTTTTTTTTTTTTTTTTGAGACGGAGTCTCGCTCTGTCGCCCAGGCTGGAGTGCAATGGTGCGATCTCGGTTCACTGCAAGCTCCGCCTTCCGGGTTCACGCCATTCTCCTGCCTCAGCCTCCCGAGTAGCTGGGACTACAGGCGCCCGCCGCCACGCCCGGCTAATTTTTTGCATTTTTTAGTAGAGACGGGGTTTCACCGTGTTAGCCAGGATGGTCTCGATCTCCTGACCTCGTGATCCGCCCGTCTCGGCCTCCCAAAGTGCTGGGTCTTCAGATTCTTAGAGGAGGCTTTGGTTTGAAAAGGCATACTGATTAGCATGGTGTGGTGGTATACCTCTGTAATCCCAGCTACTCAGGAGGCTGAGGCAGGAGAATCTCTTGAACCCAGGAGGTGGAGGTTGTAGTGAGCTGAGATCATGCCACTGCCGTTTAGCCTGGGCGACAGAGTAAGATTCCACCTCAAAAAAGAAAAAAGGGCATGCTGGGCTGGATTTGTACCTTTATCGAACAGGGCTTTCTTTTTGCCTCTGTTCACCAGCAGACTCAGTCTGTGTGCAGAGGCATCTGGCAGACTCTGCATGATGCCTCTGGGATGTACCCAGAGAAAGAAAAGGGCTTTGGGAAATTCAGTGCTGTGAAATAATGTTAATTTGCCTTGGGTGTCCAAAGAGGCCCAGGAAAGGCTGAATTCCTCTAAACTCTAGAAGAATTCCAGTGGCCAGCCTGAAGGAAGAGCTGTTGTCATCCCTGTCCGTCTTGGGCAGCCTGGCCCTGATCACTGGTCTCTGTCCCCAGGTCCGGACACTGTTTGTCAGCGGCCTCCCTGTGGACATTAAACCCAGAGAACTCTACTTGCTCTTCCGGCCGTTCAAGGTGAGTCAGGACCTGGCCACCCCCAGGTGGAGCCTGGGACCCTGGAGAAGCAACAGGGTCGGGCTAGGCAGCAGGGTGATGTGGGAAGGTGTGGCAGAAGCCGTGGGGGCAGGTCCAGCCCTCTGTCCTGGTTCTGCGAATTCACATGCTGCCTTCTGAGCCTGTTTGCTCGCCAGTTAAATGGAGACAGTAAAATTTTTTTTTTTTTCCCTTGAGACAGAGTCTTGCTGTGTTGCCCAGGCTAGGGTGCAGTGGCGTGATCTCAGCTCACTGCAGCCTCTGCCTCCTGGGTTCAAGCAGTTCTCCTGCCTCAGCCTCCCGAGCTGGGATTACAGGCACGCACCATTATGCCCGGCTAATATTTGTGTTTGTAGTAGAGATGGAGTTTCACCATGTTGG
>NW_012100320.1:2843492-2844158 GCF_000951045.1 Mandrillus leucophaeus | reverse complement strand
AGACCAGCGTGGCCAACATGGTGAAACCCTGTCTCTACTAAAAATACAAAGAATTAGCTGGGCATGGTGGTGCATGCGTGTAATCCCAGCTACATGGGAGGCTGAGGCAGGAGAATTGCTTGAACCCAGGAGGCAGAGGTTGCAGTGAGCCGAGATGGCGCAACTGCACTCCAGTCCGGGTGACAGAGTGAAACGCCATCTCAAAAAAAAAAAAACAAAAAAAACCTCACAGCATCAAATGCTTCACCTGAAGCTGGCAAGATCTTGGCGTGTTCTTCAAAACTCAGCGTAATGGTTTTGACTCTTTACCCATTACCCTGTTCAGTCAACATTTAGTACCATCACCATGCTAAGAGCAGGGAGAGAGACAGGAGTATAAGGTGTTTCTTGACATTGAAGGCCCCACATCTTGTGTAGAAGCAGAAGATGGATGAGAAAGTGCCAGGACCTCTGCCGAAATCACTGCGGGGCATAGTGGGCATGGGACTCTGTTTCCTTTACATCTTCGCTCCTCCCCTCAACTAGACTAGAGCCTCTCTACCAGAAGGCCATGGGTATCATCTAGAAAATAGATACTTTTTTGTCTGAGGGGCCAGTGGTGCGATGGATTTAAAAAAAGATACATTTTTACATGTACATTTTTTGGGGGTCAGGCACTGCAGCTTT
>NW_012100320.1:2835434-2842254 GCF_000951045.1 Mandrillus leucophaeus | reverse complement strand
TTTCCCTTGAGACAGAGTCTTGCTGTGTTGCCCAGGCTAGGGTGCAGTGGCGTGATCTCAGCTCACTGCAGCCTCTGCCTCCTGGGTTCAAGCAGTTCTCCTGCCTCAGCCTCCCGAGCTGGGATTACAGGCACGCACCATTATGCCCGGCTAATATTTGTGTTTGTAGTAGAGATGGAGTTTCACCATGTTGGTCAGGCTGGTCTTGAACTCCTGACCTCGTGATCCACCCGCCTCAGCCTCCCAAATTGCTGGGATTACAGGCGTGAGCCACGGCGCTTGGCCTTTTTTGTTTTGTTTTGTTTTGAGACAGAGTCTCGCTCCGTCGCCCAAGCTGGAGTGCAGTGGCGTGATCTTGGCTCACTGCAACCTCCGCCTCCGGGGTTCAAGCGATTCTCCTGCCTCTGCCTCCCGAGTAGCTGGGACTACAGGCACCCTCCACCATGCCTAGCTAGTTTTTGTATGTTTAGTAGAGATGAGGTTTCACCATGTTGGCCATGATGGTCTGGATCTCTTGACCTTGTGATCTGCCCGCCTCGGCCTCCCAAAGTGCTGGGATTACAGGCGTGAGCCATGGTGCCCAGCTAACAGTAAGAATCTTTAAATATATGTGGTTATATAAAGAATCTTTGAGATTCAATGTAGCCTTTTCAGTTTGCAGATGAGAAAACTTAAAAGGTAAGGTCTGTGCTCTCGGTTTACTAGTTAGTGGAGCAAATGGGAATTTCTGCCTGAAGTGATGAGTGCTGCCGCCTTCTGCCCACCCCATGTGCCAGACCGTGTGATTCAGAATGCAGGGCGGTGGACGCTTGGCAGTAGTGGAGGTCAGGGTGGGTTGATGTTGACAGGGAGAAGGGTGTGAGAATGATTCAGGGGAGCCCTGGGGAAAGCGGGGGCTGATGAGGTGGCAGCGCTGGGTTAGCACAACACATGCTTCTGACTTTCCGCGGTAACAGCCGCCTCTCTCCGCAGGGATATGAAGGGTCCCTGATCAAGCTCACCGCGAGACAGGTAATTTCTCTCCTAGGGTTTTCTTCCTCCCAGCCCAGACTGATTGCTGAGCTTCGAACAGGGGCCTGTTAACCTTTCCCTAATCTAGAGGCATCTGGTGGTAGAGACTTGCTCCCTGTTGTCCCGTTTCTCACAGAGCAGCCTCTGTAGGTCCCACTGTCCCTTTACTGGCCATCTGAGCCCAGCCAGCTCCTGGTCCTCCCCGTCTGTTTCTTAGGAATCTGGGAACCCGGCTGGCTGAGGATAGTAGAGCAGTTAGCTGAGCTCTGGTTTTTTTTTTTGTTTTGAGACGGAGTTTTGCTCTTGTTGCCCAGGCTGGAGTGCAATGGCGTGATTGAGCTCTAGCCTTTGATACAAGGAGGCCAGGACTGCTAGCCTTCGGGGGTTGTTTGGGGTGTAGACTGATTCTTGGGAAAATGAAGTTGGAGCAGTTTTCAACCTATTGCTCCTTGATAGAACCGGAGTCTTCCCATGCCCTTGATACATTGGTGTCTCCTTTCTTGCTGGGGAAAACACTGGGACTGACTTTTAGTTATCTGCATGCATTAAAAACAATACTTTTACTAAAAGGGCAATGTTTAATTCGGTGGAATTAAGCTCCGTTGGCATCATTTCCCACAGGGTATTCCTGGGGAGGGAGACTTGACTTTTGGTGCACGTTAAGCTGCTGTTCCGCTGAACATAGGGAGGACGTGGGCTGGAGTTTTGGGGGGCTTTTTTTCCTTTTGTATCCTCATCAGCAGGGCAAATACTGTTTCCACATAGGTAATACTCTTTTTTGTTGTTATTTTGGAGGGAGAGGTGGAATGCTGGGAGAGATATAAGGGTGTTCTCTTTTTTTCCTACTAGCCTGTTGGTTTTGTGATCTTTGACAGCCGGGCAGGAGCAGAAGCGGCCAAGAATGCGCTGAACGTGAGTAGGTGGAGAATGGGTCTTCTCTGACCCACAGCCCTCTTAGGCAGTGGGTGTGCAGATGTATCTTATTTCCCAGCCATCCCTGGGCAGAGTTCTTGGCGAAACTGTGCCAAAGGCCATTACTCAAGGCCTGAGCTGCCTTTCCTCTGCCTCAGCCACTGTGTGGGCAAGTCTTCCAGGCGAGCTTGTTTACGGGGCTCTTCTCTACTCTCTGCCATTAACACCCTGGGTCCTCCAGAGTAAGCCTTTCTCTTCTTTTCTCTACCCATGTAGGGTATTCGTTTTGATCCCGAGAATCCACAGACCCTGAGGCTAGAGTTTGCCAAAGCCAACACCAAGATGGCCAAGAGCAAGCTAATGGCAACCCCAAATCCCAGCAACGTGCACCCCGCCCTAGGAGCACACTTCGTCGCACGAGACCCCTGTGAGTGGCACTCTGAGCTGACAGGCCCTCATGGGGTTGCATTTGGGTCAGACTTACAGACTCTTGCAGAGGGAAGCCCCTTTTCCAGGAGGCTTTTTGTGTCCATGGCCAACCATTTTTGAAACACCTGGTTTTCCTCCCTCCCCTGCAGCCTTCCTAGAGCTTCTGAGCTGCCAGGGCTTCCAGCTTCCCTGAAACCTTCTTTGATTTTTCATTTAAGACGGGCTGAGGCCTGCCTGAAAACAGGAGGATGCACACCATGACAGGCCAATTTAATGTGGCTTCCTTGCCTGGTCTCGGGGTCCTTGGTGGTTGGGGGTGGTCTGGCCTCAGTGTGGGGCATATGGCTCAACCATAGTGCTGGGTCGCCTTCTCTGTTTGGAAGGGGAGGTGAGTGTTCTGATGGTGGAGGCCGTTGTCTCCTGTTGTAGATGACCTGATGGGGGCTGCTCTGATCCCTGCATCCCCAGAGGCCTGGGCCCCCTACCCTTTGTACACCACAGAGCTGGCCCCAGCCATCTCCCACGCTGCGTTCACCTATCCAGCTGCCACTGCCGCTGCTGCCGCCCTCCACGCTCAGGTAAGCCCCTTCAGGTTGGGGAGGGCGAAGAACGAGGGCTCTTAGCTGGCCAGACTTTGCATGTGCCTGGCCACTTGGCCGATGCTGTCCCAGAGCTGCAGCAGAACTCTTGTCTTCCTTGATGGTTTGAAAGCCCAGACCTATTTGTCCCTGCCCTTGGGTTTAGGATCTGATGGGGAGGGACAAGATAACCCACGAGTTCCCGTGGAGGATGCCAGGCAGCCCTGAGCACTCCTGCCCAGCCACCGGCTGTGTCCTCCCATGGTGATGGGACTATGACTCCAGTCCTAACCTGGGTATGATCTCTGGAGCCAGACCATCTGCCTCTGCCCTTTCCTGTCTCTTTCATCAAGCTCTTACAGATTGCTGTGCCTCAAATCTTTTTTGTTTTTTGTTTTTAGTCATGTGAAAAATGGGAATGCTTGGATAATCTGCCTTAGGGTTGTTATGAAAGTTAGATGTCAAGATGAAGTGACTAGTGAGTGCTAGGATGTAACCTGGAGCACCCTGAGAGCTCACTGAGTGTTGGCTCTCGCTTCCATGAAGTCTGGCCACTGTTCACTGTGAACCTGTGCTGGGCAGGAAACAGGGAGTGAATACTTCTGGGGAGAGTCGGGGCTATTAGAGCAGGGCTAGGAAGGCTCTGTGTGGGGTGCTGGACTGGGTGCCCAATGGGCAGGCAGGGGGTCAGGCTCTCCCCTGGCCATGCAGGCACTTCCTCTTGTCTGATTCGGCCACAAGTGCAGGTCACTGGAGCACACTGCAGGGGAGGTCTCTTCCCACTGTGTGTGTCGGGGAGCAGGGGGGTGCCTCACAGTGGCAATGACAGGATGTGGCCAGGCAGCCACAGGAAGGGGCTGGGGGGCACTTTTGAGCCCATCTCAACCTCTGACCAGCCAGCTGATGAGCGCTGATCCCCAGGAAGAGCTGCCTGGCCAGGGTGTGCTGTGCTGCTGCGAAGGAGAGAATCCAGGTTGCTGGGACCTGGCTGGGGAGCAGGAGGGGATGAGGAAGGAAAGCAGGAGAAGCCAGAAAGGAGAGTTCACAGGAGCCAGAGCTGAGGCGGGAAGAGTCGGGTGCTCTGCCCGAGAGCTGTGTGCACGTCCATTTTCAGGCTCTTCCAGGGGCTTAATGACACCTGGGTTTGTCCAGTTTCAAAGCAGAAAGGGGCCGCTACCCTAGCAAACTGTTTTCCCCAGCAGGGGAGTGCTCCCTGGCTCCACAACATTCAGTTGTACTGAGGGGAGAATTGTGGTTAACCTTGGCACTCTTTCCCCAGCTGAGCACCACAAATAGCTCAAAAATTGATCAGAGAATAAGGAAGGTGGTAAAGACCTTCCCCTGGAGGGAATTGTTGGGTATTTACTGCAAACTGGGTTCTGTGGCTGGAAGAGAGCGGGCAGCAGGGAAGCCCATCCTGTCTACCCTGACCTGGGCAGTGACTTGATGCTTCAGGTCAAGAGGATGTTTAACTATAAGGCCCTGGGAGTCACTGAAAGGAATCACAGGCTCCCACCTCACTGGGCTCCTCACCTCTGATCCCAGCTTTGGCACCAGTTAGCTACATGATGCTCACCTCTGGGCCTCTGTGTCCCCATCTGTAAAATGAGAGGGACAGACCAGATCAGGTGGAGAGGTTCTGCCCCATCCTCTGAGTTGCTAGGCTGTGACAGAGGTTGGGAGCCAGGGACAATGAGTTTGTCAAATGAATCAGAGAGGGCACCTCTTCCCAGCCAACTGGGGGTGGCACTGCTCTCTCGCCCTGAGCTCCACACCATAGGGCTTCCTTCCTCCTGTTGGCTTCCCTCCCAGTTTTCTCTCACCCCGTCCACACTCTGCAGCTGTCCAACTCTGGCCTAAATCCTGGTTCTCAACAGCTGTGGGACGTAGGGCACGTTACCCACCGTCTCTGTTTCTGTAAAATGGTGATGATAATGCCTACTTGATAGGTGTGTTGTTCACATGATGGCGTGGAGTCACATGATGGCATGGAGGGAGTGCTGTGCAAGTGCAGATGGTCGTCATTGTTATTTAATATCATTATTGTCTGGGTCCCCTTGGGTCCTCTTGGAGGCTGGAGGCCTCTTTGTGCCTGAGTTCCTGCCTTCTGGCCTTCCTTGGACAGGGACTGGGATACAGGCCACCCACCCCAAAGGACAGTGGCATTTTTGGGGAGGCGGGCTAATGGGAAGAGATTAGACCAGGGAGTCATTAGTTCTGTCCTTGCTACTCAGACTCTCTGGGCAGCCATTTCCTCAGTAGTAAAATGGGTTGTTTTACGGTTTGCCGACTAAGAACATTTTATTATTTTCCTTCCGACAGCCCCACTGCTTGCCCCCTGACAGTGCTGCCCCAGAGATGGGGGATAATAGTGTCTAAATAAAGGAAATATGGGCTGGGCGCGGTGGCTCGTGCCTGTAATCCCAGCACTTTGGGAGGCCGAGGAGGGCGGATCACGAGGTCAGGAGATCGAGACCATCCTGGCTAACACGGTGAAACCCCGTCTCTACTAAAAATACAAAAAATTAGCCGGGCGTGGTGGCGGGCGCCTATAGTCCCAGCTACTCAGGAGGCTGAGGCAGGAGAATGGCGTGAACCTGGGAGGTGGAGCTTGCAGTGAGCCGAGATGGTGCCACTGCACTGCAGCCTGGGCAACAGAGTGAGACTCCATCTCAAAAAAATGAATAAATAAAAATAAAAATAAATAACTAAATAAAGGAAGTATGGGCACTGTTGATCTTGAGTGGATTGTTCTGAACCCAAAGGACCAATAGGACTGAGTTTTTCTGTGCCTGGGGGCAAGGAGGTGACTTCAGGAGAAGGCAGCAGCTAAAAGACAAGGGGATGAGAACAAGTACCTCTGTTATCTACCCCAGCTGCATGCCCTTTGCCAGTAGCCCAGCCTGAGCCCACAGCTACGTGGCTGCGGAGACCAGACCTGCAGGAGGGGTCCTGGAGGTTGTTTGGTCCTGCTCTGTCTTGGCAGGAGGCCACCTTGCCTGGCCTTCTAACCCTCTTTAAGAGGGTGAGGCACAAAAGCAACTGTGGATGGCAGGCCCAGTGGGGTTCAGCATAGACAGATGGTGGCCTAAAAAAGCAGGGGTTCTCAGTGTCTTACTGCATCCCAGGGTCCTCCCAGACTGGATTTTATTTTCCATTCCAAACTGAGGATATGTGGGTCTTCCATGGCTTTTTCTCCCCCTTAAACTGGTTCATCCATTTACCAGTGACCTTAAGGTTACGTAAACTCCCTTGCCTCTATTTTCTTATCTGTATAATGGAGATGATAATAGCATCTACTTCATAGGGTTTTTATGAGGATTAAATGAACTTAGTATATGATATCTACCTAGAACAGCATCGGTCACAGTGGAAGTGCTTCATGAGCAATAGCTATTATTGTATTAGCATATCTGCATTTATGGAAAAAAAAGGGCAGTTTTGTTCTCTTCCCTTTGGCTTATCATCCAATCCCCAGAAAACCTGTACTTTTAATTCTTCAATTTGGTGGGTAGTTTGGAGCAGGTGTGTAAGTAAATCTATAGGTATGAATCTTAGAAAAACTATAATACATATTTAATCTTTTAAAAACTTAAATATTAGCGCCAGGCACAGTGGCTCACACCTGGAATCCCAGTACTTTGGGAGGCTGAGGTGGGCAGATCACCTGAGGTCAGGAGGTCAAGACCAGCCTGGCCAACAAGGTGAAACCCTGTCTCTACAAAAATACAAATATTAGCTGGGCGTGGTGGCGGGCACCTGTAATCCTAGCTACTCTGGAGGCTGAGGCAGAAGAATCGCTTGAACCCAGGAGGCAGCGGTTGCAGTGAGCCAAGATAGTGCCACTGCACTCCAGCCTAGGTGACAGAGCAAGACTCTGTTTCAAAAAA
>NW_012100320.1:2814518-2831154 GCF_000951045.1 Mandrillus leucophaeus | reverse complement strand
TCTGGTGCATCTTCTCAACTGGTCAGTCCCAGGATCTGAGAGAGGGCTGAGTTTGCATCCTCCGCTCTTTGTTTTGAAGCAGCCCTCTCGGAGCCTGTGGGGTGGACTCTCAGGAGCCGCCTCTCCCCCTGGGCACAACTGGAGGCCCTGAAAGGACACTGTGGGCGCCCTGTCTTGCTGGCATGGTCCCCCGCAGGTCTCCTGTTTGGAGCTGGAGCAGAAAGAAGAGCTCTAGGAAGGGAATGTGTGGCTTCTAGAGGACCCAGGCCACTGGTCTGTGGAAAAGGAAGTGGAAAAGCAGCCCTTCTAAATGCATTCTGTCTGCTTCAGTGGCACAGCTGTCCCAGGCCCAAATATGGGAGCTTTCCTCTACTTTTTCCCCAAGGAGTCCCTCAAGCTGGAGGGAAAGTCGCTGCTTGGGAAGTAGGAGTCCGAGCACCTTGTAGCGAGAGTGTAGGGCAGGATCCAGCAGATTTGCTGAGGGCAGCCTTAAGCAGTCATTCAGAGGCCTCTGCTTCCCAGTGGTGAAAGCAGGTGGGTTGCAGGCCTCCTGAGCTCTTTCCACTCTGTCGTCCATGTTCTCCCCTTGTCCGGCCCTGTGGGACACCCAGCCCATCAGAGACTTCCTTGCTGTAGGGCTGTGCCAGCTGGAGGCTACATGAAGGGCGGTGGTCAGGGCCCACTAAGAGGCTCCCTGAGCTGGTGCCAGCCACCGGCTTCTCTGGTAGCAGCATTGCTGGTTTCCTCGTGTGTCCTTCTCTTGTGGAATAAGTGCTAGTGTCCAGCCAGGCGTCTTAACTTCCTGCTGAGCTCCTGGGAGGATGTGGTGGCTGGAATTCTGTGGTGTACAAAACGGCACCTAGAATTTGGCGGGGATAGGAACAGGTTCTTAGGAAGCTTCCATCAGCCCCCAGATGGCCTGGCATGGCTTACCCAGGAAGCAGGAGTTCCCAGCAGCCAAGTGGGTAACTGGGTCTGCCTGCTCCAACCTTAAGGGAGCTGTCTGCAGACCCAGCTTCTACTCCTTTCCTACCACCCTTCCCTTCCTGAGGGGACTCCAGCTCCCCTCCCTGGATGCTCATCCCCCAACCCCAACTGAAGGTCCTGTGTTGTCCTGTCCCCCCACCCCCACCTCCTTCTCCCTGTCCTGGGTCAGGCTGGGACAGACATGCTTCACCGTGCATAACTGGGGCAGGCGGCCTTCCCTGCGGTCTTGGCAGTCAGCATACTTGCCTTCCAGATGACTGGCCCACAGGGAGGAGGGAACGTGTCATCTTCTTGACCAGTCTCTGGGAACCCAGCTTTGGAGCTACTTGCTCTGTGGGGCCTTCTGGCAAGTGCCGGGGTTTAGGCAGCTTCCAGGCACTGGTGAGGATGAGCTCAGATAGCTGCCACCCGCCTGACATTATAGACCTCTAGACTTAGAGGCTTGTGATGGAGGGCATGGCACAGCGGGGGCAAAGGTCAAAATAGGGGAGCCTCAGCGGGTCTCATCCATGGCTTCTCAGAAGAATCAGGACAGATGGACAGATGTTAGAGAGTCCTTACCCCTTGGGGTCCACACGGACGTTGGGTTTTTTTTTTTTTTTTTTGAGACGGAGTTTTGCCCTTATTGCCCAGGCGGGAGTGCAATGGTGTGATCCTGGCTCGCCGCAACCTCTGCCTCCCAGATTCAAGCGATTGTCCTGCCTTAGCCTCCTGAGTAGCTGGGATTACAGGCATGCACCACCATGCCCGGCTAATTTTGTGTTTTTTGTTGTTGTTGTTGTTTTTCAAGACGGAGCCTTACTCTGTCGCCCAGGCTGGAGTGCAGTGGTGCAATCTCAGCTTGCTACAACCTCCATGTCCCGGGTTCACGCCATTCTCCTACCTCAGCCTTCCAAATAGCTGGGACTTCAGGCACCCACCACCACGCCTGGCTAATTTTTTTGTATTTTTAGTAGAGATGGGGTTTCACTGTGTTATCCAGGGTGGTCTTGATCTCCTGACCTCATGATCCGCCCACCTCAGCCTCCCGAAGTGCTGGGATTACAGGCATGAACCACTGCGCCTGGCCTGATTTTGTATTTTTAGTAGAGACTGGGTTTCTCCATATTGGTCAGGCTGGTCTCGAACTCCTGACCTCAGGTGGTCCGCCTGCCTTGGCCTCCCAAAGTGCTGGGATTACAGGCATGAGCCACCGTGCCTGGCCTTGTTTTAATAGTGACAGTGTCTCACTACGTTGCCCAGGCTGGTCTTGAACTCCTGAGCCCATGTGATCCTCCCACCTCAGCTTCCCAAAGTGTTGGGATTACAAGTGTGTGCCACTGCACCTGGCCTTACTGTATCTTTGCATCCTGTCTTACCTGATCCTCACAACCACCCGTGTCTTCATCATTTCTGTCCTATAGCTAGATGAGGACACTGAGACCCAAAGAAGTTAAACAAAAATGTACGAGGCTCATTCTCTTCCTCCTCCTCCGTGGAATTAGTAATTCTGTGCTGTGTCAGTAAAGGGGAAGGGCGGGTTGCTGACACCACTGCCCTCAGCTGCCAGGGCTCCTGCCAGTATAGTGGCCCATTTGGATTGGGCTTATTGGGGTATGAGACGCCTGCGTGACCTTCTTTCGCTGGAACCTGTGTCCTGCAGAGGAAGCACATCAGGCAATGCACTCCCCGGATAGAGAAACTGATGCTTAAAGGTGAGTAACTGGCCCGATGTCTGCCAGCCAGTCAGTGACAGAACCAGGACTCCAACTGAGATACCGACAGCCATGGTTACCGGGCTTCCTGTTGAGGGAAGGGATGCACAGCTGGCTCCTGACACTGGCTTCTCTTGCAGGTGCGCTGGTACCCTTCCTCTGACACCACCCAGCAAGGATGGAAGTACCGTCAGTTCTGTTAGTTCTTCAGTAAGTGTTGGCCCCAGAGGCCCAGGACAAGTGTCCTAGACTCCGGCTCCCTGCAGGGCCGTGGTTCCTCCCTCTGCCCGGGTCTCAAGAGCTTAGCCGAGCCCAGAGCAGGCCTGGCTTTAGCTCTAGTCCCACGCCTCTGCTCACGGCCGCCTCTCTCCCTCCCTCCAGGTCTGGTCACCAGGGAGGTGGTTCTGGGAATCTGTGGTGGTGCCGGGACAGGCACCCTGAGTTCCCACTGCCCCTGGGCGGCCTGTGCAGAGCTGCTGCTGCCCTCCAGAGACTGTGAATCCTAAGCCTGACTCAGTGGACTGCTTCCTGTTCCTCTCCCTCCTTTTCCTCATCTTGTTCTGCACCCTCAAGCCTTTCTCCAATGCCTCCCAGGAGGATTTGGGGACCTTCTCTCTGGGGCACCCAGATCCAGCTCGGAGACCTCACTGGGACCTGGCCAGGCCTGACCTCCCACCCAAACTTGCTTCTGTAGCTCCCCCTTGAGGAAGCAAGGCATTTAATTTTGCATGTTTTCTGGCATGAATTAAGACACTTCCACTTGTGTATATGTGAGTGTACAGTTTGTTCTCACACTGTCACCATAGCGACAGGTCCTGGCTCCCAGTGGTTCATCCTGCCTGGCCCCTCTCTCCTCACCCCACCCCTACACCCACCCCGCTTCAGGAAGGCCCAAGCCCCGTGGCCCCACATGCTTCCAGGCTCGGCTCCCACCTCCACCCAACAGATAGATGGGGTTTGCGTTTTCATTTCACACTGGGCTCCTCCGCTCCTGTCTTCTCGGATGGGCCAACAGTTGTAAGAAAGCCCTCTCTGCCCGTTCTGTTCACCTCTCCACAGCGCACCCGGCCTGCCACTGCTCCTCATTCTTTCTAAACCTCGAAACAACCAAAACGTGAGAAGTATTTTTGTACCCTGTGTAACAAAATATTTATGCATCATAAAGGATTTTTCATGTGTGTACCATTAATTATTAAAGCGACCTCGTTCGCCCTGTCAGATAAGTTTAATGTTTAGTTTGAGGCATGAAGAAGAAAAGGGTTTCCATTCTTCAGCAGTACGCCTTTGCGTCAGGCATTTGTTTAAGAAAATGAAATGAAGGAAACACTGTGCAATGTTTTTTGTTTTGAGCATATCAGTGCTTTACCGTCAGCCGCAGCTGTGACCGTCTGGCCATTTCAGACTTGGGAGATGAGGCGGCTGTTGTCATTGCTGATCCTGTGAGAATGTGAAACTGGATAATATATGAAATGCAAAATAAAACAAAATCAAAATGACTGCTCTCTGGCCTTTGCTTCCCCCTTCCGTGGACGCAGACTGCCATTGGGAAGGCAGAGCCAGAGAGACGTGGAGTGTGGAGTCGGGGGAAGGAAGTGAAGTGGGCCTGGCCTGCTGGCAGCTGGCTTGTGACTGTAAAGGTGGCGGGGGAGGACCTTGGAGCTCGCTTAGCCTCTTTGGCCTCCCTGTTTGTAAGCTGGAGAAACAAAGTCCTAGGGAAAGTGACTTGCCTCAGGGCCCGGCAGCTGTGGCTTCACTTCCTCAGTTTCCAGGCTGTCAGGGTAGGGAGAGACTCCCTGCACCCAGAGCAGACTCCCAGGTGGGACCTTCCTTTTCTGGGGCGCAGTGATCTACTTGGCTTAACCATTTATGGCCTGTGGTCTTTTCGAGCCTTGCTCTAGTAGAAGAGGACTGAGATTTGGGCTGTTGGGCTCTGCCAGGTGGTATCTGTCCTTGGCTTGCCTCTTGTGAGGCTGTGCTGGCGGGAAGGCTAGGACCTGGAATGTTGCCCAGAAGGGGTTAACCTTATCCACCCTGTAGTCTCTGGGCTGCAACTCTGATTCCTGGAGCAGGAACAAATGGGTGTGAGGCTCAGGGAAACTGTGCAGTGCTAAGAGCCCAGGCTGGCCTGGGCCAGGTGTCAGGAATGCCTGCCATGGCCCTCAGGCTTCCCTTTTGTGACTTAGGGTCTTCAGTTCCTTGTCTGTGAAGAGGTGGCTTGAAATGCTTTCCAGCTCTTACTGGAGGGCTGGTGCGCTGAACTCAGGGTTTAACTGTTTGTTTTTTCATGCACTCCTGGAAGAGCTGCCCTGCACCCCACCCCACCTCAGACCCAAAGCCGTGCCTGGACAGGGAGGACAGCAGGGGCCCTGGAACCCCCTCCCAATAGGTGTTGCTCCAGCCTTGCTCTGAGCAAAACTAAAGTGGCTGTGGCTGGCTGTGGTCACTTCCTCACTTGCTGGTCGGGTGACCGCTCCCTGCCTTACTCCCCTCTCCTGAATCGCAGTCCTGTACCACGGGTTGGCTTGGGTCTGAGATGTCACTGCTGGCGATCCAGGTGCTGTGAGGGAGGAGGAGGAGGAGCCTGGCCAGGACCAGGCCCTGCAGGTAACCCTGGGTGGCTGTGGGTGAGTTACCTGGACCTCAGAGGGTGGCTGTGTTCATGCCTGGAGGAGTCTGGGGTTACTCGTCTGCCACGCTGTGCCCCTTGCCTCGCTGCAGTATCGGACCAGCTGGCAAGGCCGCCCAGCCTTCAGCCCCTGCCTGTGCCAGTGGGGAAGCTGCTCTGAGCCCTGCGGCCCCCACCCAGGGCCACCCAGGGCTGACCTACTTCATCTGTGTCAAGAACCAGTGGGTCTTCCTGAGGTGGTGAATTATTTAGTGAAGGTGCCTGAGCCTTTCTGAGAGGGGCTAAGAAAGCTGCTCTATAATTTACAGGCCCCTGTGCCTGCGGCTTCCCTGGGGGGCCTCCTTCACGCTTTAGCCAGCAGGGCCCAGGCCTGGGTCTGAGAGGAGGAGGAGCCGGGGAAGGAGGAGCCCTGCAGCCTGTCCAGAGGGCGCTCTCAGCCGGACTGGGGGCTTTTCTCAGCGTAGGGCCTCTGCAGAAAGGACTTAGTGGACAGTCACGTTTAGACTGAACTTGGGTTGAGGAGCCGTCAGTAGATCAGGGCTTCCTGGCTGAGGTCAGAAGCATCTGTGTCCTGATTCCCTGTCCTGCTCTTTCCAGAAAGCAGCTTGTTTCCCCGAGAGGTGTTGAGTCCTGATCGCAGTTGAAAGTGTTCCTTCCCTTCTGAAAGGCAGTTGGGCATCTGGGAACCACCAGGTTTCTTTCCCCCGCCTCTCCCACCCATGGATGATGGAGTCTCACTGTCGCCCAGGCTGGAGTGCAGTGGCGCGATCTCGGCTCACTGCAACGTCTGCTTCCCGGGTTCAAGCCATGCTCCTGCCTCAGCCTCCCGAGTAGCTGGGATTACAGGCATGCACCACCACACTCGGGTAATTTTTGTATTTTTGGTAGAGACGGGGTTTCACCATGTTGGCCTGGCTGGTCTTGAACTCCTGACCTCATGATCTGCCTGCCTTGGCCTCCCAAAGTGCTGGGGTTACAGGCGTGAGCCACTGTGCCCAGCCTCCACCAGGGTTCTTTTGGTGTGGGGTCCCTTCCCAGCAGTGATGAAATCCCCCCCTCATTGGCAGGAGAGGCTGTCTTTCCATCTAACCCCCACCCCCTCCCTGTAAGCACACAAGTGAGGCCAGTACTAAACAGATGCTTGTGAGCCACTGGGAAGCCCCTGTTCCCCCCATGCCCTGGCCAGAGCCAGCTCTCCTTGCAACAGAGATGGTGCTCGTCATCCTGACTGGACCATCCTTGGGTGCTGCTGCCTAGCCAGCATTTTTCTTTTTCTTTCTTTTTTTTTTTTTGGAGACAGGGTCTCTCTGTCACCCACGCTGGAGTGTGGTGGTATGATCATGGTTCACTGCAACCTCTGCCTCCTGGGCTCAGTTAAACCTCCCACCTTAGCCTCCAGAGTAGTAGCTGGGACCACAGGCACACACTACCGTGCCTGGTTAATTTTTGTATTTTTTGTATTGACCCAGGGGTTTCACCATGTTGGCCAGGCTGGTCTCAAACTTCTGGGCTCAAGTGATCCACCTGCCTCGGCCTCCCAAAGTGCTGGGATTACAGGCATGAGCCACCACGCCCAGCCCTGGCCAGTGTTTTTAAGGGATGTGACTTATCTTGGAGCTTTCCCAGGCAGGTTCCTAGGTTCCAGGCTGTGTGGCCTGACATGATGTCCCTGGGGATCAGTGCAAGGTAAGAGTGCAGGCTGCGTGGGGTCCAGAGTTCTGGGACAGGGGCGGGGGTCGGGGGGTGCCTCCCTCGTGCCCACCGTTCCACCCCACCCTGCCCTACCCTCATGTGCCCCGCAGAGCTCCATTTCCCGAGGTCTGGAATAAAGCCTTTGGATCTTGAGTTCTTTGTCAGAGGGTGGATATCCCTGAGAAACCAGGCTAAGTCCGTCAGAGGAGGGAAGTAGGGAAAGTGCCAGAAGGGGACAACCAAAGGGAAAGGTGGAAAATGGGAGGATAAAGACTCCTGCAAAGGTATCAGGAGGAGGGAGCAGAGCCGCCCCACTCAGCTGCAGGCCTGCCTTGCCTCACATCCTCTGCCAGCCTCCACCCAGGTGGAGCTGCAGGAGTGCAGGCCCCACCCCAACACCTGCTCTCAGGCAGAGGAGGGGCTCGGGGAGCAAGGCTGGACGGGATCACTGCCCTGACAACTTTCCAGCACAGCCGAGACAGGCACATGTGCTCCTGGTCCATTCTATACCCCCTCCCTCACCTCCTTGACCATCATCCCCCAGCTCCCTGGCCTCTGGTTGGGGTGAGGGAACGGGAGCCTCTGTGACAGAGTTTGGAGGGAGGTGAGGTGCCCTTGGCCATTGTCTTCATGACCTTCCAGCCATCCCCTTAAATCTGTTCTTCTGAGGGGCCCTTCAAGTGACCCCAGGAAACCAGGATCGGACATTGGCATTGAGGATTGAGTCCACCCAACTCTCCCATTCACGATGGAGAATGTGAAGCGCAGAGGTGAGTGGTTTGCCCTAAAGCAAGCCCTTTGTTGTTATGGAGACAGTGGCCAATGCATGCTCCACTGGTGTCTCCTGTCTTCCAGCCAGTCCAGCACCCCACACGGCAGGCAGGCAGCAGACACCTCACCCCACAGGCTTGGAAGCCTCTCCCTGCAGTGCTAGAGCCGTGGTTACAGCTCAGAGATGCTGGCTGCAGACCTCTTCTTGGCATGCCATACTTTCTTGTCTTCTGTCTTGGTCTAAATATGACCCCATCTTTCCCTAGGGCACTGGGTCTTACCCCCTGATTAAGGGACAAAGAGAAGCCCTCTGTGACCCATCTAGCCTCAGCCTAGCCTTGTGTAGTCTCTGGCCTTTAACCCAGTGATTAGGGTTGTTGGACATGCAGGATCCATCTGGCTATCAGCTTGTGTAAGAACCAAGACAGTGTATCTCCATTTTTGCCTGTAGTAGAGAAAAATGCAGTGGTTTAGTAGGAGGACCCTAAGAGATAGGAATGGCTGTCTCATCCCAGAAAAGCCCATGCCTTCTCTTGGAGTGTGTGTTTCTTTGTGACTCTGTTTCCTTCCCTCACAAGATTTTGAGTTTTAATGATGACACAATAATGTGCCTAACACATAGTAGGTACTCCCTAAATGTTTCCTATGCTTATCTTTTTTTTTTTTTTTTTGAGATGGAGTCTTGCTGTGTTGCCCAGGCTGGAGTACAGTGGTGCAATCTTGGCTCACTGCAACCTCCGCCTCCCAGGTTCAAGCGATTCTCCCTGGTTTTTAGTAGAGATGGGGTTCGCCATGTTGGCCAGGCTGGTCTCGAACTCCTGGACTCAAGTGATCCACCTGCCTCGGCCTTCCAAAGTGCTGGGATTACAGGTGTGAACCACCACGCCTGGCCTGCGGTTATGTTAAAAAGATAATATTTCTTTCATCCTTAACAAGCACTGAAATTGAGTCGATTCCAATTGACGTACTCCTTGACTGTTTTTTCAATGGATCAGTAGTCATTGAAAGATTTTTAACCCCATGTTCTACCTGGGAGGGAGGTGAAAGAAGGACAGGGTGGGGCCCAGGAATCTAGAACACACATAAAACCCTGGAGCTAGTAGTTTTTGGCACTGACTCTAACTGTAGCTTTTTTTTTTTTTTGAGACAGTCTTACTCTGTTCCCCAGGCTGGAGTGCAGGGCATCATCTCAGCTCACTGCAATCTCCACCTCAGCCGGGTATGGTGGCACATGTCTGTAGTCCCAGCTACTTGGGAGGCAGAGGCAGGAGAATCACTTGAAACTGGGAGGCAGAGGTTGCAGTGAGCCTGAGTAGCTACAATTATAGGTGTGTGTCACCATGCCCGGCTGATTTTTGTATTTTCAGTAGAGACAGGGTCTCGCCATCTTGGCTGGGCTGGTCTTGAACTCCTAACCTCAAGTGATCAACCAGCCTCAGCCTCCCAAAGTGCTGGAATTATAGGTGGACTTCTAGCCTTTTTATCAAGCCATTTAGGGCTTCAGAGTTCTGACAGTAGTTGTATTCATATGCTGCTTCAGAGTTTACGATACATACAGTCGCTATCTCCCATGATTGCCATAAAAAGCCTGCTGATGTACATAAGAAAGGTGTTTGCCAGGGCGGTGGCTCACGCCTGTAATACCAGCACTTTGGGAGGCCAAGGTGGGCGGGTCATCTGAGGTCAGGAGTGCACAATCAGCCTGGCCAACATGGTGAAACCTCCTCTCTACTAAAAATACAAGAAGTAGCCAGGCGTGGTAGCATGTGCCTGTAATTGCAGATATTTAGGGAAGTTGAGGCAGGATAATCACTTGAACCTGGGAGGCGGAGGTTGCAGTGAGCTGAGACCATGCCACTGCACTCCAGCCTGGGCAACAGAGCAAGACTCAGTCTCAAAAAAAGGAAAGTTTACTCCACCCTGCCGCCCAGGCTGGAGTGCAGTGACCCGATCTCAGGCCACTGTACCCTCAGCCTCCCAAGTAGCTGGGACTACAGGCGTGCACCACCACACCTGGCTAATTTTTGTATATTTTGTGGAGCTGGGGTTTCTCCATATTGCCCAAGCTGGTCTTGAATGAGCTCAAGCAATCTGTCCTCCTCAACCTACCAAAATGCTGGGATTATAGGTGTGAGCCACCATGCCCGTCAATCATCTACTTTTATAGCTGTGGAAACTAGAGTAAAAAAGGCTTCACCATGGCTGGGTATGTGGCTTACCCCTGTAATCCCAGCACTTAGGGAGGCCGAGGCGGAGGATCACCTGACCTGAGGTCAGAGTTCAAGACCAACCTGGCCAACATGATGAAACACAATCTCTACTAAAAATACAAAAATTAGCCGGGTGTGGTGGCACTTGTCTGTAGTCCCAGCTACTTGGGAGGCAGGAGAATCGCTTGAAACTGGGAGGGAGAGGTAGCAGTGAGCCGAGATCATGCCACTGCACTCCAGCCTGAGTGAGAGAGAGACTCCTTCTCAAAAATAGATAGATAAATAAATAATAAAAACCATCAAATAGTAGCCTGGTTAAGAAATAGGCCGAAAATGGCCAGGCATGGTGGCTCACGCCTGTAATTGCACCACTTTGGGAGGTCGAGGCAGGTGGATCATGAGGTCAGGAGACCAGCCTGGCCAAGATGGTGAAACCCCGTCTCTACTAAAAAATACAAAAATTAGCCGGGTGCGGTGGTGGGCACCTATAATTCCAGCTACTCAGGAGGCTGAGGCAGGAGAATCGCTTGAACCCAGGAGGCGGAGTTTGCAGTGAGCCGAGATCTGCCACTGCACTCCAGCCTGGGTGACAGAGCAAGACTCCGTCTCACAAGAAAAAAAAAAAAGAAAAGAAATAGGCCGAAAACAAAAATAAAAACCATTAAACAGAAAAACCCTCCAACCACTTGAATATGTGAGGGGAAAAAGCTTTTAAAAACCCAGACAAGGGTGGGCAGATCCTAGACATCTCTCAAGGTAAACTTGCTTCCTAATTTGGCCAAACTAGATTATACATGTGCCAGTATCAGCTACCTATATCTGAATTTGTTTATCACTTCTGAGTTTGTGAGCAACTACATCTTCACAATGCCGCCTGAATGAGTCGTTTTTATTCATCAAGGTGAACTGAGTTTGTTCTCCATCACTTAACATTACCAAGTGGGATAAGAGAGAAGGAAAGAGCTAAGTCCATAGGCTGCTACAAGGTAGTCCTGCTCTGATCCTCGAAGCTGTCCTGGGAAGACTGTTTGGGAAGGATCACCTCCATCCCATGGACAGGAAGTTCAAGTTCAGAAAGGTGCCAAGGTCATGTCTGATCATGATGAACTGAGCCAGAGCCCTGAGCTCTGGGCTCCTGCCCTCAAGGGCGAAGGACCACGCTGACTGACCTTTGCATCCTCTCTCGTCCAGTCATTCTTTCCAGCAAACATTTGTCGTGCACCTGCCCTTCGCTGAGCCTGTGTTTGGTGCTGAGGCGGAGGATAAGGCACAGTTTCTGTTCTCAGGTGAGGCACAGCCTGCAGTGTGGGAGGCTGGGCTGTGGAGCTACTCAAGCAGGGAAAGCTGGGGGTTATTGGTTCTAAACCTCTGCTTCCCTCTTTCCCTGGAGGCTGGGCTGCTGCCCGCCTTACCCCACAGGTCCAGAGTACTGCTCTGGGTCCCATAGTGTCATGGTTCTGTGCTTGGCCTCTCAGAACTGCCTGGGTGGTGTAAGAGCTGTGCACAGAGGGACATGCCCCATCTCCCACCTCAGCGTGACTGCAGCTTCTGCAGCAGGATACCCTCAGGCTCTGACCCCTGCTGAAGGTGGTCTCTTAGATTAGAGGCTTTTCAGATGGGCCTGTGTCTCTCTCAGACCCAGGTTCTCATTCCTGAAAGCAGGAGTGTGCTTCCTAAAAACTAACTTGTGTCTCCAGAAAGACATGGAGGGAGAGGGGCTGGGAGGGTGGGGGTGGGAGGAGCAAAAGCCACCCCCTTTTGGAGCAGTGGCCTCTGCCAGGGTTCTCCCCAAAGGCCACACTCCTGAGTATCCATTCATGTGCGCTTCCCCAGGGCCTACGTTCTGAAATTTCTCCTGTCTGTGGCTGCCAGGTGAATCATGCCAAGACGCCACTTTCACAGGTTAGAAGAACTTCATTCCGTGGTTCTGTACCGCATATGGGCTGATGGCCAGTGTCACACATTCAGGACACACCCGCACCTGGCTTCTGGCCCCTTCTTCTCTGTGATTGGAGACATTTGCTAACCACCATCGGCTTCCTTGTACTACAGAGCAGCTTTTCCCTTTCTACTAGATCGGCCATTGCCTTCATCTTCAGGTAATGGGAGACTGACCCCACCTGGGTCTCGTTCCGTGTCCTGATGTATCTGTAGGCATGTTCTGTGGCCCCAGCAAGTCCCTTTGGCCCCTCCCTCTCCTATGCCCACCTTTATTTACATCTCAGGCCCCTTGACTTGGCCCAGTGGTGACCAAGGTGAAATTTCTGCTCACCTAAGACTTAGCTCTAGGCAGGTACCTCTGGCACAGCCTCCTTCCTCTGGGAGCTGGCAGGGCTGCGTGATCCTAGGGCGCCCTCTCATGGTTGAAGATGCTCACAAGCCTCATCTATATTTTTTCCCTTTTGCTCTTCCAAATTAACCTTTTCCTGGGGTCATTTATTCTGGACTCTGTGGGTGCCTCTGTTCCCAGAGGCAGAGTCAGGCAGTTGGTCACAAACAAACACAAACACTCATGGAGTGCCTCCTGCATTTGTGCATACTTACATGCTAGTAGTCACTCTGCTGGCACTGGGGATACAAAAGTGAATATTGGGCCCAGAGAGATTTTGATCCAATCACCTCGGTTCACAGATGGAGAAGCTTCAGCCTTCAGAAGCAGAGAGATGTGCCAAGCTCATTTGGTTGTGTGGGCTTGACACAAAACTCAGGTGTCCTGACTATCACAGGAAATCAAGTCAGTTTCCATCTCACTGACTTGATGAAACCCCTGGATGTCGGCCGGGCGCGGTGGCTTACGCCTGTAGTCCCAGCACTTGGGAGGCCAAGGCGGGCGAATCATGAGTTCAGGAGATCGAGACCATCCTGGCTAACACGGTGAAACCCTGTCTCTACTAAAAAAATACAAAAAATTAGCCGGGTGTGGTGGCGGGCACCTGTAGTCCCAGCTACTTGGGAGGCTGAGGCAGAATGGCGTGAACCTGGGAGGTGGAGCTTGCAGTGAGCCAAGATCGCGCCACTGCACTCCAGCCTGGGCAACAGAGGCTCCGTCTACCAAAAAAAAAAACCAAACCCTGGATGTCATAGTAACAAAGCTTAGACCTCACTATTGATATTTTCAGGAATTGCATTCCTCATTTCTCATGTCTGGGAGATTTTAGCTATTGGAATGGGTAAAATCCAGGGGATAGACTCCCCTGGAAACTCAAATTTGGGCTGTTCTCTGTCAGTGCTCTGTTCTTAGGGGTCACTCCATTGTCAGCACTGCCAGGCATTGTCTCATCTGCAAACCTTGCTCATGTCTGCACAGACTGGACATTCTTTCAGGGCATAGGTCATGCCATTGTCACTCACCAGCATAGTCCAGGGCCTTTGGTGATACCTAACACGTGACTGAGAAAGGCTACTTCACTTTTTTTTTTTGAGACAGGGTCTTGCTCTGTCACCCAGGCTGGAGTGCAGCAGCACAGTCAGCTCACTGCAGCCTCCATCCTGGGCTCAGGTGATCCTCCTGCCTCAGTCTCCCAAGTAGCTGGGACTATAGGTGTGCACCACCACGCCTGGCTAATTTTTTTTCTCTTTTTTCCTTGAGACGGAGTTTTGCTTTTGTTGCTCAGGCTGGAGTTCAATGGTGCTATCTCGGCTCAACGCAACCTCCGCCTCTCAGGTTCAAGTGATTCTCCTGCCTCAGCCTGCCGAGTAGCTGGGATCACAGGCTCTTGCCATCACACCCAGCTGATTTTTATATTTTTAGTAGAGATAGAGTTTCTCCATGTTGGTCAGGCTGGTCTTGAACTCCTGATCTCAGATGATCCTCCCGCTTCAGCCTCCCAAAGTGCTGGGATTACAGGCTTGAACCACCACGCCCGGCCACACCTGTCTAATATTTTTAAACATTTTTTGTAGAGACAGGGTCTCACTATGGTGCCCAGACTGGTCTCAAACTCCTGGGCTCAAGTGATCTGCCTCCTTCATCCTCCCACAAAGTGCTGGGATTACAGGCAGGCAGTGACTTTCCTGTCCCTGCGGGTCGTTGAGTATATGCTGGCGATGCTTAGTGGTGGTACTCGGGAAGCAATTCAGGCACTAGATGCCTGGTGGACCCCTGTCCTGATACATATATATAATATTATCTATAACGTATATAATATACATATGTAATATATAAGTAGCTGGGATTACAAGTGCATGCCACCGTGCCTGACTGATTTTTGTATCAGTAGAGACAGGGTTTCACCATGTTGGCCAGGCTGGTCTTGAACTCCTGACCTCAGGTGATCCCCCCAACTCGGCTTCCCAAAGTGCTGGGATTATAGGCATGAGCCTGCGCTGGATGCTGTCCTGATATTTTTTGACCCTGCTCGCCATCATGAAGTGCTGGACTTAGTCAAGAGTTGGAAACTCGCACTCTGCAGGAAGTGAGGAGTCTGAGGGAAGCGTGCTGGGTGACTGGGTGAAAGGAGAAGGGGGCAGTGGCTGCCCCTCAGCCTTGGCCAGCTGCTGCTCAGCAAGGTGGGAACCCCATGTGGCTTCATGTTTTGATTTTTCAGCAGAAACTGGACATTCAGATTTTAATGTGAAAAGTCCTGATTTTGGATGCTGGTAACTAACCAAACCATATAAAGCCATTTGGTGGGCTGTGCTACCACCCATGTGCTTATTACTTTGCAACTTCAGGTCAAAGATTCCTAGTTTTCACTCTGTGCAGTAACTCTAGGAACAAAAACTGCCAAGGGCACAGTTACGCCCAACCCATCGGTATGACTCCTTCCTTCTCCCTCCTTTGTTTTCTTTCTTTTGTGTGTGTCGGAGTCTCGCTGTGTCGCCCAGGCTGGAGTGCAGTGGTGCAATCTCGGCTCACTGCAAGCTCCGCCTCCTGGGTTCACGCCATTCTCCTGCCTCAGTCTCCCAACTAGCTGGGACCACTAGCACCCGCCACCACGCCTGGCTAATTTTTTTGTATTTTCAGTAGAGACGGGGTTTCACCATGTTAGCCAGGATGGTCTCGATCCCCTGACCATGTGGTCTGTCCACCTCGGCCTCCCAAAGTGCTGGGACTACAGGTGTGAGCCACCCGTGCTTGGCCGTTTCCTTCTTTTTATTTTTATGCCATCAAAGAGCTGGGCTACCTGAGCACCTTGCCCTTACCCACATCCATCCCATCTCCCCTGAGGAAGAACCAGCGCTGGGCTTCCTTAGAACACTGTATCTGCAATGCTTCCAGAGGCCACCAGAGGGCAGGGTGGAATGCCGAAAACTATCGGTTTGGGCTAGTGAGGGGGTGGGGGTTGTGATCTCAGTCTGGCATCCAGGTTTGAGGGTTCAGAAAGGCATCTAGGGTTGCTCCCTGAGGGTGCAGTGTGGCTTACCATTCCCAGACACACCTCCCAGTGGATGCCCATCACCTCGTTTCTGGACCATAGGAGCAACTTACTTTCTTAAAAAAAGAAAAAAAGGCCACCCAGGCTGGAGTGCAATAGCACTAGCCACCACCACCAGCTAATTAAAATAAAATTTTGTAGAGCTGGCGGTCTCACTATGTTGCCTAGGCTGGTCCCAAACTCCTGGGTTCGAGCAATCCTCCTGCCCTCAGCCTTTGAAAGTACTGGATTAGAGGCATGAGCCACTGTGCCTGGCCCATAGGAGTAATTTTCTATTGGTACTTTCTGTCCTTAGCTGTTTTCCCCTAACACACACTGTCCCTCATGCCCCTCAACCACCCAGCAGTCACTGATACCAGCTTGGTCTGCCCCAGACCCACTCGCTATAGACCTTGTCAAGAGCCTTCAATAGCTCCTTGTTACATAAAGCTGGACCATCCAGTTTCTCAGAAGTGGAGCATCGAGATGCTGATCCCAGTTAGGTGAGTGGGAGTGAGCTGGAGAGGCTCTTATTTCCTTCATCTCAGTGTAATTGTAAAGGCAGGCCTTGCTGTTCCAACTTCATACATGAGGAGATGAAGCACGCGGAGAAAAGTGTCTGCCATCAAACTGAACTCAAGTATTTTCTGAGTGTCCGTGCTTGATGGTGTAGGGGATACAAAAAAACCTGAAGATAGGGTTCCCATCCTCAAAGAGACTATACAACCTGTTAGGAAAACATGATACTCATCTAAAAATATAACCAACTCCCAGCAACTTTCAAGTAGATGGTACAATAGCAACAGTGGGAACGTCAGAGAGAGGTCTCCGGATGTAAGGGTCAGGGAAGGCTTCACAAAGGAAGTAGTGGTCTTCAAACAAAGGCATGTGCACCCCAAGAGGTACAAAAAGAATTTTCACTCTTTTTATTTTTGTTTGTTTAATTTTTAAATTTTTATTTATTTACTTACTTTTTGAGATGGAGTCTTGCTCTGTAGCCCAGGCTGGAGTGCAGTGGCGCAATCTCGGCTCACTGCAACCTCTGCCTCCCACGTTTAAGAGATTCTCCTCAGCCTCTCGTGTAGCTGGGATTACAGGCATACAACTCCATGTCCAGCTAATTTTTGTATTTTTATTTTTATTTTATTTATTTGTTTTTTGAGGCGGAGTTTTTGCTCTGTCACCTGGGCTGGAGTGCAGTGGCACAATCTTGGCTCACTGCAAGCTCCATCTCCCGGGTTCAAGCAATTCTCCTGCCTCAACCTCCTGAGTAGCTGGGATTACAGGTGTGCACTACCA
>NW_012100320.1:2812301-2813498 GCF_000951045.1 Mandrillus leucophaeus | reverse complement strand
TTTTTTTTTTTTTTTTTTTTTTTTTGGCAGAGTCTCACTCTGTCACCCAGGCTGGAGTACAGTGGCTCGATTTTGGTTCACTGCAGCCTTGACTTCCCCGGCTCAGGCACTTCTCCCACCTCAGCCTTCCAAGTAGCTGGGACCATAGGCACGTGCCATCACACCTGACTAATTTTGTTTATTTTTTGCAGAGGCAGGGTCTCACTATGTTGCCCAGGCTGGTCTCAAACTCCTGGACTCCCAAGACTGATGTGACTTGTTTTGGCCAGTGAACTATGAGCAAAAGTGTCTCTTCTGGGTAGAAGCATTTAAGAGCCAGTGTATGATTCTCCTTCTTACCTTCTCTCTGCCATGGTGACTGATGACATTTTAGCTGATAGAGTCTGGATCCCTGAGTGATGATGGCATGGATCAGGACCCCAACCAGCTTGTGATGGACATAGAGTTTTGGTGGGGAAGATGGGGAGGAACCTTTGTTGGTTTAAGCAACATAGATTTTGATGTTGGTTGTTATTACAGCATAATTTAGTGGATATGCTACAGAGGACAAATATGTCTCACCCATCCTAAATGTTTTTTTATTTGAGACAGAGTCTTGCTCTGTCACCCAGGCTGGAGTGCAATGGCGTGATCTTGGCTCACTGCAACCTCTGCCTCCCAGGTTCAAGCGATTCTCCTGCCTCAGCCTCCTGAGTAGCTACAATTACAGGCGTGTGCCACCATGCCTGGCTAATTTTTGCATTTTTAGTAGAGATGGAGTTCCGACATGTTGGCCAGGCTGGTCTTGAACTCCTTGACCTCAGGTGATCCACCCACCTTGGTCTCCCAAAGTGCTGGGATTACAGGCTTTTTTTTGTTTTGTTTTGTTTTTTGAGACAAGGTCTCACCCTATTGGCCAGACTGGAGTGCAGTGGTGAGATCACGGCTCACTGAAACCTCAGCCTCTCAGGCTCAAGTGATTCTCCCACCTCAACCACCTGAAGAGCTGGGATTACAGGCATGTGCCATCACATCTGCCTAATTTTTGTATTTGTATTTTTATTTATTTGTTTATTTTTTTGAGAGAGTCACGCTCTGTCACCCAGGCTGAAGTGCAGTGGCACGATCTCGGCTCACTGCAACCCCTGCCTCCCGGGTTCCAGCGATTCTCCTGCCTCAGTCTCCCGAGTAGTTGGGATTACAGGTGCGTGCCACCAC
>NW_012100320.1:2809748-2812146 GCF_000951045.1 Mandrillus leucophaeus | reverse complement strand
GGCAACCTCCGCCTCCCGGGTTCAAGTGATTCTCCTGCCTTGTCCTCCTGAGTAGCTGGGACTACAGGCGCATGCCACTATGCCCAGATAATTTTTGTATTTTCAGTAGAGATGGGGCTTCACCATGTTGGTCAGGCTGTTCTCGAACTCCTGACCTTGTGATCCACCCACCTTGGTTTCCCAAAGTGCTGGGATTACAGGCGTGAACCACTGCGCCCGGCCTAATTTTTTGTATTTTTATAGAGATAGGGTTTCACCATGTTGGCCAGGCTGGTCTTGGACCCATTGCCTCAAGTGATCCTCCTGCCTCAGCCTCCCAAAGTGCTGGGATTACAGGCATGAGCCATCGCATCTGGCTAATTTTTGTATTTTTAGTAGAGATGGGGTTTTGCTATGTTGCCCCGGTTGGTCTCAAACTCCTGGGCTTAAGTGATACACCTACCTCAGGCTTCCAAAGTGCTAGGATTATAGGCATGAGCCATAATGCCTGGACCTTCATCCTAGATCTTAGGAGATCTAGTAAGTTGTTGATCTGGTATTTGGTATGTTGGGAGATCTGGTATTTGGTATGTTGGAGATCTGGTGTTTGGTATGTTGGTGATCTGGTTTTGGTATGTTGGAGATCTGGTATTTGGTATGTTGGTGATCTGGTTTTGGTATGTTGGTCTGCTATTTGGTATGTTGGGAGATCTGGTATGTGGTATGTTGGAGATCTGGTATTTGGCATGTTGTTGATCTGGCATTTGGTATGTTGGTGATCTGGTTTTGGCATGTTGGAGATCTGGTATTTGGTATGTTGGGAGATCTGGTATTTGGTATGTTGGGAGATCTGATATTTGGTATATTGTCTTGATGTGTAAAAATCTCTGGGGCTTGAAACAAAGAAACAATTTGAAATATTGATTTCAATATTGAGAAAGTGAATGACTCAAATGATTGTATTATAGATCCTTCCTACAACCTAAGCTTTCCCAATGTTTTGCTTTCAAATGGAAGGAGCTGAAACACATTTTGTTGTCATCTGCTTGATGATTAGGTGGTACTGAGTGAATTTGCTAGAACTTCTTCCTTTCCCAGGTACTTATGTGAATAAGATACCTCAGCATTACCATGTATGAGATTGAAACATTGAACCGGGTGCGGTGGCTCAAGCCTATAATCCCAGCACTTTGGAAGGCCGAGGCCGGTGGATCACTAAGTCAGGAGATCGAGACCATTGTGGCTAATACGGCAAAACCCCGTCTCTACTAAAAATACAAAAAATTAGCAGGATGTGGTGGTGGGCACCTGTAGTCCCAGCTACTCAGGAGGCTGAGGCAGGAGAATGGCGTGAACCTGGGAGGCGGAGCTTGCAGTGAGCCGAGATCGCGCCACTGCACTGCAGCCTGGGTGACAGAGTGAGACTCTGTCTCAAAACAAAAACAAAAACAAAACAAAACAAAACAAAAAAAACCAGATTGAAACGTTGAAATAAAATTGAGGCTAGCCAGGTGCGGCGGTGTGCACCTGTAGTCCCAGCTACTCAGGAGACGGAGGCAGGAAGATCACTTGAGCCTAGAAGTTCAAGGCTGCAGTGAACTATGATCATGCCTGTGAACAGCTACTGCACTCCAGGCTGTGCAACATAGCCAGACTCTCTCTCTCAAAAAACAAAAAAAGACAACAACAACAACAACGAAAAAACAGACTAAGCATGATGACTCACACCTGTAATCCTAGCACTTCGAGAGGCCAAGGCTTGAGCCCAGGAGACCAGCCTGGGCAACAAAGTGAGTCCCCTCGCTCTCCAAAAAATTAGCTGAGCATGGTCATGCACACCTGTATTCCTGTCTACATAGGAGGCTGAGGCAGGAGAGTGCCTGAGCCCAAGAGGTTGAGGCTGCAGTGAACCATGTTTGCACCACTGCCCTCCAGCCTAGGCAACAGAGCAAGACTCTGTCTCAGCAAAACAACCAACCAGCCAACAAAAACATTGATGCTTATCACTGTCTCACTCTAGCATGAGAACATCTATCTCAATATAAGTTGTATTTCCTATACAATTTTATGTCTTATATTTAAGAATTCTTGGCCAGGCGCGGTTGCTCACGCCTGTAATCCTAGCTAGCACTTTGGGAGGCCAAGGCGGGCGGATCACCTGAGGTCAGGAGTTCGAGACTAGCTTG
Source organism: Mandrillus leucophaeus (assembly GCF_000951045.1). Taxonomy (NCBI): domain Eukaryota; kingdom Metazoa; phylum Chordata; class Mammalia; order Primates; family Cercopithecidae; genus Mandrillus; species Mandrillus leucophaeus. The sequence continues at coordinate 2,809,981 of NW_012100320.1, read as the reverse complement.
ACCAACATGGAGAAACCCCATCTCTACTAAAAATACAAAAAGTGGCCGGGCGCGGTGGCTCTCGCCTGTGATCCCAGCACTTTGGGAGGCTGAGGCGGGCGGATCACGAGGTCAGGAGATTGAGACCATCCTGGCTAACATGAAACCCCGTCTCTACTAAAAATACAAAAAAATTAGCTGGGCGTAGTGGTGGGCACCTGTAGTCCCAGCTACTTGGGAGGCTGAGGCAGGAG
>NW_012100320.1:2806373-2807306 GCF_000951045.1 Mandrillus leucophaeus | reverse complement strand
TCTCCTGCCTCAGCCTTCCGTGTGGCTGGGACTACAGGTGCCCACCACCGCGCCCGGCTAATTTTTTAATTTTTAGTAGAGACGGGTTTTCACCGTGTTAGCCAGGATGGTCTCAATCTCCTGACCTCAAGATCCGCCCGTCTCGGCCTCCCAAAGTGCTGGGATTACAGGCGTGAGCCACCGCGCCTGGCCTTCTTTCTTTTTTTTTTTTTTTTGAGAGGGAGTCTTACACTGTTGCCCAGGCTGGAGTGCAGTGGCACGATCTTGGCTCACTGCAACCTCCGCCACCTGGGTTCAAGCAATTCTCCTACCTTAGCCTCCCGAGCAGCTGGGATTACATGCATGAACCACCATGCCCGGCTATTTTTTGTATTTTTAGTAGAGACAGAGTTTCACCATGTTGGCCAGGCTGGTCTCAAACTCCTGACCTCAAGTGATCCGCCCGCCTCTGCCTCCCAAAGTGCTGGGATTACAGGCATGAGCCACTGCACTTAGCCTCTTTTTCTTTTCTTTTCTTTTTTTTTTTGAGACAGAATCTTACTCTGTCACCCAGGCTGGAGTGCACTGGGGTGATCTCAACTCACTGCAACCTCTGCCTCCTGGGTTTAAGCGCTTCTAATGCTTCAGCCTCCCGAGTTGTTGGGATTACAGGTACGCATCACTGTGCCCAGCTAATTTTTGTACTTTTAGTAGAGATGGGGTTTTGCTTTGTTGGCCAGGCTGGACTTGAACTCCTGGCCTCAAGCAATCTGCCCGCCACCTCGGCCTCCCAAAGTGCTGGGATTACAGGCGTGAGCCACTGCATCCAGTTTTAGTATTTCTTTTTTTTTTTCTTCTTTTTTCTGTTTTTTTGAGACGGAGTCTCGCTCAGTCGCCCAGGCTGGAGTGCAGTGGCCGGATCTCAGCTCACTGCAAGCTCCGCCTCCCGGGTTT
>NW_012100320.1:2800392-2806288 GCF_000951045.1 Mandrillus leucophaeus | reverse complement strand
TCTCGATTTCCTGACTTCGTGATCCGCCCGTCTCGGCCTCCCAAAGTGCTGGGATTACAGGCTTGAGCCACTGCGCCCGGCCCAGTTTTAGTATTTCTAATAGAAAAAAATAGTTGCAAAGAAATCACATCCTTTGGAACTATTTTTATATTTTTGTGTGGAGACAGGGTCTCAGTCTACTCAGGCTGGAATGCAGTGGTATGATCATTCCTCACTGTAATTTGAATACTTGGCCTCAAGCAATCCTCCTACCATAGCCTCCCAAAGTTCTGGGATTACAGATATGTCCCACTGTGCCCAGCCTTTTGCAACTATTTAAACATGGTTAAACTTTTTTTAAATCAAATTTTAAAATTTCTTTTTTTTTTTTTTTTTGAGACAGAGTGTTGCTGTTGTCTCCCAGGCTGGAGTGCAATGGTGTGACCTCGGCTCACTGCAACCTCCACCCCCCAGGTTCAAGCGATTCTTCTGCCTCACCCTCCCGAGTAGCTGGGATTACAGGCAACCGCCACCATGCCCAGCTAATTTTTGTATTTTTAGTAAAGACAGGGTTTCACCGTGTTGTCCAGGCTCATCTTGAACTCCTGACCTCAGGTAATTCACCCACCTTGGCCTCCCGAAGTGTTGGGATTACAGGTGTGAGCCACCACGCCCGGCCTAAAAATTTCACTTTTAAAACAAGCTTTATTGAAGGGGTACATAATTTTAAAAAATGTTTAGGGTATGCATGAGCTAAATTATTGAAAGACTACAGTCTTGAGAGATGAGCTAGAGGTTGCTTGGCAAAGGAGGAGGAGAAAGAGATTCTTTGTAGGAGAAAGAGAGGGTTCTGTGAGTGGACTTGTTCACGGAAGGGAGTAATCTGAGATAAGCTGGAAATGTATCCATCCTGGGCAACAGAGGGATACCCTATCTCTACAAAAAATACAAAAAGTAGCTGGGCATGGTGGCATATACCTGTAGTCCCAGCTACGTGGGAGGCTAAGGCAGGGGCTTTCGCTTGAGCCCAGGAGGTGGAGGTTGCAGTGAGCTGAGATCACGCTATTGCATTCCAGCCTGGGCACTGGAGTGAGACCATATCTTAAAAAAAAAAAAAAAAAGCTGGAAATGTAAGTTGGGGTCAGACTAACAGGAAGTAGGCTGAGGCATTTCTGTTTATTATTAATTTTAATTATGTAAGTTATGCATGATTACAATCTCCTTGTAAAAAACTGAAGCTTTATGAATAGCCTAGGACTATCACTTCCATTTCTGGTCTCCAGAGGTGACCTTGGTTTTCAGTTGGTGTAAGTTCATCTGGCACATGCCACAGGTCTCTACGTGGCAGAATGTCCAAGCTAAGGAGTTTTAGCTTCGTTACAGGGTCATTGGCAACCGGGGGCTGGAGTAGAGCTGGGAATTTCTACAGGACTTATTACTCCTTTGTGTTTTGCACCTGGGGTTTGCTCGCTTAGATAATAAGAGTTGTGATTTGGGAGTGAGGGAAGGAGTTGGGGGTAATCTTGGTGCAAGGCCTGTGACACTGTATTGTCAGCAGCTGTCATTAAGCACTGTGCCACTGGAAGGTAGAAGGTAGGGTGCAGAAAAGCAGATGGGAGGACATGAAATCCCATCTTTATTTGCTTATGGATAGGCCTGACGGGGTGGAAATGTCCTCTCTACAAACAGGTGGCCCTCTTAGTTTCTTTTGTGTCCCCACTTGTTTTTTTTTTTTGAAACACCGTGTTACTCTGTTGCCCAGGCCTGGAGTGCAGTGGTGCAATCTTGGCTCACTACAACCTCCAACTCCTGGGCTCAAGCGATCCTCCCACCTCAGCCTCCCGAGTAGCTGAGACCACATGTGCACGCCACCACATGCGGCTAATTTTTTGTATTTTTAGTAGAGATGGGGTTTCTCCATGTTGCCCAGTTTGGTCTTGAACTCCTGGGCTCAAGTGATCCACCTGCCTCGGCCTCCCGAAGTGCTGGGATTACAGGCGTGAGCCACCACACCTGGCCATGTCCCCACGTTGGATGAGACGAGGGTACAGAAAACTGTAATAACCATTCAAGTGTAATGAGCAACAGCAACTGATACTCGGCCTCAGTGCTGGAGACAATGCAGAGTGGTGTGGACAGTGGCAAAATGGACGGCCCAAGGTCTTTCTAAAGGGTGGTCATTATTCAGCCCCATCAACTGTGGTCCTGGGGCCATATGCATCAATGTTAGTCGCATCATCTGATTTTTCAAGAGACTGTAGAAATTGGGATTTTTTTTTTTTTTTTTTTTTGAGATGGATTCTCACTCTGTCACCCAGGCTGGAGTGCAGTGGTGCGATCTGAGCTCACAGTAAACTCTGCCCCCCGGGTTCAAGCGATTCTCCTGCCTCAGCCTCCCAAGTAGCTGGGACTGCAGGCATGGGTCACCACACCCGGCTAATTCTTGTATTTTTAGTAGAGGCAGGGTTTTGTCATGTTGGCCAGGCTGGTCTCGAACTCCTGACCTCAGGTGATCCACCTGCCTCAGCCTACCAAAGTGCTAGGATTACAGGCGTAAGGCACCTCACCCAGCCTTGGCTCAAACATTTCTTAAATGCTGTGTTGGCCAAATAAGCCATGTGCCTGCGGGCTGCATTTGGCTTCTGGGCTGTTAGTTTGTGTTCTCTGTTTCAGAGTTTCTTGTCTTTGTATATCATCCCCAGCGTGCCGCTGGCTCTATGATCTACATGACTGTGGAGGATCCTGGCCTTCTTAGGTAGATGCTGTGAGAATGGTTGACTTCACTCCCCATGTCTAGTTTGCACCCATATTCTGATATCCAGCTAGTAATAGAGCTCTGCCAAGAAGCTGGGGGCCTAGCAGAGGGTTCCAGAAGCATCCCAGGGAAGTCAGCCAATCTAGATTCATTAGACGCCAAGACCCCTCCAGGGAGTTGGTCCTGAGGCCTTCAGAGTCTTTCTCTCAGGCATCAGGGCGGGTTCTTGTGCCTCTCCCAGGACAGAGCCCAGTGGGAACACAGGCTGGTGACTATTTCTCAAAGGGCTTTGTCCTGTGACTGAAGCCAAGCCAGGGAGTCAGACACATGAAAACACACACACACACACACACACACACACACACACACACACACACCATCCCCAGACACATGAAAACACACACACACACACACACACACACACACACACACACACACACACACACCATCCCCCACACTTCCCAGACCTTTTCCCACACAGTCCCAGGACGGCCAGAAGGGCAGCTGGTCGTGGGAATGAACCGCAGCCTCCTCCCCCAGTGGCAGCTCCACCCTGCTCCATCTACTCCTGGCCGTGCCGTCCCACCCCCAACCCCCTTATTACTTCCAGAGAAGGAAGTAGCAGAACAATGTGGCACATCAGAGAATGGGCACAGAGCCCAGAGCCCCGTGCCCAGGATGGGTCCTCAGCAGGCTGTGGGCTCTGACCCCTGGCTGCCCTGCTCCCACTCAGGCGGCTTCCCCAAAGTGACTTCCTAGACCTTCTCTCCACCCCTGGAAGCTCGGCATGGCAGCCACTCTTCTGCCTTTCTGAGGTTGGCCTCTTCCCCGTTGTGCGGTGGCTAGCGTGTGACCTATTTCCTTCCGTCCTTCCTCACCCACACTCCCACACTCCATTTGGGTAGAGTTCCCAGTCTGAAGGGCTGAAGCCAGGCTTTGATGGAGATTTTGGCCAGCTGGAGCAGGTGGGAAGAAAGCATGATTTTTTTCTAAAGTTTTTCTCCAGAGGTCAGGCAAGGCAAGTTGTGAGAACAGAGACGGGGTTGGCGCAAGGGCGCCAGCGCCCCGAGGTCTCATTCTCACTTCTGGATGAGGCCGTCTCTGCCTTGGCAGACAAGTGGAAGTGCTTACAGGCCAGAGGAACAGAAAAAAAAAAATCACTAGTCATGCCCAGCTTCCTGGAGCTGGGAAGTTGGTGGGAACCACTACTTTTGTTTTTCCTGTTGGTCTAAAATAATGTTTTGCCTGGGACCGGAACCCTACACCCCAGGCAGGACTACCCCTTGCTCACTCCCAACTCTAGTGCTTTCAACTGCTTCACCTTCCGCCAGGCGCTTCCTGCCCTGTGAGCCAAGGGGCAGGGTTCCTCGCAAGTATTTTGCTGCCTCTAGAAGCCAGTTCCTCCCCCTGCCCCCAACCACGATCCTGACTCAAGGGTTGGTAGCGGGATCCAAGCTAGACCCTATGAGGTGGCTCAAGTGACCACTTGGAAAAGTCTTTATCGTGGAAAAGAACCGTAAGAGTCTACTCCCAACCTCAAATTTTAGCCGAGAAACAGGTACAAAGAGCACGTGTGCCTTGCCAGGATCAGCAGGCAGGAAAAGGGGGAGAACTAGGACTCGCGGGTTTTCTGACTCTTTGGTGATGTCTTTTAGGAACACCGTGCAATGTTGAAAGGCAGCTTTGGGAGGGAGCAGAAGAAAAACGCCAGGCTCTTGACATCCTGATCTTGCTTGGGCCTCGGAGAACCTTTATTTTTAATCTCCTTTTTCACCTCGAAAAAGTGGCGTTTGAATTGTCTTTGTTCTCCGCAGAGAGCTAACACCCATTCATATCAGCACCTCCTGCACTTGCGGGCTGAGCGGCCCACTTCTGCACTGATGCTGCCGTCTTCTCGTGCTTCTGCCTTGTTTCAGATATGTAAGTTACATCTCTCCAACTCTGCTGTAAGCTTTCATGCTTTACATTTCTTCACTGAATTTTACCAGACACAAAAGTATTCACTGAGCACCTAATGTGGCCCAGGCTTTTCACTTCTCACCCACATGGAGCTTTCAGTCCAACACGAGTGTCACACAGTGAACACAGAAGCAGCAGATGAATGCATTACAGATATGGCCATTGCCATGAGAGAATACACAGGGAACAGGGATGCTGCCAAAGGCTGTGTGAGGATGGGGAGCCAGCCCTGCCTCAGGAGGATCTGGGGAAGGGTGGTCCAGGTCAGGGGATAGTAAGAGGCTGGTCCTGTTTGAGGTCCTGAGAAGAAGCCAGGGTTGCTCCACCAAAGAGAAGAGCACGGGATGAGGCTGGAGGGGCAGGAGGGCTTAGATCCTCTACGACTTTTTGTTTTGTTTTGTTTTTAGAGACAGGGTCTCCCCCTGCTGCCCAGAGGTCTCACTCTGCTAGAGTACAGTGGTGCAGTCATACATAGCTCAATTGCAGCCTCAAATTCCTGGGCTTATGTGATCCTCCCACCTCAGCCTCCTGAGAGTAGCTGGGACTACAGGTGTGTACCACCATGCCTGGCTAATTATTAACTTTTTTTGTAAAGACAGGCTTTCCCTATGTTGCCCAGGCTGGTCTCAAACTCCTGGGCTCAAATGATCCTCCCACCTCAGCCTCCTGAATAGCTAGGACTACATGTATGCACCACAACACTTGGCCAGCTTTTTTTTTTTCTTTTTTTTTCTTGAGACTGAGCCTCAGTCCGTTGCCCAGGCTGGAGTACAGTGGCGCGATTGCAGCTCACTGCAACCTCCCGGGTTCAAGAGAGTCTCCTGCCTCAGTCTTCCGAGTAGCTGGGACCACAAATGCGCACCACCACGCCTGGCTAATTTTTGTACTTTTAGGAGAGATGGAGGTCTCAAACTCCTGGCCTCAAGTGATCCGCCCACCTCAGCCTCCCACAGTGCTGGGATTATAGGTGTGAGCCACTGTGGCTGGCCTAATTTTATTTTTTGTAGAAACAAAGTCTCACTATGTTGCCCAGGCTACTCTTGAACTCCTGGGCTGAAGTGATCCTCCTGCCTTGACCTCCCAAAGTGTTAGGATTACAGAAGTAAGCCTCTGGGCTCAGCTCACATTTTTGAATACATTTTATTACATTTACATGTATGGTTTTACCTACATGCAAACTTAGCACATTATATATATATATAT
>NW_012100320.1:2785487-2799982 GCF_000951045.1 Mandrillus leucophaeus | reverse complement strand
AGGCGGGCGGATCACAAGGTCAGGAGATCAAGACCATCCTGGCTAACACGGTGAAACCCCGTCTCTACTAAAAATACAAAAAATTAGCCGGGCATGGTGGCGGACGCCTGTGGTCCCAGCTACTCAGGAGGCTGAGGCGGGAGAATGGTGTGAACCCGGGAGGTGGAGCTTGCAGTGAGCCGAGATTGTGCCACCGCAGTCCAGCCTGGGTGACAGAGCAAGACTCCATCTCAAAAAAAACAAAAACCAAAAAAACCAAAAAACTGGCCGGGCGTAGTGGCTCACGCCTGTAATCCCAGCACTTTGGGAGGCTGAGGTGGGCGGATCATGAGGTCAGAAGATTGAGACCATCCTGGCTAACACAGTGAAACCCTGTGTATACTAAAAATACAAAAAATTAGCTGGGCATGGTGGCAGACACCTGTAGTCCCAGCTACTTGGGAGGCTGAGACAGGAGAATGGCGTGAACCTGGGAGGCGGAGCTTGTAGTGAGCCGAGATTGCACCACTGCACTCCAGCCTGGGCGACAGAGAGAGACTCCATCTCAAAAAAACAAAAAAAACCCAAAACCTATATAGCCTGGCCATCGTGGCAAAACCCCATCTCTACTAAAAATACAAAAATTGGCAGGGCACAGTGGCTCACGCCTGTAATTCCAGTATTTTGGGAGGCTGAGGCGGGCGAATCACCTGAGGTTCAGAGTTCGAGACCAGCCTGGCCAACGCGGTAAAACCCGGTCTTTACTATTAATGCAAAAATTAGCTGGGAGTGATGGTGCATGCCTGTAATCACAGCTACTTGGGAGGCTGAGGCAGGATAATCGCTTGAACCTGGGGGGCGGAGGTTGCAGTGAGCCGAGATTGCGCCATTGCGCTCTAGCCTGGGCAACAAGAGCAAAACTGTCTCAAAAAAAAAAGGAGTTGGGCGTAGTGGCGTACACCTGTAATCCCAGCTACCCAGGAGGCTAAGGCACAAGAATTGTTTGAACCCGGGAGGCAGAGGTTGCAGTGAGCTGAGATGGTGCCACTGTACTCCAGCATGGGCAACACAGCAAGGCTCTGCCTGAAAAAAAAGAAAAAAAGGCCGGGCGCGGTGGCTCACGCCTGTAATACCAGCACTTTGGGAGGCTGAGGCGGGCAGATCACGAGGTCAGGAGATTGAGACCATTTCTACTAAAAATACAAAAAAATTAGCCGGGTGTGGTGGTGAACACCTGTAGTCCCAGCTACTCGGAAGGCTGGGGCAGGAGAATGGTGTGAACCTGGAAGGCGGAGCTTGCAGTGAGCCAAGATTGCGCCACTGCCCTCCAGCCTGGGTGACAGAGTGAGACTCCATCTCAAAAAGAAAAAGAAAAACGCTTTATTGAGGTAATTGTAGACTTACATGCAGTAAGAAATAATAGTGAGAGATCCCTTACACACTTTTCCCAGTTACCCCAGTGGTAACATTCTACAAAACTATGGCACACTATCATAACCAGGATATCGACATTGATAACATCCACCAAACTTATTCAGATGTCCCCAGTTTTATTTGTGCTCGTGTGTGTGTATGTGCATGGGTGTGTAGTTCAGTACAATTTCATCACACATGTAGGTTCGTATATCCTCCACCGCTGAACGGTTCCAATACCACAAAGATCCCTCAGGGTTGCCCTTTGATATCCACACCTATTTCCCTCCTGACTCCTCCCAGCCCCCATTCCAAACTCCTGGCAACCTTCATTTTGAAAATGTTGTCATCTTTTTTTTGAGGGGACGGAATTTCACTTTTGTTGCCCAGGCTGGAAGCAATGGAGCAATCTCAGTTCGCTGCAACCTCCGCCTCCCGGGTTCAAGAGATTATCCTGCCTCAGCCTTCTGAGTAACTGGGATTACAGGTGCCCGCCACCACAGTGACTACTTTTTTTTTGTATTTTTAGTAGCAATGGGATTTTGGCATATTGGCCAGGCTGGTCTCGAACTCCTGGCCTCAAGTGATCTGCCCATCTCGGCCTTCCACAGTGCTGGGATTACAGGCGTGAGCTACCATGCCCGGCCGAAAATTTTGTCATTTCAAAAACTGTTACATAAGGCCGGGTGCGGTGGCTCACACATGTAATCCCAGTACTTTGGGAGGCGGAGGTGGGCCAATCACCTGAGGCCAGGAGTTTGAGACCAGCCTGGCCAACATGGTGAAACCCCATCTCTCCTAAAAATAAAAAAATTCGCCAGGCATGGTGGTGCACACCTGTAATCCCAGCTACTCAGGAGGCTGAGGCAGGAGAATTGCTTGAACCCAGGAGGCGAAGGCTGCAGTGGACGAGATTGCGCCACGGCACTCCAACCTGGGTGACAGAGTGAGACCCTGTCTCAAAAAACGAAAAAAACAGGCCAGCGTGGTGACTCACACCTGTAATCCCAGCACTTTGGGAGGCTGAGGCAGGCGGATCACAAGGTCAGGAGATCAAGACCATCCTGGCTAACATAGTAAAACCTGGTCTCTACTAAAAATACAAAAAATTAGCCAGGTGTGGTGGCAGGCACCTGTAGTTCCAGCTACTCGGGAGGGAGGCTGAGGCAGGAGAACGCCATGAACCTGGAAGGCGGAGCTTACAGTGAGCCAAGATTGCGCTACTGCTCTCCAGCCTGGGCTACAGAGCGAGACTCTGTCTCAAAAAAACAAACCAAAAAAAAAAACCAACACCAAAACTATTGTATAAATAGAATCATACAGTATGTAACCTTTTTAAAATCAGGGCCAGGCTCGTTGGCTCGTGTCTGTAATCCCAGCACTTTGGGAGGCTGAGGCAGGAGGATTGCTTGATTCTGGGAGTTTGAGACTAGCCTGGGCAACATAGTGAGATCCCATCTCTACAAAAAATTTAAAAATTAGCCTCATGTGGTGGTGCACACTTTCAGTCCCAGCTACTTGGGAGGCTGAAGTGGGAGGATCACTTGAGATTAGAAGTTCAAGGCGAGGCTTCAGTGAACTGTGATCATGCCACTGCATGCCAGTCTGGGTGACAGAGTGAGACAATGTCTCAAAACAACAACAACAAATAACCAGCATAATTCCTTGGAGAGTCATCCAAGTTGCTGTGTGTTGATAGTTCATTCCTGTTTGTTGCTGAGCAATATTCCATGGTGTGGATGCACCATGGTTTCTTTAACCATTCACCTACTGAAGGATACCTGAGCTAATTTTAAGTTTTTGCTATTATTATGAGTAAAGCTGCTATGAACATATGTGTACCGGTTTTTGTGTGAACATAAGTCTTCATTTCTCTGGGATAAATGCCCAGACATGCAATTTCTGGGTCATGTGGTAGCTGCACGTTTAGTTTTCGAAGAAAATGCCAAACTGTTTTCCAGAGTGACTGTGTTACTATTTTTTTTTTTTTTTTGATACGGAGTCTCACTCTGTTGCCCAGGCTGGAATGCAGTGGAGCGATCTTGGCTCACTGCAACCTCCACCTCCTGGGTTCAAGCGATTCTCTTGCCTCAGCCTCCTGAGTAGCTGGGACTACAGGTGTGTGCCACCACGCCTGGCTAATTTTTGTATTTTTAGTAGAGACAGGGTTTCACCATATTGGTCAGCCTGGTCTTGAACTCCTGACCTTGTGATCTGCCCGCCTTGGCCTCCCAAAGTGCTGGGATTACAGGTGTGAGCCACTGCACCCAGCCTGTGTTACTATTTCTTAAAGACTAGAGAGCATGTTTGTGTGCTAAAGGGGAAGATTTAGATTTTAGGAACCAGGTCCTTGAAGATGGGAGAGAGGAAGTTTCTATAGGTTTTGCAGAGGGATTGGCTAGTTTTTTGTTTTTTTTTTTTCTTTTTTTTTCAGACAGGGTCATCCGGGCTGGAGTGCAGTGGCATGATCACAGCTCACTGTAGCCTCGACCTCCTGGGCCCAAGCTATCCTCCTACCTCAGCCTCCCAAGTAGCTGGGACTGCAGGGGTGTATCAGCATGCCTGGCTAATTTTTTATTACTAGCCAATGTAGAGATGGGGGTCTCTCTACATTGTCCAGGCTGGTCTCAAACTCCTGGGCTCAAGCAATCTGCCTGCCTTGGCCTCCCAAACTGCTGGGATTATAGGTGTAAGCCACCATGCCTGGCCAGGATTGGCTAGTCTTTAGTAAAGGGACATCCATTGGGCGACAGAGTGAGACTCCATCTCAAAATAAAAAACAAAAAACAACAAAAACATTAAGAATAGAACTACTGTATGATCCAGGAATCCTACTACTGGGTATATATCCAAAGGAACTGAAATCAGCATGTCAAAGAGGTTTGTATTCCCGTGTTCACTGCAGCATTATTCACAACAGCCAACACATGGAAACCACCACAGTGCCCAACAACACACGAATGGATAAAGAAAAATGTACATATGGACAATGGGGTACTATTCAGCCTTAAAAAAAGAAGGAAACTATCATTTGCGACAACATGGATGAACCTGAGAGATGTTATGTGACACAAACCAGGCACAAAACAAGAAATACTGCATGATTTCACTTACATGTAGAGTGTGAAAAAATCAAACTCAGACCAAGAATGGTGGCTCAGACCTGCAATCCCATCCATTGCTTTGGGAGGCTAAGATAGGAGGATCCCTTGAGACCAGGAGTTTGAGACCAACCTGGGCAACACAGGGAAACAAAAGAGTAAAAAACAATTAGCCTAGGCATGGTGGCATGTGCCTGTGGTCCTAGCTACTCGGGAGACTGAGGCAGGAGGATCCTTTTGGGCCAGGAATTTGAGGCTCCAGTGAGCTATACTGGTTCCACTGCACTCCAGCCTAGGCAAAAGAATGAAACCCTGTGTCAAAAAAAACAAAAACTCAAAAAGTCAAACTCAGAAATAGAGAGTAAAGTGATGGTCACCAGAGGCCGGGGGCGGGTAGAGGAATTGGAAAAGTGTTGGTCAAAGGACACAAATTTTCAGTTAGACAAGAGGAGTAAGTTCAAGAGATCTATGTTACATCATGACGGCTAGAGTTAATAACAACATAGTGTATATTTGCAAAAAATGATAAGGATGTAAGATAATAAATATGTTAAAAAGCTTGATTTGGCTGGGTGCAGTGGCTCACGCCTGTAATCCCAGCACTTTGGGAGGCTGAGGCATGTGGATCACTTGAGGTCAGGAGTTCGAGACCAGCTTGGCCAACATGGTAAAAGCCCGTCTCTACTAAAAATACGAAAATTAGCCTGGCATGGTGGCGCACGCCTGTAATCCCAGCTACTTAGGAGGCTGAGGCAGGAGTATCGTTTGAACCCAGGAGGTGAAGGTTGCAGTGAGCCGAGATTATGCCACTGCATTCCAGCCTGGGCAACAGAGCGAGACTCCGTCTCAAAAAACAAAAACAAAAACAAAAAACAAAATGCTTTATTTAACCATTGATTAACTCTTCTATAATGTATACATATATGAAACATGATGTATACCATAAATATATACAATCTCAGTTAAAATTTTAAAAATATGCATAAAGAAATAATGATTTTTGTGGGAAATATTTTAACATAATTTTACACTTATGGTGCATGACTACTTTTATAATAAACTATTATCTCTCTTTGCCAAGAGAAACTGAGAAAAAAGAAATATCATTAGCTGGCAGTGGACTCAAATAGGAGAGTTTCAGTTATTCCAAATTTTTTGGCTTACTGTATAATTCAGTCCTATGTAAAAATCTGTAATTGGTAACAATGACTACTGAGTTTGGACCCAAGTATTTGCACTAAAGCTTTGACACATTAGGCAGTAGTGCAATCACAGCTCACTGCAGCCTTGACCTCCCGGGCTCAAGTGATCCTCCTGCCACAGCCTCCTGAGTAGCTGGAACCACAGGTATGTGTCACCATGCTGGCTATTTTTTTTTTTTTTTAATTTTTATAGGGTCTCCTCATTACCCACAGCTAGTCTTAAACTCCTGGGCTCAAGTGATCCTCCCACCTGGACCTCTCAAAGTATTGAGATTGTAGGAATGAGCTGCCATGCTCAGTCATAGACAGGTTACTTTCTAATCTCTCTTAACAAGTTTCTTCCTCTTAAAAAAAAAACAAAAAAAAAAACTTAGGGCTAATGAATAGTGAGAAATTAGTGAAGGCAAGCGTTAAGCTCCTGATACAGGTCAAAGACTTATTGAGGGGTTTAATTAAGGCAAAGGTTATGGTTGGAGAGTCAACATTTTGGACGTGAAATGATTTTTGGTGAAAACAAAGTTGAGGGTGTGACTACAGGAGTGAGCAGCTGCTGTGGAGTGCTGAAAATCTCACTGGAGATGCGAAAGTCAAGGAAGTGAGAGGAGCGTGGCTGAGAGGACATCACGTGGACCTTGGGCTCACCAAATATGACAACATTTGGGGCGAAGACAGAGGCAGAAAGGCATGAGCCAAATAAGGGGCATCAACCAGGAGCTTGGCTGATGACGTGAACCAAGATAGTATATCTAGAGGGTGAAGCCCCAGTGGAACAGGGATTTTGTGGGAGGGAGGGGAAGCTAAACACTGGTCTAGAAATGGCATTGGGGTGGCATTACCCACTTCTGACGCTGAGGCACGTGAGAATGAGAAACAATTCGCCTAATAGAGCTGCTGGAGAAGCAGCAGTTAGTGGATAGCCAAGTTTCAGGTAAAGCAAAGATGCTGAGAAAAGACTGAGGATGTGGAAGAGTTTGCTGATCATACGTTGCAGAAGGCACAGTGGGAGGGTATGGCTAGGGGCAGGAAGCAGAGTCTGATAGATTGCCAGTGTGAGGGCAAGGATGCAGGTGACAATAGATGAGAAGGAACTTGAACCTGTGGTGGTGACTGGGGTAGACAGGGATAGAGGGGTGATGGGATATAGTGCTGTCGTAGAAGTTTCTGTGATGATAGACATGTTCCATATGTATACTCTGTAATACTGTGGCTGCTAGCCACATGTGACTATGAAGCATATGAAATGTGGCTAGTGGGCCGGGCGAGGTGGCTCACGCCTGTAATCCCAGCACTTTGGGGGGCCGAGGTGGGTGGATCACCTGAGGTCAGGAGTTCGAGACCAACCTGGCCAACATGATGAAACCCCGTCTACTAAAAATATAAAAATTAGGCCGGGCATGGTGGCTCACGCCTGTAATCCCAGCACTTTGGGAGGCCGAGGCGGGTAGATCATGAGGTCAAGAGATTGAGACCATCCTGGCTAACACTGTGAAACCCCGTCTCTACTAAAAATACAAAAAGCCAGGTGTGGTGGCGGGCACCTAATAGTCCCAGCTACTTGAGTGGCTGAGGCAGGAGAATGGCGTGAACCCAGCAGGCGGAGCTTGCAGTGAACCGAGGTGACGCCACTGTACTCCAACCTGGGAGACAGACTCTGTCTCAAAATAAATAAATAATAAATACATAAAAATTAGCCGGGTGTGGTGGTGGGCACCTGTAATCCCAGCTACTTGGGAGGCTGAGGCAGGAGAATGGCGTGAACCCAGCAGGCGGAGCTTGCAGTGAACCGAGGTGACGCCACTGTACTCCAACCTGGGAGACAGACTCTGTCTCAAAATAAATAAATAATAAATACATAAAAATTAGCCGGGTGTGGTGGTGGGCACCTGTAATCCCAGCTACTTGGGAGGCTGAGGCAGAAGAATTGCTTGAACCTGGGAGGCAGAGGTTGCAGTGAGCTGAGATCATTCCACTGCACTCCAGCTTAGGCGACAGAGTGAGACTTGGTTTCAAAAAAAGAAAAATGTGGCTAGTGGGACTGAGGAATTGAACTTTTAACTTTATTTCATTTTAATTAATTTAGATTTAAAGACTTCAGTTTTTGTGAATTTTTCACTTGCCAGGTGGCTATCAGGGTGGCCACTCCTTCAAACAGAAAGCTGTCCAGAGAGCTTCTGACTCTTCCACCATGCAGATCCAGACAAAGCACAGTATCAGGCAACTTGGGATCCAAATTCTAACTACACCACTTAATCGCTTTGAATTAAAGCTAGCATGTTAACATGTCTGGTATAGACAGACCCTCATTAAATATTGGATGACAGAATAAATCTCCCTGAGGTTTAATTCTCTTCATCCTTAAAATGAGGGTGGAGAGCTGTTCTCAAATGTAGTACTTTGCCCATGATGCTCAATAAATGGTCGCTATTATTGACATAGTGAGTTCTGAATATTTGTTGATTCATGGGTCAAAAACTGCCCTTCAGGTCAAAGGGTTATTTGTCCAGGAACGGGCTGGCAGAAGTGAGACATTCCAGCTCCCTTTGAGGGCCAAGAGGATTGCCCAGGTCTCTGGGACTATGCGATGGGGTAGATCAGGGCTGGGTTTAAGTGTTCGATTTTGCTAAGTACTAATGTAAGAACGTACCTGACTTGAACCTGGAGGAGTAGGTAGGGATAGCTGAGGGACAAAGTGGAGGATCTTAAAGTGAACCAGAGTATAAGACCAGCCTTGCCTGAATATCTCGTGATAATCTGGGCAGTTTGGGTATCATTTACCACTTTTAATTTGTGCTGAAAAAGCCTTAGCTTGGCAGCTCCAACCTTTCTTCTGTACCTCCATCCCCATCATCCAAAACCCAAAAGCATGCTGTTTGTGAAGTAGAGTAACCATATCCTGGGATGACTGATGTGAGACATTTGTGAACTGAAAGTCATAGTGACCACCGATCTGGAGTATCACCCTTTCTCCAAATTACCACCCTTTCTGCAAAGCTGTCCTTAATTCCCTAAATTACTCTCTCTGTGGCATTCCTCAGATTGAGCACTTACTTACCTGGTATTGTGATGGCCTGTGTCTCTTCCCTTGACCAGATTGTGACATCCAAGGCAGGAACCTTGCCTGGTTGATTACGGAATATTCTTGGACTTCAGCACATGCCTGGAGCACACAGTAAGTAGCTATTCAATAATTATTTGTTGGCTGGGCACGGTGGCTCATGCCTGTAATGCCAGTACTTTGGGAGGCCAAGGAGGGTGGATCACCTAAAGTCAGGACTTCAAGACCAGCTTGGCCAACATAGTGAAACCTCGTCTCTACTAAAAATACAGAAATTAGCCGGGCATGGTGGTACACGTCTGTAATCCCAGCTACTCAGGAGGCTGAGGCAGGAGAATTGCTTGAACCCGGGAGGTGGAGGTTGCAGTGACCTGAGATCGTGCCACTGCTCTCCAGCCTGGGCCACAGAGTGAGACTCCATCTCAAAAATAAATAAATAATTATTTGTTGAATAACTGAATGGATGTAATCTGAGGTGACAGTGACCCACCGTGATGTGAGATAATGTGACCTCTTGATTGCAATCTGGGTTGACTGTGAACAAAGTCGGGGCTTTTGATGATTATGTTGAAGTGCCTGTGATTGTAACCTGCAAGGACTGTGATCTGAGGGGTCTGCGCACCGGTGACTGTGGCCTTCAGGCACTAATCTGTGATAAGGACCAGAAGGGGATAACTGAACTAGTAACCTTGCATGATCGATTGAAGTAACTTGCACTGATTGTGATCTGAAGTCACTGTGAACAAGTTAGTGACGACGCTTTCCACAACTGTCTTGCTGTAACTGTGCTCATGATCTACAGAGTTCTGGCTTCAGATGACCGACCTTAAGCCAGTGCTTGGAGCAGCCTTGACGATTGAGATGTGTGCCAGATGCTGAGATTGTTGATCTACGCTGACAGCTGAGGTTCTGCATTATGAGTTGAGATAACAGATCTGTGGGCCTGGACTCAGACTGGGAATGGTGCTAATATGTGTGTAGTTCTCTTAGATTTCTGATTTTGTTTTAATATCCTCCCAAATGGCACAGCCCTGTTCGGCCCCACGCAAAAGAGCAATAGGGATGAGGACCAGGTTGAGTCAATCCTCACAGAAAACTCTACAGGAAACACAACGCATCTTCTGGGCCGCGCTGCCGCAGCGGCGGGCAAAGCCACCGCCTTGGCCATGGCCTCCATCACAGCCTGCCCTTCATTCGGACCCCCTACCCCCACCCCCACGATTGGTCCCTGGTGCGCCTGCTCGGAGGCGGGGCGGAGCTTTGCCCTTTGTTGTGGGCCCCAGTTTCCCAGGACACCGCGCGGCGCTGGGGTGGGGCTAGGCAGATGAGGCAGTCGGGGGCGGGGCGGCTGCGGCGGCGTCGGCGGCGGCCGGGGAGGGTCAGTTGGAGGCAGGCGCTCGCTGAGGCAGGAGGAGGCGCTCGGCCCGCGGCCTGACAGGGACTTAGCCCGCAGAGATCGACCCCGCGCGCGCGACCCCACACCCACCCACTCATCCACCTATCCACTCCCTGCGCCGCCTCCTCCCACCCTGAGCAGAGCCGCCGAGGATGATAAACACCCAGGACAGGTAACGGCCCGGCCCAGGCTCCCCGCCCCCATCCTCCCTCATCTGCTCCAGAGGGCCTCTCCCATACCCCCAGCCGGCCCCCGTCCCCCGCAACGGGGCCATCCGCCCCAGCCAGCTCCCTTCACCACTGTAGTCACCCCAGTCCGGTCCTCAGCCCTGCAGCTGGGCCGCCTTATGTCCTTTAGCCCCTTCTCTTCAGCCGGGCCCATCCCCCTCATCCGGGCCTCCTCCTCCCCTAAAGCCCCCAAAAGCCGGAACCCAACCTTCCAACCAGGTCCCCTTTTTTTCCTTAGCCCCACCGAACTGTGCCCCATTCCCCAAACTGGGCTTTCCCCCGCATCCAGATTCCCCAAGTTGTTTCCTGTCTTCCTCAGATCTTTCTTACTCCCCTTATAAGTCACTTAACCCTTCGGTTTGAATCCCCTCCCTGATGAAAACTGCACCCCCCACCCAGACTCTTCTCGTATCACTGCCCCCCGCCCAAAGTCAGCCTCCACCCCTCAGTTCTCAGTTACCCCCACTCATCACCCTCCCCCCATTCTCTTCAGGCCTAGCAGTCCTTACACGTATGTCCAGCCTTCTGGTCCCATACTTCAGCTTTATCTTTCCCCCACCTGCCTCCCTCCACACCCCTCTCCCAGTTAGGCCCCATTTTCCCAGTCTCCTAACGTCATTCCTTTTATTTATCAAACACTGGGTTTGATTCTGTGCTCCATCCTATTGCCCCAATGGTATACCCCTAACACTCTTGGAAACATTCTTACCCTGTAAACATCTTTCAGCTGGGACTCATCCTTCTCCTTCCCCTCTTAACTGAACCCCATCTTTGGATCATCAGATCACAGGACTCAGCCATCCCGCTTCCAGTGAACCTTCCCCCTGTACCTCCAGTGCCTTCAAACCAAGCTCTATATTCTGGACGCTAGGCCTTTGCAATTTCCTCCCTCAAAACCCGACCCTAGTCTTCCCCCATTAATTAGAGAAGGGCTGCACATGTTTCTCAGACCGAGGACCCTGGTTTTCCAAACTTGCATGGTATACCCTTCCCCCTGCAGATAGCTGCTCAATTTTCCTTTCTCTGCATGCCTCTCTTTCTCCAAGGCAATCCTTCTTACCTGTCTTCCCTCAAATTTTAATATACTCCATATTTCTGCCTCTGTTCTCTGAAACTGTTTCACAATTTCCTAATTCCCCAGAATTTTTAATTTCAGTTGCTCCTTATACATCAGAATGGCTTTCATTTACAATTTGGACCTAATTCTCTTCCTCATTTTTTCCCCAGACTTGTTGCTGTCCTGTCCAAACTGTGTCTGAAGCTCATTAGTTCCCCACACCAGACCTTTTGTCCCCAGATTTGGCCTTATGGCCTCTGCCTCTCACTTGGGCCTCATTATTTTGCAAGCAGATCCATTCCCTGTAAATCTTTCTTAAATTGGGCCATGTTCTATTCAGAATTAGAGTAGTTTCTCTTAAAAGCATTGCCTTCTTTCTTGCTTTTCTTTGCATAAAGCCCTCTAACTGCCACTAAGGGTTCCTTTCAAACTTGGGCACTCTTCTTACTGAAATAGGCTATCAACTTTCCTTTCCTACTTGTTAACAGCACCAGCCTTAAATATTCCAACTGGGTTTTCAGCTATTCTTGTATTTCAGTGTTTCTTTCCCTGGCTTCACATTTGAGAAATCAGTCACTTGGGCCCCACCTTCAAAGATTGGTCTTATTGGCCTACAGTGTCCTGATTATTAGCATATAGTTTTAAAGCTCCCCAGGTAATTATAATACGAAGCTGGGGTTAAAAACCACTGCTTCCTTCCCGCAGCTTTTCCTATCCTATTCCTGTAGTGGGTGTCAGCTCTTTTTCTACTGACAAGGGCCTAATTTTCTTGGAGGAATTTTTTTTTTTCTTTTTTTTTTTTTTGAGACAGGGTCTCACTCTGTGGCACAGGCTGGAGTGCAGTGGTGCGATCTGGGCTCACTGCAACCTCTGCCTCCTGGACTCCATTTCTTCAGGGATTTCTTAGTCTTTCTCTCTCAGGTACTGTCCAGAAGTACCCAAGATACAATACCTGCAACAGCCTCTGAAGTTCCTGTCTCTAGTTACTTAGTTCTCAGCTATTGGCCATTTTCTTCCCCCAAGTCTCAGACTCTTACCCAGTGCCCCCACCCCCATTTCTTCTTTACATGTAGAAAGAAAATTCATTCCCCATTTGATAATTTGTTATGGTCTTATTTGACCTGTTATCCCTGCCTCCCAAGTTCTCTTTACCCTATAGCCCATCAGCTGTTACAGTTTCCTTTTCCAAGAGTCTCCATGTCCATTCCCTCTGCATTCCCCTCTTTCACTCCATCTTCTGTAACCCAGCCCCTCTGGAGCTGAGGAGGTGGAGGCGGATGTAGACTCGGAGAGTGCTGGATGCAAAGGTGTTACGTGTGGCAAAGGCGCCGTGTGTGCTGAGGATAGATGGCAGGTATGAGAGAGGGCAGGATGAAGCACGGGTGGAGGGAAGCAGAGGGACCTACAACAAAACCCACTCAAGGGGGTATGTGAGATGGACTTTTTTTCCTCTTCTTTTTGTGTGTCTGTAGTGGGGGTTGGAAGGTGGGGTGGTCTCAGCAGTCATTCTCTGGAGTCCTCTGGACTGAGCTGGTCGAAATGCCGAGTCTTTTGCAGGCTGAGCCCTAAGAGTTGAGCAACTTGGAACCAACATGTAAGAGTCTTCACCAACTGTGAGGTTGAAAGACCTGAGTTCTGGCTGAGCCAGTGTGCTTACATGTGTAAAGAAGAGGGGGTTGGGTTAACTTGACTCAAAAATTCTTTCCAGCTTCCTAAGTGGCAAAACAGGCTTGCTTGTCTCCAGGGCCCTTGCTTAGCGTGTTGGTAATTTGAGGGGCCTGGCTGTATGAGAGGCAGGTGGAGAGAGGAGCCAACTGGCCTGCCAGGGCCTGGGTAGGAGCTAGGCCTTGGATCAGGCTTCTCCACTTGGCCTGGGGGTGGGGTGTTGTGTGCAGGGTGTCTGATTTCTTTGAGTGATGGCAATCCCGTTTCCATAGCATGTTTCCTAGCTTCCTCGGGCCTGCCCCTAACTTTCTAAAAGGAATCCTGGTAGAGTCCTAACTAGGGATTCCGATAAGAGCCGGATGTTCTTCCCAGTCAGTGTTCTCGGGTGTTTCATATCCACAGAGCGGGGAGCTGGCTGGGTTTAGTTCCCATTGGGTGGGGGATGGGATTTTCAGCTTCCCTGGCTCCAGTGAAAAACTCAGGAGGTGGAGGTTTGGTTTCCTGGAAGAAATAGTTGCAGAGGAGCTGGCACCATGTTTTGAAAACAAGGCTCTTCCTTTCCAGTGTTGTTCTGATTGGTACTTCCAAAATGTCAGAATTCCTGATGGTGGGGGAGGGAAGAAGATACAAGTACAAGCACCTTTATTACCCTTTTTGAACATGAGGTTTAAATCCAAGGAAATCAAGCTTCCTGGCCTTTTTGTGCCTGGATTTGCGGGGGCAGGGAGACAGTATCTGTCTAGGGCTTGCTTTGTACCTGTGACAGTATAGTATGTAGAGAAGCACTAGCCCTGGCTTGATAGTGATATTATTATCAATCTGTGCTGATGGGCTTTGAAGAGACACATTTGGTTCTACAGGTGGTTTTTGGGGGAAAGGGGGCAGAGCACAAGAACATATCAGAACTATCAGCATCTTCACTGAGTGGTTTCCTGGGTAATGGAATTTCTCTCTCTTCCTAAAGAGTCTGGTTTCAGTTATTCCTTATTTGTTGGCACTATGGCTTGTTGGGCATGGAGTGGTAGGGAGAGCCAGTTTTCCTGTGATGTGCCTTCAAGGTCACCCTATAGGTAGGAAGGTTGGGGGAGAGGAGAGAGGGGAGAGAGAGAGGAGAGAGTGAAAGACGAGAGAGAGAGAGAGGCACTCTCCTAGTATAGTCAGGAATCCCCCCAAATCAGAGCTAAGCTTCAGAAAGCAGTGTGGGCTAATAATAGCAATTCCTCACTCTGCCAAGAAATCCAAATTTAGTCTCAGAGCTGCTCAAAAATATAAAAAACGGGACTGAGGAGTGGGATAGAGGGATGTTACAAATGTGCATTTCTAGAAAAACAAAACGAGTAATTCATCCCTTTTTGAAAGAGTATACAGTGTTGATTCAAGTTGTGCCATGATTTAGAAGG